>NW_005365441.1:1017781-1019947 GCF_000412655.1 Myotis brandtii | reverse complement strand
CCGGTCAAGGGCATGTACCTAGGTTGCGTGCACATCCCCAGTAGGGGGTGTGCAGGAGGCAGCTGGTCGATGTTTCTCTCTCATCGATGTTTCTAACTCTCTATCCCTCTCCGTTCCTCTCTGTAAAAAATCACTAAAATATATATTAAAAAAATAAATAAATAAATAAATCTGATAGAACAAAAATTTATAAAAATACAATATATCTTTTATACATTTATGCTATATTCACTTAATGAGTACCTCTTTCAGTGCACTTTATTATCTCATGGATATTCAACTTATTCTCTAGCACTCTTTCACTGCAGTCTGAGCAAGTAAGTCCCTTTAGTATTTATTTTAAGGCACATTGGCAAGTAACAGATTCTTTCAGGATTTGTGGTTCTGGCAGAGAGAGGATGGCTGAGAATGGACTAAAGTCATGCAAGGACAGACTGGGTTTTGTGGCTCCAGGGTGAGAGTTGAAGGGATAGCCACTCCTCTGCTGGATTCCTGTCCCCGTGGCTCACAGATGCCATCTTTCTTGGGTTGAACACTCCTCTCTATGGCATCAGCCTGGGGGAATGCAATCTCACTCTCCCAACTCCCTGCTGCCTCGCCTGATGAGTTCATACCCTTTCAAGGAGTCAGCTGCCCAGACCAATGTCATAGATGTCAAGGAAAATTCAGAGTTGTGCACCTGAGGTGGGGGCCATTCCCTACTTCTTGTGAGCCTGACTGGTGCTGCCCCCCATGAGAGATCCACTAGCCCACCCTCCTGACTCCTAGTGGCCCCGCCCTACGGAACTAGCGCTCTTGAGGAGGGCTGGCCAGAACCAAGGACAAACTTGAGTTTTGTGGCTCTAGTGAGGAGACCATTTATTTCTTGCATGGCTGACCAATGCCACAATTTATGTGCAGAGTCCTCCCTTCACATGGCCAAATTTAGGTCTTTGGGGACTGATGAACACTGCTGGCCTCACCATGACAACTTCCTGAGACTGGGCCCCATCATAAAAGTCTGAGGGCACCCAACGGGTAGCTGACATTGGTGTACCTTAGGATTATTGCTGGGTGTCCTCAGACCCAGCACTGGCACCAAGTTTGAATCTGTATAAACCAGGTGAACACCATTTGCCCCTAATCTGGTGACTGAAAACCTACCTTATACAACTCATGTAATGCCAGAATCCCTTTCAGTGACTGAGCCCACAGGCAGATGGCAGGTGAAAGCAGGTAAAGGCAGAATTTGGGGTGCCTTGGGTCTTTTGCTAACTTGTTCTGGGGCTCCATGCTGGTGGAAGCCAGCCTTGGTGTGCTACTTGGCCCCTCCCAAGAGCAAGCAGGTACAGCTGAGACAGCCACACTCTGTGGATAATTTTGTAGCTACAAACAGGTAACCCAGGGCCAGTCACAAGCAGAGTCTGATATTGGCCGGCATCAGAGTCCTTTCCAAGAGGTCCCAGAACCAAAATACCTGATGGCAGGATGAAGACCACATCAGAGCACGACCCAAGTAGCTCCATAAGTGGCACATTTAAGGGAGATGTAGGCAGGCACCAGTCACTGTTGAGGCAAATTCTGCTTCCTGTGGTCAGTACCCACACAGCTGCTCAGACACTGTGGTCAGAGCTGAAGCTCACAGTCAGCCAGTTTGAGGGTGGACTCAATGCACAGAAGGGCCAACAGCAACTCATACTCCACTACAAAAAAGGACTTACATAATTCACAAGAGGACATTCCTGGAGCATCTTGTTTGGGTAATCAGTGACTATGCTAATGAGACCAACAGCACACCTACTATATAAGGCCACCCTACCAAGGTTGTGGGACTTGGTAGATCTACATAGTAAATAGAAATAAATACAGAGTGGCAGCCCACATGCTCCAAATGAAAGAACAGAAAAAATCCCCAGAAGAACAAACATAAAATGGAGGCCAGCACACTACCAGAAGAAAGAGTTCAAAACAATGGTTATAAGGATGCTTAAGGAACTTAGGAGATGAACAGATGAACTCAGTCAGAGCTTAAAGAAAGCTCTCTGGAGCAACAAGAAGGCAACAACATATACATCATAGTTTTCTTTTAAATCTGATAGAACATTGCCCTAACCGGTTTGGCTCAGTGGATAGAGCGTCGGCCTGCGGACTGAAGGGTCCCAGGTTCGGTTCCGGTCAAGGGCATGT
>NW_005365441.1:972711-1015625 GCF_000412655.1 Myotis brandtii | reverse complement strand
TCATCCATTGGTCCTTCTGTCACCAACAAGGCATTAGGTTCTCACAAAGCTTCCCTGGGCCTCTGGAATCAGGAAAGGATAATTATATTATTTTCTGAGGACCATGTGGGCGTCAATGTTTGAGTGGGTAACCCCAAATGGACAAGGGGAGGCTAACTCTCAGCCCCTGAATGTCTTAAGACATGCACAAATATCAAACGAAATTTAGAATTTCAGAATTCTGATTTTTAAAACATTTTTTCCAAGTTTTTTCATTGTTTTAATGGAGATGAGATTTTCTGGAGGTCTTTACTCTGTCATTTTCATTTAAATTTGCCAGTATTTAATTATGAAGAAAGGGGAAGATAAAGCAATACAGGTGAGGGCATCATTCTAGACATAAGCATTAAGGCAGGAATTAGCATACAATATGCTAATTAATGAAGCAATTAGTTGAACAGAAACAGTGGAAACTTGTGGAATAATTAGGATAAGTTGGTTGTAGTTAGTAATTGAGAGTTTTAAAAATCAAGATAGGAAGTCTGGCTATGATATTAAGACAATAAGAAATTTTGATTTGTTTATAAAAATACCAGTCAAGATATCCCATCATGAAATTGCAAAATATGATTTCGCATATTCACTGAATTAAATTACTTTTAGCAAACAGGCTTTTGTGCTAAATTAAAAGCAAGATTTTACTTGTAGTGTCATTGTTTCCTCATATTCATTATAAATAAAGATAATTGAGATATTCATTCACACTAATTGTGTTGTACTGGGGTTACAACAACAACAACATTGGGTAGATAAGATAAAAGATAAAGATTTCATTCTTATGCATGCCATATATCCACCATGGTTCAGGAAATCCACTCTGTCTTGAAATTCTGTACTTTGTTCAAGAGTATGGAGAGTCTAGCACCAACAATTAAACACTTTTTGTCATGCATGCTCAACGTTCCTTGACCGAAACAAATTTTATCACTTCTCCCTCACATGGGGATTCCTATGTTCAATCCTGCCATTTGTCTGAGAGCCAGAGAGCCAGAGGGATTCAGAGAATGTCCATGGGCTGAAGTTCTATCCACTGAGCAAAACTGTCTAGGGCTGATCCTTTCATTGTTACTATACTTTTAGGGTAAGTTTCTTATGGAAACTTACTGACAATTTAAACATTGAACTCCATTAATTGTTATTACTGAGGTCTTGACACATGTTGAACAAGTATATGTCTGTATATTTTATGCAGAAAAACTATTATATTTTCTTCTCCAAGAAGAAAGATCTGGTGTTATTTTTTGGAAGTAAAATTTAAAAAGAACAAACAAACAAAATAAATGTAGGATAAAGGAACGACTAGGGTTTGATGAATGAGATATATAACCAGGCAGCAGATATTAGCACAAGTTTGGGGAATGGAAACTGACACTCAGGGAGACAGGGTGTATAAAGTAGCAAATAGCCCATTTCCTGAATCTTGATTATGTGGGGATCAAGTCCTAGTTCTGACATTTACTAGTTCTTTTGCTTTGGACAAATTAGCTGTATTGTGCTTCCTTAGGTCATCTAGAATACCAAGAAGGAAAGTGTACCTTCCTAAAAAAGTGTTTCTGAGGATTGAGTTAATACATCTGAGCTTCATAGTACATGTCCTGTGTAGGCAAGAGCTCAGTAACTAACACTATTGCTATTATGACATAGTCCACTGCACTGATTTACTTTCTAACAGTTCATCTTCTACTATTTCTTACAGTAGGTGCATATATTACCACAGAAATATTTCTTATAATGAGGATTTTTATTTAGTCTACTCTGTGTACTTTTCTAAATATTTACCATGCATTATTTTTTTTCACTGTATCTCTATTTTAAGTATGACAAAACCAAGGTACAGATCATTTAAGAAATGTCCTCAAGGCAGCGTTGCCACATGATGTAGGAATCAGATTTCCGCTTCAGACCATCTGGCCCATACCCTTGACCAAATATATTCTCTCCTAATGTTCTGAGTTCAGCTTTCTGGAGGGCAGAGGCAGCACAATTGCATCCTCACTTACAGCCCTCTAGTCCATCCAGCCTCCATGATAACTAGGGCTTCCTGAGCCCCCACACCACACAGCTCCTTGTATTCTAACTGGAAGGAGCACACTTAGGATACACTCACCTTTAAAACCCTGGGGATTCAGGCCAAAATTTGTTTTAATGTTGCTTTTTTATTATTATTTTATTTTTCCTATTACCATTTATCCCCTCTATGCCGTCTTCTACCTTCACTCCCCTCTCCCCCTATAATCTCTGCATTGCTATCCATGTCCACATCCATGAGTTCTCTCTCTTGTTTTTCTTTTTAGCTCAATCCTTCCATTCCTCCAATACCCACTCCCCCGGCCCACCAGAGGAGTCTGTGTCTGTTTTTCTTGGTGGTTCAGTGTGTTCATTAAATTCCACATATCCTTTGTTGATATCCTATCTAATAAAGAGGGGATATGCTAATTGACCCTCACACCATCACAAAGATGGTGGTGCCCACAGCCAATAAAGAGTGAATATGCTAATTGACTGCCCCACCCTCAAAGATGGAGGCAGCTGGTCGATGTTTCTCTCTCATCGATGTTTCTAACTCTCTATCCCTCTCCGTTCCTCTCTGTAAAAAATCACTAAAATATATATTAAAAAAATAAATAAATAAATAAATCTGATAGAACAAAAATTTATAAAAATACAATATATCTTTTATACATTTATGCTATATTCACTTAATGAGTACCTCTTTCAGTGCACTTTATTATCTCATGGATATTCAACTTATTCTCTAGCACTCTTTCACTGCAGTCTGAGCAAGTAAGTCCCTTTAGTATTTATTTTAAGGCACATTGGCAAGTAACAGATTCTTTCAGGATTTGTTTGTGGCTTTTTTTTTTTTTTAATCTGGGAAAATCTTAAATTATCCTTCATTTCTGAAGTTTAGTTTGGGGAATATAAAATTCTTGTTAGATCATTTTTCTTTCAATTCTCGGGAAATGTCTTCATACAGCTTCTTGGCTTCCATGGTTTTGGATGAGAAATTAGCTGTTAGTTGTATTGAGAATGACATGTATGTGATAAATAATTTTCTTTGTGCTGCTTCCAAAATTCTCTGACTTTTTGCTTTGGATAGTTTTCTTATAACATGCCTAGGTATGAACATCTTTCAGTTGACCTACTTGTAGTATTGAGCTTCTTATATGCTTAGATTAACGGTATTCCTCAAATTGAGATTTTTGGGGGGTCATCTTCCTTTAAATATTTGTTTAGCCCCTTCCTGTGTTTTGTCTCCTTCCTGGGCTTCCATTATGTGAATATTAAATGCTAGGTGGCATCCCACATATCTCTGAAGCTCTGTTCTGTTCAATTATCTTTTTGTTTATTTTTTATGTTATTTTTTCTTTATGTTCTTCAGATTGGCTAATCTCAATTTATATTTTTTTCAAGTGTACTGATTTTTTTTCCTTTTGCCTGGTCAAACATGCTGATGAGTTCCCTAGTGAGTTTTTCTTTTCAGTATTGTACTCTTCAATTCTAGAATCACTGGTTATTTTTATAATAATCTCTATATTTTATTTATATTCTCTGTTTGTTGAGAGACCATTATTATACCTTTCTTTGATTACTTGGACATTATTTCCTTTAGCCCTTTAGACATATTTAGTATAACTGTTGCAAAGGCATGCTCTAGTATGTCCAAAGAATGATCTTTCTCAGGGACAGTTTCTATTAATAGGTTTTGTCTCCTAGATGTAGTCCATACTTTTTAATCTTGTCAGAGTTGTGGGTTTGTTTTGTTGTTGTTGTTGTTTTCATATCTCATTATTTAAGTTAAATATGAAATATTTTCAATAATACTATAAATTATATATAAAAATAAAATTGTTTCCTGTACCTAGGATTATTGCTGCTTCTGTTATTGGTTGTTGTTCTGGATATTACAGTTTGTTGATTTCTGAATTAATGTGTGTATTCTTAAACATGTATACCCATTAAAATCTCTGTTCAGTTAGAGTAGTGGTATACTAATTATCAGATACACAGTTCCTTGAATTCCTGAAACCAGTGAGTTTCCCTGACTGCTAAAGGATGTCTGTGTCCATGTTGAAACACACCTTCAACAATAAACCAGTTTACCACACTGCCTTAATCTTTACTTCCTGTTTGCATAAACACTCAGAGTCAGATAGAGTTGAGAGCCTAGATCTCTCTCAGATCTTTTTTTGGTCATGCACACAGCCCTATACATGGGTATGGCCTCCTAGATTATAAGCAATATGTCAAAAATTTTTAAGCCTCCTATGGACATCTCATTTCTCAGGTTTTATGCATTTTGTTTAGCTAATTATTTTTGTCCAACTATTATACATTATCTCAGGCATCTGTGAACTTAAGAAAAACAAATTGAAAATTCCTGAAAAAATGTCCCAGGGAAAAAGGATTTACTCATTGGGCAAGTTTCTAGTCAGGTCAAATCAAGACAACCTTGAAAGTGTACTTTTCACTGAACCATTACACAGACTAAGTAATAACAAATCTCTGAAAATGAGGCTATAAAGGAGCTCCAACCTCAGTTTGCCTGCTCTGGTTGGCTGCTGCTAGTTTTTCCCATGACTGCATTAGCTGTTTTTATGGTTACACTGGAGCTGAAAAGAGGGAGCTGGGATGAAAGCAAGTTAATTCCACAAAATGTACCCTTTTTACCAAGATTTAGCCATTATTAAAACAAATGCTGTGAACCCTAAGTTGACTTTTTAGTTGTCATGCTCACTGACATGTTTCCACTCATCATCCATTGGTCCTTCTGTCACCAACAAGGCATTAGGTTCTCACAAAGCTTCCCTGGGCCTCTGGAATCAGGAAAGGATAATTATATTATTTTCTGAGGACCATGTGGGCGTCAATGTTTGAGTGGGTAACCCCAAATGGACAAGGGGAGGCTAACTCTCAGCCCCTGAATGTCTTAAGACATGCACAAATATCAAACGAAATTTAGAATTTCAGAATTCTGATTTTTAAAACATTTTTTCCAAGTTTTTTCATTGTTTTAATGGAGATGAGATTTTCTGGAGGTCTTTACTCTGTCATTTTCATTTAAATTTGCCAGTATTTAATTATGAAGAAAGGGGAAGATAAAGCAATACAGGTGAGGGCATCATTCTAGACATAAGCATTAAGGCAGGAATTAGCATACAATATGCTAATTAATGAAGCAATTAGTTGAACAGAAACAGTGGAAACTTGTGGAATAATTAGGATAAGTTGGTTGTAGTTAGTAATTGAGAGTTTTAAAAATCAAGATAGGAAGTCTGGCTATGATATTAAGACAATAAGAAATTTTGATTTGTTTATAAAAATACCAGTCAAGATATCCCATCATGAAATTGCAAAATATGATTTCGCATATTCACTGAATTAAATTACTTTTAGCAAACAGGCTTTTGTGCTAAATTAAAAGCAAGATTTTACTTGTAGTGTCATTGTTTCCTCATATTCATTATAAATAAAGATAATTGAGATATTCATTCACACTAATTGTGTTGTACTGGGGTTACAACAACAACAACATTGGGTAGATAAGATAAAAGATAAAGATTTCATTCTTATGCATGCCATATATCCACCATGGTTCAGGAAATCCACTCTGTCTTGAAATTCTGTACTTTGTTCAAGAGTATGGAGAGTCTAGCACCAACAATTAAACACTTTTTGTCATGCATGCTCAACGTTCCTTGACCGAAACAAATTTTATCACTTCTCCCTCACATGGGGATTCCTATGTTCAATCCTGCCATTTGTCTGAGAGCCAGAGAGCCAGAGGGATTCAGAGAATGTCCATGGGCTGAAGTTCTATCCACTGAGCAAAACTGTCTAGGGCTGATCCTTTCATTGTTACTATACTTTTAGGGTAAGTTTCTTATGGAAACTTACTGACAATTTAAACATTGAACTCCATTAATTGTTATTACTGAGGTCTTGACACATGTTGAACAAGTATATGTCTGTATATTTTATGCAGAAAAACTATTATATTTTCTTCTCCAAGAAGAAAGATCTGGTGTTATTTTTTGGAAGTAAAATTTAAAAAGAACAAACAAACAAAATAAATGTAGGATAAAGGAACGACTAGGGTTTGATGAATGAGATATATAACCAGGCAGCAGATATTAGCACAAGTTTGGGGAATGGAAACTGACACTCAGGGAGACAGGGTGTATAAAGTAGCAAATAGCCCATTTCCTGAATCTTGATTATGTGGGGATCAAGTCCTAGTTCTGACATTTACTAGTTCTTTGGCTTTGGACAAATTAGCTGTATTGTGCTTCGCTAGGTCATCTAGAATACCAAGAAGGAAAGTGTACCTTCCTAAAAAAGTGTTTCTGAGGATTGAGTTAATACATCTGAGCTTCATAGTACATGTCCTGTGTAGGCAAGAGCTCAGTAACTAACACTATTGCTATTATGACATAGTCCACTGCACTGATTTACTTTCTAACAGTTCATCTTCTACTATTTCTTACAGTAGGTGCATATATTACCACAGAAATATTTCTTACAATGGGGATTTTTATTTAGTCTACTCTGTGTACTTTTCTAAATATTTACCATGCATTATTTTTTTCACTGTATCTCTATTTTAAGTATGACAAAATCAAGGTACAAATAATTTAAGAAATGTCCTCAAGGCAGCATTGCCACATGATGTAGGAATCAGATTTCCACTTCAGACCATCTGGCCCATACCCTTGACCAAATATATTCTCTCAAGACAACCTTGAAAGTGTACTTTTCACTGAACCATTACACAGACTAAGTAATAACAAATCTCTGAAAATGAGGCTATAAAGGAGCTCCAACCTCAGTTTGCCTGCTCTGGTTGGCTGCTGCTAGTTTTTCCCATGACTGCATTAGCTGTTTTTATGGTTACACTGGAGCTGAAAAGAGGGGGCTGGGAAGAAAGCAAGTTAATTCCACAAAATGTACCCTCTTTAGCAAGATTTAGCCATTATTAAAACAAATGCTGTGAACCTTAAGTTGACTTTTTAGTTGTCATGCTCACTGACATGTTTCCACTCAGCAGTTGTGTGACCATGTGTGTGAAAGAGATCGCATATTCATGGCCACCCATCCATCACTCATCCATTGGTCCTTCTGTCACCAACAAGGCATCAGGTTTTCACAAAGCTTCCCTGGGCCTCTGGAATCAGGCAAGGATAATTATATTATTTTCTGAGGACCGTATGGGCGTCAATGTTTGAGTCGGTAACCCAAACTGGACAGGGGGAGGCTAACTCTCAGCCCCTGAATGTCTTGAGACATGCACAAATATCAAACGAAATTTAGAATTTCAGAATTCTGAAATGCTGATTTTTAAAACATTTTTTCCAAGTTTTTTCATTGTTTTAATGGAGATGAGATTTTCTGGAGGTCTTTACTCTGTCATTTTCATTTAAATTTGCCAGTATTTAATTATGAAGAAAGGGGAAGAGAAAGCAATACAGGTGAGGGCATCATTCTAGATATAAGCATTAAGGCAGGAATTAGCATACAATATGCTAATTAATGAAGCAATTAGTTGAACAGAAACAGTGGAAACTTGTGGAATAATTAGGATAAGTTGGTTGTAGTTAGTAATTGAGAGTTTTAAAAATCAAGATAGGAAGTCTGGCTATGATATTAAGACAATAAGAAATTTTGATTTGTTTATAAAAATACCAGTCAAGATATCCCATCATGAAATTGCAAAATATGATTTCACATATTCACTGAATTAAATTACTTTTAGCAAACAGGCTTTTGTGCTAAATTAAAAGCAAGATTTTACTTGTAGTGTCATTGTTTCCTCATATTCATTATAAATAAAGATAATTGAGATATTCATTCACACTAATTGTGTTGTACTGGGGTTACAACAACAACAACATTGGGTAGATAAGATAAAAGATAAAGATTTCATTCTTATGCATGCCATATATCCACCATGGTTCAGGAAATCCACTCTGTCTTGAAATTCTGTACTTTGTTCAAGAGTATGGAGAGTCTAGCACCAACAATTAAACACTTTTTGTCATGCATGCTCAACGTTCCTTGACCGAAACAAATTTTATCACTTCTCCCTCACATGGGGATTCCTATGTTCAATCCTGCCATTTGTCTGAGAGCCAGAGAGCCAGAGGGATTCAGAGAATGTCCATGGGCTGAAGTTCTATCCACTGAGCAAAACTGTCTAGGGCTGATCCTTTCATTGTTACTATACTTTTAGGGTAAGTTTCTTATGGAAACTTACTGACAACTTAAACATTGAACTCCATTGATTGTTATTGCTGAGGTCTTGACACATGTTGAACAAATATATGTCTGTATATTTTATGCAGGAAAAATATTATATTTTCTTCTCCAAGAAGAAAAATCTAGTGTTATTTTTTGGAAGTGAAATTTAAAAAGAACAAACAAACAAAAATAAATGTAGGATAAAGGAACGACTAGGGTTTGATGAATGAGATATATAACCAGGCAGCAGATATTAGCACAAGTTTGGGGAATGGAAACTGACACTATTAGCCTCTTCCTTGATCTCTACCATCTAGAACTCCCAGTGGAGAAAGCAATTGGCTTCATTCCTAAAGCTTTTCTCTGAAGACAGGCAAGCTGTAAAAATGCACTAGTTTATCAGAATTCTTTAGAGATTTTTATGTGTGCACACTTCATTGATTGTCAGTTTTCTGATGAGGCTTGCTGGCGTTTAGAATGCTCCCTAGAAAAAGATTCTTGTTCTCTTGGAAATGAAACCATGCTCTGCTAGCTGGGGAACAAGAAAAGAGTGAAGGGGAAGTAATGGGAGGAATGGATTTCACTGTGGGGTTTAGTACCTGCCTTAGCATCAGCTGATGGGCCAGTGAGGCTTTCCTGAAAAATAATTCAGCTCTAAATTTGGCTGTAAAATATTTCATTACATTCTCTTTACCTGCACTCTCATTATACTTAGAGGGAATTCATTTCACATATTTTCACAAGATGAATGTTATATTTTAAGAATTTGCAGATGAGTAATTATGAAATACATGTGAATATAACATTCCTTTAAAATGTTGATTACTGTAGAATGTAGGAAGACTCAGATATAAAAACAATACACACTTAAAATCACATATTCTGTGGGTAAAGAAAAGAAAAATCAATCAGAGTCACATATGGTCTAGTATGACCAACTATCTATAGTCATTTCACAACTTTAATGTAGCTTTACTGAGCCATAGACATACTCCCTCATGTGCGTATTTTGTATAGAGCGTGCAGTAATAAAGTTAAAGTAACATGAAATGCAATATTCTTTTCTCTGAGGCATATCCCCTGTAATATTACTACCCAGTGACTGGCCACTGCTTTTCTTCTTCCTTTAAGTTGTAACCTATTGTATTGCAATGCTATGCTTTAGAATCTATGGGTGCTAAAGCAAATATACTGATTACCACAGTAAGCTGAGAAAATTAATAATATAAACATAAATATTATCATTTGTAGAAATTGATCATATCCATTCTCTATTCCTAAATCAGTAATGTACTAAAATAATCCAAGTCTCTTGAAAACATACCTACATTTTATAGAGGACATACAATAAAGAACAGAAGTGTGATTCCTGGAAATATGTAATTAGAACACACTCAGAAGATTTTTAAAAAAACTGAACCATAAAAAAAACTACAAATTTTAAGATTATTTTAATGTATTGAAATAGAAATGACTAAACTTAATCTTAAAATAAGAGTAACGGCTAAGAAAAATTTGGGTACGATATCACAGTTTTACATGAATGTTTAGAATAAATTTTTAAATGTTTGAAATATTTTTAGGTAGATAATGAAAAAAAAAACTTATTTTGAATCATTCACTTTTATTATCAAAACTAGTGGCCTGGTGCACAAAATTCATGAACTGGGGTGGGGGGTGTCCCTCAGCCCAGCCTGCACCCTCTCCAATCTGGGACCCCCTCATGAATTGGGCCTAAACCAGAAGTCGGACATCCCTCTCACCATCCTGGACTGCTGGCTCCTAATTGCTCACCTGCCTGCCTGCCTAGTAACCCCTAACTGCCCCCCCTTGCTGGCCTGATCGCCCCTCACTGCCTCTGCATGCCAGCCTGATCGTCCCTAACTGCCCACCCCCTCCACCAGCCTGGTCACTCCTTATTACCCCCCTTGCTGGCCTGGTCATGCCTAACAGGATCGGGCCTAAACCGGCAGTTGGACATCCCCTGAGGGTCTCGAATTGGAGAGGGTGCAGGCTGGGCTGAGGGGACCCCTCCCCCCGTGCATGAATTTCGTGCACCAGGCCTCTAGGCTACTATATGCCAGATACAGTGCTAGGCCAGAAACATCAAACTAGTGAGGAAGCAAAAGGGGAAAAAGATAAAATTGCAATACAGTGAAGTAGTAAATGCAGTAAGTCTATTTTAAAGTGTAATGCAGATATGTAAAAATGTAAAAGGAGGGGCTTTAAATGCAGAAAATATTCCTGGAAGAGATAGGTGCTGATTGAGCTGTACATAAAAGGATAACCAGTTGTAGAACCGAGTGAAATGGACTGAGGGCTGCAGTGAAATGGTATGTCCTGGTGTTGCCTCTGCAGAGCCTTCCCACTGCTTTCCAGGAAAGAACTGAGACCACTGATGTGTGAAATGCTCAGTTACTGTATCTTACATAACAAAGTACTCAAAGTTCAGCTTCTATAAAAAAAAAAACCCACAATTTTTCTCATTTTTCTGTGGGTCAGGCACAAGGACATGTTTAGCTGGCCCCTGACTCAGGCAGGCTGTAATGAGGAGCTACCAGGGATGAAGTCATCTCAACGTTTGTGTGGGGAAGTATCAACTTCCAAGCTCACTTACATGGCTGCTGGCAGGCTCATTTTATTGGTGCCTGCTGACCAGAGGTGTCACTCAGTTACCTGTCAAAAGAGCCTTTTTTTTGGAGAAGCTCAGAAAAAAGTAACAGGCTTCCTTCAGGGCAGGTGGGTGAGAGAGGTCACCTGATGGGAACCACGATCTTTTTGTAACATAAGCTTAAAAGCGAAGTCCACATATGTAATAACTTAATCAATAAACAAATTAAAAAAAAGTGAAGTCCCAGGCTTCCTTCAGGGCAGGTGGGTGAGAGAGGTCACCCGATGGGAAGCACGATCTTTTTGTAACATAAGCTTAAAAGTGAAGTCCACATATGTAATAACTTAATCAATAAAGAAATTTAAAAAAAAAGAGAAGTCTCATTATTTGTTTCAAAGTCTAGTCAAGTTGTCAGATATAGGATGTCTAGTTAAATTTGAATTTCAAATAAATGACATTTTTAATGTAAGTATATTTGAAATATAACATGGAACATACTTATATAAAAATATTGTTTATCTGAATTTTATATGTCACTGTGCATCCTGTTTTTTGCATGTTGAGGCTAGCAGACCTAAGCTGGTGACATTCCATCAACTCTGCCACCTTCTGCTCACTAGTAACAAATCACTGGGTTCAACTTACACTCCGAGGGGTGGAGAATATACAGGTGTAGACATTGAGATGTGGGGGTCATTGGGTCTATCTCAGACAGCAGTGACTAAAGAAAGATATGTAATCATGTCCTTTATGATAACTTCTGGGTTGACATTCTGAATATTTTTTTCTAAGTTTTCTCAGCCCCACACTGAAGAGGTCCATGATAGTCTGCTAGGGCTGCCATAAAAAAATGCCATAGTCTGGGTGGCTTAGACATTTATTTTCTCAAATTGCTAGAGGTTTAAAGTTCAAGATCAAGGTGCCAACATGATTGGTTTCTGGTGAGTCTTCTCCTTCTGTCTTGTAGACAGCCATTCCCTTTATGGTCTTTACTCTGTGCTGGTGTGGAGAGGGAGAAAGAAAGAGGTCTGGTGTCTCTCCCTCTTCTTATAAGGACACTTGTACCACAGAGTATCACCCTTATGATCTTCTTTAACCTTAATTAGCTCCCCCAAACCCCTATCTGCAAACATATATCACCCTGGAGATTAAGACTTCAACATACTATTTTTTTCCTGTGGTGAGGGTAACAGTTTAGTTTATAGCAGGGTTTTTTGTAATAAAAAGATAAGTAAATGCAATTCAAGCTGTTGCCATAGTCACTGCCCATCTTACTAGTTGATAACAGAAAGCATGTCCTATTCTCATTCTGGGATTGGGGGCTGAAGTAATAGGAAACGAGCCTTTAGCTCTCTTTTTGCCTGGAATCAAACCCAAGTGAGAAATCATACGATGTATGTTTCAGCAACTTTGCAATATAAAACATGTTAGTAGAGCATTCTCTCTATTTGCTCCATAAAGGGTACAATTATGTTTAACTTCTGATTGTTTATTGATATTTTATAGTGCATAATTTCAGCAATATAATAACCTAAAAGTGTATTGTGCTACTTAATTTAAGCAATTTGATAGCTTAAAGGTTAATGTTAAAAGTCAGGCATGAAGGAAACTCCCCCAAATATAGCAATTTTGTAGGAACTTGGTAATAATGCCAGCATACAAAACAGAAGTTGGGTGATGATGCTTGAGTAGGGACTGAGAGCTTACTTACTTTGCTAGAGGTTCTCAGAGCCACTCACTGCTAATCTGAAATGGGGCTGTATTTTCTCTGCTCCTCCTATTTGCCTAGAGACAAAGCCTCTTATAGTAATGCTTCCGCTCTAATGAAATTCCAAATGAAGCATTTGTTTTAAACTAAACTGCATGCTTGGCATGTTACCTGAAAGGACCACATTCTGTCTGGCAATCAATCAAAAAAAAAAAAAAGAAAAAAAAAGGAAAGAAAATAAAAGGGGGAGGGAGATTAAGAAAGTAAATAAATACTTCTAGAAAAAGAAGGCTGAATAGTAAAGGTCGCGGGAATCTCACCTATGGGACTTGAAGAGTGGGATCTTATATGACTTTGCAAGTTTTTATAAGTAAAAAGGTAAACATTCTCCTTTAGGATGAAATTCAACATATTTAGATGACACATAGCCCATAATGCTCTCATTTCTTCCTAACTGCCCATCCCATCTTTCTCCTTCACCTTATGTATCAAACTTAACTCTTTTGTTAGCATTTTGCTGAAAACATCATGAACTCCTTCTCATCTCTGTGATTTCGAAGGTAACTTCTCCTTGCTTAGAATGCATACTAGTAAATTCAATATGAATTGGCTTACTCTGAGCAAACCCCCACAATTGAGCTGACATGTCAATGTCTCAGGGATGCTTTTCCTGGTGGACACCCCTCTACCCCCCTGGGTGAAATGAGCCACACTTGTTCTTCCATAGAAATTGCTCCTCACTATATTTTAGCATGTATTTTCATTTTGTTATTATTAGTTTACTTTCTATTCCTCACTCCCAAATGAAATGATGCATAGGTCTTTGAAGACAGAAATAATTCTATTTATGGTTCCATTTCTAAATTATAACTCCTAATAGATACATGCACAGATAGCGCTAAATAAGTTTCTTAATGAAATTATGAATTAAGGATGAGGCTTGTAAATTTTCAGTTCCCTGTAGTTATAATCAAAATGCTATCACATTAGTTTCATCAGCATGACAGTAAATTATACCATGCAAATGTATAGAAATATAAGTCAATCAGGACAATTTACTTATCTCCTAAGAGAATATTTGGTGCTAAAAAGCTTAAGATATTATTCTGGCCTTTAAAGCATTTACAATACAGCTGGGGGTAACCAATAAATTTTAACTAGAATTATAACTAGCATATAACAGTACTACTTTATTGATTTTCTAAATTGTACTAAGCACTGTGCTAGGAATAAAATAAATTAAATGTAACACAGCAATTTTCCTTAAGAACCTAACATTTTAATCTGGAGACAAACAAGACACAGGTAATTAAATCATTGCTCAATAGTACTCTATAGAAGTATAAACTTGAAACTAATGGAACTTAACTAATGAGAAGGAGACTCTAAATATTTTCTCTTTGATTAACCACAGTTTCACATATCCTCAGTCTAGATGTTTTGATCAGCAATTAAATATTTTAAAAAAATTCTAGACAAACAGTTGCAGATAAAATTCATCTCCAGTGGCATCTTCCATATTTGGAAGAACACCTTCAAGTTGCATAAGAGGAAAAATAATTTCCCCTCTGCCCTTCAGGGTTTTTGGCTAAGACACATGTAATAATAGACAGATTAATAAGAGAATAATAAACAAGAATGTTCTAGCATCTATACTTGCCTCATGTGTGCTGGGCAGATAACCAAGGAAAAATGAGTAACTCTCTTGGGTGGCTTAGAAATCCAGCTTAGCTACCATCTTTAGTGAAAGATCAAAGGAGCAAAGATGTGAGAGGCCAGTGAGTTACCAAGCTAGGTAAACAAGAGTAAGACTTGTTATGCAGATTTAAGCACCCATCTTCTCCATCAATAAAAGCATTTTGTGATTTAACTTTTCTATTCCTGGTCGAATGGAGAAACCCTTACAAATGGAGATTTGTTTTATAAATGTAAATTTCCTGTACAAAAGCGGGTAACTTTTACTCTGTTTTCAGAATTTTTCCTGTGTCTGAGGTTTCTCACAACATTCTTCTCAAAATAATTCTATATCAAAGAGTCATATTTTGGGGTGCTGTATTCTGTTGTCCTCCAAATCCCTCTTACAAATATAGCTTTCTATAAGTCAACTGAAAATTGCACAAACTGAAAGTGGTCACCAACCAAGGACCACCAGAAGGAACACACAGACCTGTAGCCAAACCAAGTTGGCTTATTTCTTATGGCAGCAAGAACAGCACACACTATAGGGAATCAAGTTGCCTGTCAGTGACAATGAAAGACTGCTGGAACCTCCCTCCCTTCCCCTTCTTAACTAGCTTTTCCAGTAAATGATCTGTTTTAGCTAACCTTTCCCATAAGTTCTGATACCCTGGTAGACTTGTTATGCAGATTTAAGCACCCATCTTCTCCATCAATAAAAGCATTTTGTGATTTAACTTTTCTATTCCTGGTCGAATGGAGAAACCCTTACAAATGGAGATTTGTTTTATAAATGTAAATTTCCTGTACAAAAGCGGGTAACTTTTACTCTGTTTTCAGAATTTTTCCTGTGTCTGAGGTTTCTCACAACATTCTTCTCAAAATAATTCTATATCAAAGAGTCATATTTTGGGGTGCTGTATTCTGTTGTCCTCCAAATCCCTCTTACAAATATAGCTTTCTATAAGTCAACTGAAAATTGCACAAACTGAAAGTGGTCACCAACCAAGGACCACCAGAAGGAACACACAGACCTGTAGCCAAACCAAGTTGGCTTATTTCTTATGGCAGCAAGAACAGCACACACTATAGGGAATCAAGTTGCCTGTCAGTGACAAGAGTAGAAAGGGCATATTGTAGGACTTGAGCTTACTTCACATGATTTGTAGGAGAGTTCACATAAGCAGAAGTGGTCAGGTAGAGGAGGGGCAATTCCATGATTGCATATAATCAATAATTGTTGTCTAGTAGACAAGAGGAATGGAGTGAGGCCAGATTTGTAATTGGGAATGTAGCGTCACTTGTGTTGCTGGAAGAGCAGAAAGTTTAGTTGTTTTTGTGGTTTACACACTGTGTTTCTGTCTGGGCTCAGACAGGATAACAAAGTGGTCTCTTTCATTTTGCTTCATCAAAGCCATTGATTGATCTAATCTAGTTTCTCCGTGTTGGTGAAAGAAATTTTTAGGGGTGAAATAGGCAGGTTTTAAGAAATTTTAGGAATTAAGGGGTCCATGGAAAAAGCATAGGGCTACAGAGCTACAAAGGGTACATTTCCATAAGATAAGGGAACTGAGAGTAACAAAAGGCACACTTTACGGAACAAAGGGAAGGAAGCCCCTCATTCAAAGAGGGAGGAAGAAAAACCCAGAAGGGATAGGAGAACAATAAGGGAGAAGAAGGAGGGAACCTCAAGTACTTCACAGGAGACTTGAGCTCAGGAGTTGCTATAGTGACCAAATCAAAGGGAATAGTGACCAATCAGAGTGGATATTGAGGCACAAAATACTGCAGCCTTTATAAACCATGGAGAAACGGAGCTGGTGGGATTCCTTCCCCCTCCCCACGTGGGAGTCTGTGCTTGTTTCTCAATAAACTTCCACCTTTGCTATATCATTTTCCATCCATGGTTTCATTCTTCAACTCCACCGGACAAAGAGCCCGTGGAACCATCCTGGCCAGGGGAACATCGCCCATTCCAGTCCATATTTCCCATTTCATAATTGTGCGTCAGCCAGGAAATCTTCATAAGTCAACCCTCTTCATGTGGATTCTGCCCCTTTTCTGTCACCTGTATGATTTTGGAGGCTGACAGACGCCTGCCAGCCACTTAAATTGTCTGCCATCTAAAAAGCGGGCATCTCCCTCTCTCTCTGTCACTGCTCCTTTCTGGATGCACTCTCCATCTCCAAGGCCAAACAAAAGTGGGCATGGGTCAGTCACGTTCTAGTAAAAGCCACTCGGGTGACTGCCGCCTGAAGAAAACGTCTCCCATGTCAGGATAAACTGGTGCCGGGTCTGGTTAGAGCCTTAGGCTTCTGCCAGCCTCAAGACAAAGCCCGGCCATTGACTACATGAGTGCTTGGGTCCCTGCCCAGTTCGAAGATCAAAGAGGCAAATTCCTCCCCTCCTTGGAGAATCTCAAATGTCCTTACGTGAGTACAGGACCTCGCAGGGGTGTCTGGGGCAGAGCCCCAAGATGTACAGGGGCCTCATAAGGTTTTAACAACACATGTAATTAAACTCTGACCCGTCCAGGGGATGCATACAAGGGTTGGTCACCCAGCATCCCGGGTCCTCGCGGTTGTATTAGCCGGGAGAGAAACTGAGACACGGTTCCAAAAACACCACGCTTCTGACCCACTACATATGTCCACTCCCTTGGCCCAAATCCCAAGCAGGTTTTAATCGGAGAGTCATCTGCCTTTTCTTCTGCTTCTATCTCAGTCAGGTCAAACAGCATCCATCCAAGACCGCTTCCTCCGCGGTCCACATCCCACTAAGCTTAACTCCTCAGTCTCCATTGGTGCAGGCCTCGCTAGTGAGGGGCCTAAGGGAGAACTTTTAGGTGAGAGTTAAGACAGGTGGGATCAGCCAACTGTTTCCCCTCCTGGCCTAGGAGCATGGCCCCCTTACTGTGCGTGGCAGCGTCACAGCCAGAAGCAGCTGCTAAGTTGGCCCATTAATTACTAGGTCGCTTGCCTCTCGCCTTTATTGTGATCCCTACGAAATGAATCTGGAATTGGGCGATGTCTTTTTCACTCTGTTATTTTGAAACTAAGTGTGTAAAAGGAATGCTAGTGACTCACTTTTCTTGGTTATTGAAGGAAAAAGAAGAGGTGGTCTGAGGCATGGTTATGCAGTTTTGAAGGATATGGAAAGAGGGCTTGAAGGGTAATTTGAAAGTGTGAAATATGTGAAGATTGCATATGTGATAAGAAAAAGAGAAATGTTAACCTTCTGAGGCATGGTTATGCATTTTTTGAAGGATATGGAAAGAGGGCTTGAAGGGTAATTTGAAAGTGTGAAATATATGAAGGTTGCATATGTGATAAGAAAAAGAGAAATGATAACCTAGGGAAGTTTAAACAAAGGCCAGACCATTAGCTAATTTCTAGCCTGCCTGTAACTAGCAAGCCATTATCTACCCCCCCTCCCCCCGCCCCCAAACAAAAAGGGAGAGGGCAGCTTTATTCTGAGAAGTGGCTATTCGGTTTCAAAGCAGCAGAATGAGGTTACTAGGTGATATTCAGCAGAGGAAATTTAAGACTTAATTTTAAGACAAGGCTTGTGTTCTCAGGACTCCCACTTCCTGTGCCTGCTTGCCGGCACCACCCCATAATCTAGGATAATTTGGCGTGTTAAGGCCAGAGATTTGCCAACCCACCCAGGTGCTCGTGGAAGGGGCAGGGCGGGGAACATCACAAAGCCCCGCCCAGCATCTTGCCATTAAACATTCCATGTGCAGCTTCAGGAGTGATGGGACAGGGTGGTCCTAAGGTGTGGCTTACAGAACCTGCTTGTGACGTCACAAACCCGCGCAGGAAAACAGACTGGCTGTGGGGCAGGCAATCACAGCTTGGCTGCTTTTGTGCTCATGGAGGCAGGATGCAAGGGGAGGGATGGGTGCTAGGTGTGTCCTCCCAGTGTTTCTCTACAGTTCAAAGTATATTGTATGTGTCTGTACTTCTGTGGCATTACTAGGACATAACAATTTATTGGCCGAATTAAAAAGGATTAATTCTGTGGTCCAGACCAAATCTTTAATGTTAAAACTGGTTTAAATTGGATAATCTTAGATTAAGTATATTTGGCAGCTCTTCCGAGTGTAAGATTTCAACGATTTAACTTTGTGACATCCCAAGGGCCTTGGGGTGATGCAAAGATCTATTCTCTCTAGAAAGAAATATTTTTTGAACTAAATTAGACGGATTCAATATACTTGAAATCACATGAGGAAGCACTGTCAATTAAAAATTAATAACAGTGTTCTATTTAGATACATATTCTTTGAATGTTATAGAGGTTTCAATCTGCTTCAGAAAAGAACTTACACAGATTCAGAGCCAAGTTCAAACAGGAAACTTTCGGAAATCACATATATCCAGTCAGGGACATAGGGCAAGTGTGACAATTCTCTGTGTCTGCCAGTGACACTCTGGGTGTTTCATCTATTGGGGTTTATAAATTGTTTTCAATGTTTAAGACACCACGTGCAATAAGCCATGCGCCACATGTTACTCTATATATACAAATTATTTGTTGTACTAAATAACTAAAAGGTTGTTGTCTATCAATTGTGTTTTAAACAAATCTATAACCATGCCATTTTTAAATTTTGTCATATTGGGCAGCCATTGATTTACTCTAGTGCATTTAAGTCCTTAGAAAAACCCATGGAAAGGACTCTGACTTGCTCTAAATTGCAGGCTTCTAAGCAGGTCATATCTTTGAAGTGGATGAGGGTTTGTAGAACTTTGGGCAATTATTAATTAGAAATAACTAAAATGCACATATATAGAAGGTGGTACCCCCTATCTAGCATACTTAAGTAAAATATACAGGTGAACCCTAGTCTTAAAAAGAGGAAATTTAAAAACCTATTCCACCAAGGTTCTGGATGATGTCCGTTTTGTCTTTTAGTTGTATTTTTGAATTTGTTGTGGGAGGCAGCAATTTCCGGTGTTTACCTATGCCGCCATCTTGGTTTCTCTGCTGGGAGATTTTTAATTACTGCTTCAATTTCATCAGGTGTTATTGGCCTACTCACGCTTTCTGTTTCTTCCTGGTTGAGTTTTGGAAGACTGTATTTTTCTAGGAATTTGTCCATTTCACTCAGGTTGTCCAGTTTGTTGGGATATACTTGCTCATAGTATTAGCTTAGAATCCTTCATATTTCTGTGGTGTCCATTGTAATATTGCCTCTTTCATCTCTGTTTTTATTGATTTGGGTCCTCTCTGTTTCTTGTTGAGTCTACCTAGGCATTAATCTTATTTATCTTTTACCTAGCATACCTAAGTAAAATATACAGGTGAACCCTTGTCTTAAAAAGGGGAAATTTAAAAACCTATTCCACCAATGTTCACAGAGTGACTTAAGTGTTTTATCACCATTAATAAGAACTAAGAAGGTGTGCCTTTTTCCAAAATTGTTCCCTGCAAAGCAGTGTGTGTGTGGGGGGGGGGGTTATTCCTGCTTTTTCTTGTTTCTTGAGATAGGCCTATAATGCTATGAACTTTACTCTCAGAACTGCTTTTGCTGTGTCCCATAGGTTTTGTGTTATTGTGTGTTCATTGTCATTTGTTTCAGGATTTTTTAAAAAATTTATTCTTTCATCTCACTGGTAACCCATTCATTGTTTAATAGTATGCTATTTAGCTTCCATGTATTTGAGTGTTTTTGAGTTTTTATTTTATTTTAATTGATTTCTAGCTTCATGCCATTGTGATCCATGAAGATGCTTGGTATATCGATCTTCTTGAATTTTCAGAGACTTGTTTTGTATGGTAACATGTGGTCTGTCTTTGAGAATGTTCCATGTGCTTGAGAAGAATGTATATTCATCTTTGGGGTGAAATATTCTGCAAATATCAGTTAGATTAATCTGATCTAGTGTGTCAAGTCCTCTGTTTCATTGTTGATTTTTTTTTTTATTTAGGAGATCTATCCGGTGATATCAGTGGGGTGTTAAATTCCCCTACTATGACTGCATTTCTATTGGTCAGCTTCCATGTATTTGAGTGTTTTTGAGTTTTTATTTTGTTTTAATTGATGTCTAGCTTCATGCCATTGTGATCCATGGAGATGCTTGGTATATCGATCTTCTTGAGTTTGCACAGACTTGTTTTGTGTGGTAACATGTTGTCTGTCTTTGAGAATGTTCCATGTGCTTGAGAAGAATGTATATTCGTCTTTGGGGTGAAATATTCTGTAAATATCAGTTACATTAATCTGATCTAGTGTGTCATTTAAGGCCTCTGTTTCATTGTTGAATTTTTTTATTTAGGAGATCTATCCGGTGATGTCAGTGGGGTGTTAAATTCCCCTACTATGACTGGATTTCTATTGGTTTCTCCTTTAAAGTCCATCAAGAGGTTTGTTTGTTTGTTTGTTTTTTGTATTTGGGTGCTCCTATATTGGGTTAATATATGTTTATAAGCATTACATTTTCTTGTTGAATGATTCCTGTTAGTATTATATAGTGGCCTTCTTGGTCTCTTTTTAAGGTCTTAATTTAGAAGCCTATTTTGTCTGATATGAGTATTGCTACCCACCTTTTTTTCCTTTCAATTTGCATGGAATTATTTTTTTCTATCCCTTTACTCTCAGTCTGTGTGTATCTTTTGTTACGAGGTGGGTTTTTTGTAGACAGCATATATATGGATCATGTTTTCTTATCCATTCAATCACCCTATGTCTTTTGACTGGAGCATTTAATCCAGTTACATTTAAGGCTATTATTGACTAGAGGCCCGGTGCACAAAAAACATGCACTGGAGGGGGTCCTTCAGCCCGGCCTGCCCCCTCTCACAGTCCAGGAGCCCTCAGGGGATGTCCTACTGATGGCTTAGGCCTGCTCCACATGGGAGTGCTGCAGTCTGGCCTCCCTCTGCAGGAGGCAACCGGCTGATCAGGGAAAGGCGATGCCCCTGTCATGCCTCTGCTGCTGCTGCTGCCACTGCCGGCTGCTGCGGCTGCCTGAGCCTCAACCCTCACAGCCACCGTGGCTTGCCTGAGCCTCAGCCTGGCCCTTGTTGCCTGAGCTTCAGCCCGGCCATCATTGCCTGAGCCTCAGGGCTCTTGAAGCGGCAGCCACTATCTGTGGCCCGCCTGAGCCTCAGGCAGCCTCTGCGGCTTTGTCTAGAAGGACGTCCTGAAGATGTCCACCCTAATTAGCATATTACCCTTTTATTATTATAGATAGGTATTTATTTATTGCTATTGTTATTTTTTTTATGCATCTTTCTCTCCTTTTATCCTTCTCTCTCTCCTTTTCTTCTTTTTAAAGTAGTCCCTTTAACATGTCTTGCATTGCTGGTTTGGTGGTAATGTACTCCTTTAACCTTTTTTTTTTTTTTTATCTGGTAAGCTTTTTATTTCACCTTCAATTTTAAATGATAGCCTTGTTGGAAACAGTAGTCTTGGATTTAGTCCCTTGCTTTTCATTACTTTGATTACTTCACGCCACTCCCTTCTGGCTTGAAGTGTTTCTATTGAGAATTCAGTTGACATTATAATGGAAACACCTTTGTAGATAATTTTCTGTCTCTCTCTTGCTGCCTTTAAGATTCTTTCTTTGTCTTTAACATTTGCCATTTTAATTGTGATGTGTCTAGGTGTGGGTCTCTTTGGGAAAAGAAGAGAAAAATAAAATGAGAAAAATTAATAATAACAATAAGAAACAAAAGAAAATAGAATAAAGGAAAGGGAGAAATTAGAGATATGCAAGAAAAAAAGAGAATAAAGAAAAAAAGGGGGGAGGGAATCAAACAACAGAAACTAAAACAAAAAAAGCCACTCACACACACATACACACCACAAAACAAAACCACACACACTCACTCACTCAGAAACCTTTCATTCCGCTATCTGTGGAGCTCTCTGGACTTTGCTCTGATGTTGTTGAATCCGGTTCCCTGGTGTGTCTATCCTGGCCTCCCTGGGAGCTTCTCTGATGCAGATCAATGTGAGTCACTGTCCCTTTCTTGCCCTGGGCAACTTACAGAGGTCCTATAGGTTGAAGCCCCTAATAGCCCAGTGGGCAGGGACTCCTTAGCCCAGAGGCTGGGTCTGCCTAGAGTCTCAGGCCTGGATTGTCCATGTTCTGCACTGCTCCCCCTCCCCCCATGGAGCTGGGCTCTGCAGGGGTATCCTGGTCTTGGCCGGGATGGTTCGATCAGACCTGTGTTGGGAGTTGTGCCAGTAGTTTGTAAGAAGTGGGGTAGCCCTTCCTCTTCTTCTAAATGCCTCAGCTCTGCTTGGTTTGCTGGCACCTTCTGTCTTCCATCTGCAGGGAAACAGATTTCCATCTCAGGGCTGTTCTTCCTTGCCTCAGGTTGCTGAAGGTTGGGTCAGAAGCAGCTGTTTTGCCAGGAAAGAGGGCGCCTCCCCTGTTTTCCAGGTGGCAAGGCTGATCCTCTTTCCTGGACCTACTGAGCAGTTACCCACCAGCACAAATCTCTTCAAGAAATAGAGGATCCCCCAGATTCAATGCAGGGTGTGTCCTCCAGTGTAGGCTGGCCCTGAGCTCCACTGTGTGGCCATTCTCACATTCAGGAGGATCTTCCCGGGCTGCCCCATGGCAGTGTGCTAGCGCTACTCTATCCAGGAACCTTGGGCCTTCTCTCTTGGTCCCAGGCACTCACGTCTCACCTACAGATCTGCAGCCTCTTCAGTCTCCTCAGGTCCTCAGTTTAATAGGTCCAGATCAGGGGAGGTTACATCTACCTCCCAACCTTTAGCGCAGCTCCTGCCCTGAGCCCTGGCTGTGGAGCCGAGTATCTAGGGAAGTGGTGGCAGCACAGGCAGTGGCAGTGGGTGAGTACACAGCAGGAGTGAGAGTCCTGCTGGGTCAATGGCAATCAACTGGTGATGTCACGGAGTCCAGGCTGGGTCCCTGTCAGTGCCGTGGGGTCAGGCTGAGCAGGTGCCAGGCTCGCAGAGCCCTCCCCCCCACCACCACCACACACACACACCCCTGTGTCTGCTGCAGGCATATGGGATCTGGATTGTGACCTCGGTGGGTATGAGTAGAGTCCAGTGTGGGGTGCACATGGGTTTGGACCCAGGTTACACGGAGTCTGAGTCCGGGTGGAGGCGAGGCTTGGCACCTAGCTGCTGCTGCTCCCCCAGCCTCCTCCCAATGAGGACCTTGGAAACCCTTCAAGATGGTGAGGTCTCTGATCCGGAGTAGGGCCTGGGGAGTGGCTGTGGTGGAAACAGTGGCTTCTTGGCCAGGAGAGTCCTGAACTCCTGCACGATCTGGTCTCTCTCTCTCTCTCTCTCTCTCTCTCTCTCACACACACACACACACACACACACACACTTGCCCTCTCCCTACCTCATACACTCACACTCCAGTCCTGCAGGCCACCTTGTTGGAATCCTCTTGTTATGAGCTTAATAAGAAACTATCAAGGAAAAGTAAGGATTCTCTGTGTTATTAAAATTATTTACTGTGTTCTATATCATCAGGTCTTCAATTGCTCATGCAAACCAAATTTTCTAAATATAAAAAAGCTAAATTTTGTGTCTAATTTAAATGTTTATAATCGCCTGTAAATTATTTAATTGTTACTAGAATTAAATAGATTACTAAAGTAAGGGAATCTTTCTTTAAAAAAGGGGGAAAAGAAAGTAATTTGACTAATCTGACATTTGGAAAGTGGTTTTAATTCATTTCCACCCTTTTTAAGGATAAAAATGTGCTTACTAGTGATTTGTATGTATTGTTCTTGGGTAGAAGCATTCCCATATTGAAGGGATAGAGCCACAGCAGTTACAAAATACTTCAGGACATAATTTTTCCTGCTTAAAAAAATCTCACAGAGTCCCATACTGATTGAGGAAACCCACTTTACAAGAAAAAATCTACACCAGGTATGCAAAATTTGACCACTATTGTATCATTTTGATTGTAATTATTATTTCCAGTCCTATAGCTTTGTAGAACAAACCAATGAGAGTCAAAACTCAACTGGCAAAACTTGTTAGTCCTTTTAATCTGCCTTAATCTATAGTCTTTCTCTTGATATTGTTAACTTAAGAACTACTCCTTTTGGTAAATATTAATTGTCTTTTTTCAAAAATCATTAATGAAGAAACAATGTTATTTGATTAGGGAATATGCAAACCTGTCTTATTAAGGAGACCCTCTAAATTATTACAAAAATTTTATTCTTGCACTTCTCTTGTACAAAGATATATTTTGGACATACTGTATATGCATTTCCTTTATTTCTGACCAGTCAGTGAAGCCAAATTTGTATGTCCTGGTAAACTGAAGTGCTACTAGTTTATGGAAAGTACATCATTTTAAATGTGAATCATTCTTTTTTTTCTTGCTGAAAAAATGTAACCCCCATAATGATATTTCATCAGTTATTTAAGTAAAATGAACCTATTTTTCAATTGAGGTAATTTAGAGCACCATGGTAAATTGACGCATAAGACAAGTTGTTGTATAAAAGCTTTATAAAAGTGTATTGTCTTTTTCCCAATTACTTAAACTGAAAAGAAAAGAAGTAATTTAAAATATATAAAATTTTCTTTTATGTAGGAGTAATGGCTTGACAATAGTCAGTCTTCCAGTTTAAGGATGTAACTTTTCTTAACTTCACTCTTGGGGCAAACTGTAGTGAATAGAGTTTAACACTTTGAAGATTACCTTCCTTATGAGTTCCTCCTTTCCTAGCTCATGCCAATGTTTAAAGTTAAAATGCATTTAAGTGATGTCAGAAGGAGTAAGCCCAGCAACGTAAAAATCTGTTATTATAGATAATATTTAATGTAATTGTAAAGGGTAGTGATTTGTACATCACATCATTGGAGTTAAAATGTGCTGTGTGATGGATTGGCATTTTCCTTGAGGCAGAAAAAAAGCTACTTTTCCAAATCTCACAAAAAGTAGGATGAGATATTGAAGAGGGAGAAACATTTAAAATTTTTCTCTTAATGGGTGACATTTAGATAAAATGCTGAGATAAGTGCTTAGAAATTTAGGTATATTTGGCCATTACATTTATAAATTTGAGCTGTTTGATTAATTGGTATAATTTCCTACATGTGAATATTATGTTCATAAGAAATTTTGAACTGTTCACTATTGCAATTTCACAAACAGCTAGTTGCAGGGTACACACATTATTATGTTTTGTTTTAAATTAGAGTATGATTCAAATGTTTGTGTGGATGTAAGTGGTACCTTTTAAATTACAACACCAGTTTATGTGTATAGCAAATAAATCCAGTTGTACAGTTTTAAATGCCATCAATATAAAACACCTAAGACTAAGGTTGTTGCTTTTCTAGCTCTTGATTTCTTTCAGTTCCATTACTTTTCATTCTTCTCAGATGTAGCGGAATCCAGATCCATCTAAGACAATAGAAAGCACAATTTTGAGATTAATGTGGGAGCAACTGCTTCCTTCGAACTGTAGGCTAATGGACAGGCCTTGGCACTGCTCAGTTAGCTATAATGATGTAAGACCTAACAGAACAATGAACAGAACAGCCTGCTCAGCTGTTGGTGCCATCTATGTTCAACAAAGACCTCTAGGTCCCTGGGCTCAAGCAGTCCTTGACAGCAAAGTTGCCTAAGATTACTTTTTGCAGCCCAAGGAGGAGTCAGTACCATTGCTAATACCTCTTGCTATACCTGATTAATTACCTATTTCCAGGTATAATTAGGGATAACCAAGTTTTGTAAACTTATAAAATTTCTTAAGGGACATCCCACTCTTGCCAGGGCTACCACTAAGGCTTAAATTTTCTGTTATTTCAGGTGGCTCCCAACTGGGCTCCATGGTGTTTCAGCGACTGGATAACAAATTGTACTACTCACCACTGCTCCAATTTGTTTAATGTACCTAATTGTCAAGCTGTTGATGTTCTGTATAACCAGGTGCCTAAAATCTCCTATAAAGACTCAAGTGATGGTTGCATAAAGAAGAGAAATGATATTCCACCTAGTAATTATCTCCTTTAGTTTTGAATAAACTACTGTGCATGAATTGCTTAAAAATACATCCGAATCAAGAAGATACAGGCTCACTAAGCTTATATGTCTGATTATCTTTTGCCAATTTCTCTTGATTTACCCATTATTTGCAATATGAATGCCTGTTCCTAATTTTCATTCCTTTTTTTTATTCCAGAAATTTACAACTCAGTGTTGAAAGGTCTTGTTAAAGCTTCACTAATTCAATGCCTCATGAAAAAAAAATCACTTCAGAAACTTCCCAGGTTAAACAGATACCTGATGAAACCCTTAAAGGTAGGTGGCTATAGCCACCAATTCCCACCAGAGGACTACATAGACCCAGAACAGGTGGCCAAACCACTCAAGCATTGACTTGGGGTTAAACACAGCCCAAGGAAACCAGCCTGATCGGTATCAACACTGTCTGCCAACAGGTTTTGGTCAAAAGGGAAAAATGTGGACCTCAAAGAAGAAAGATTTATCTGATGTGAACCCCAAGAAGAAAGATTTATCTGATGTGAGCCTCAAGAAGAAATTAATCTGCTGAAATGGACTCCCTATGGTCAACTGAAAGCCCAAATTTTATAAATAACTAGGGGCCCAGTGCATGAATTTGTGCACCTTGAAAGGAACTGTGGGCCATGAGGCTGCAGTAGGCACAGGGGCGGGTCTCGGCCCATCCTTCGTGCCAACGCCAAGCCCCTCCTGCCACAGCCCCTGGTCCCCTGTTTGCCGGCAGCTCCTCTCCCACCACTGCTGTTCCCACACACCCGGCCCCTCTCACACATGCTGAAGGCATGGAGTGATTGGGGCTGGCTCCAGCAGTGGATGCGAGCGGGGCTGGCACCATCAGCAGTGCGAGTAGCAACTGCTGCCCCTCAGAAGCATGGGGAGGTGGAGAAGCCCTCAGGGGTGATCAGGGCTGGCAGCTGCCGCTTGCACCCACTGATGGCGCCAAGCGATCGGGACCAGCACCAGGCACCAGCAGCTGGTGTGAGCAGTGGCTCCAGTGCTGGCTGCACGTGTGAGTGGGGCTGGTGCTGGCAGTGGGTGCAAGCAGCGGCTCTGGTACCAGTAGCGGGTGTGAGAGGGGCCCTTGCTGGCATGGGTGTGAGCTGTGGCTGCTGGCCCCGATCTCCCCTGAGGAGCAGGGGGAGGTGGAGAAGCCCTGAGGGGTGATCGGGGCTGGCAGCCACCACTCGCACAGCTGACAGTACCAAGCAATCATGGCCAGTGCTGGGCACCAGCAGTAGGTGCAAGTGGCAGCTCCAGCACTGGTATCGGGTGCGAGCGGGGCCGGCACCAACAGCAGGTGCAAGCACCGGGCGGTACCGCAGCACGTGGGAGCAAAGAATTTTCAGTAACCACCATAGACTCACCCTGATGACAGCGACTGGCCCTGCCTTGGTCTGGCGCCCCAGCTCACCTGCTCCACCATCCCACTATGGCCAACACCTGCCACGTTCTGCGCACGCCTCCTGGTGGTCAGCACACGTCATAGTGACTGGTTGTTCAGTTGTTTTGGTTGTTCCGGTTGTTCTGCTGTTTGGTCTATTTGCATATTGGCCTTTTATTATATAGGATGAGAGCCTAGCAGCCATTGGCTGATAGGGCCTCTCAGACATTCTATGTGTAGGGAGGACGCCCTGACTAAACTCTCAGTGTCCTGCACTACGCCTGCTTGTTTATGCCCTCTGAGTCAGCCACTGCAGGGAAACCTGGGTTTGTGTTTCTGCCAAAAACTGAGACTTGCCTCATCCAATCAGGACTATACAAATTGGAACCTCCTAATGCCAAACTGGAATTACAACTAAATTATATATCAATCAAACTGAATAACTAACTGAAGACTAGCTGAACAGAAGTTTTATACCCAACAACCTATAGAAGAAGCCACATAGTGACAGGTAGGAAGGGTGGAGATGCAGAAAGTGCTGGCCCCACACCTGTGTACAGTGGTTGAGGATTCAGAGGGATCTGAACTGCTAAGGTCGCCCTTAAGGAGTGAGGGTCTCAACTCCATGCTAGGCTTCTCAGCTTGGAGAATCACAACTGGAAAGAAGAATCCACATAACATCTGACTATGAAAACCAGCAGAGATTGAATCCACCAAAGAGAGAAGAGACTCTGTTAGAAACCTAGGAGCCCTCTTAAAGAATTAACGCAAAATATCTCATTCTTGTCCACTCCTTCATGACTCTGGCAGAGGGAAGATCACTTGGAGCAACCTGCAGTCATACAGAGATTGAGTGGGTTGTGCAGCCCTGAGGAGAGAACTGGAAGGTCAGCTGCCAAGGCTCCTGTGCTGAGTCACTCTCCCACACCACCCACAGACAATGTCCTCCCTGGGTTGAGCACACCTCTCTCTATTCTGTACCAGCCTAGGAGAGTGCACAACTGCCATCCTCCCAACTCCTGGTGTCCCTACCCTGACAAGCTAGTGCCCTGCAGAAAAGTCTGCTGGTTTAAGTCTTTATCAACCTTTTTGTCTTTTGAAAGAATCAGCTATTTGTTTCATTGATCTTCTGTATTTTTTTTTAATTCTACTTTATTTATTTCTGCTCTGATCTTAATTATTTCCTTCCTTCTACTCACTCTGGGTTTGTTCTTTTTCCAGTTCCTTTTGGTAAAAGGTTAGATTGTCAATTTGAGATTTCTCTTATTTCTTGAAATAGGACTGTATCGCTATGAATGTCATTCTTAGAACTATTTTTCTGTGTCCCATAGATTTGGGGTTGTTATATTTTCATTTTCATTTATATCAAAGTGATTTTTTATTTCTTCCTTGATCTCATTGTTAACCAATTTATTAAGTAAAATGTTATTTAGCCCCCATATATTTATGTTATTTTCAGTTTGCCTCTTATAATTGATTTATTGTTTTATACCATTGTGGTCAGAGAAGATGTTTCAATCTTCTTATATTTATTGAAACTTGAGTTCCTTCAAGACATGTTAGTAAAGTGGTCCTAGTCTGGCTGAAACCCACAGTCTTCTCCACAGGGTGCTCAGAGGGCAGGCTACCTGGAGTGGAGAGGACAGGGCTAGTGCATCTGGTTGGAGCTGGTTAGGCTGGCAGTGCTGCGAAGGAAGGAAACGGCCCCCTCTCCAGAGTCACACAACACAGCCTCAAGATTTGGAAATTAGAAAGTGTGACTTTTCAAACTTTGTAAATATTTTTGAAGATTGTGCTGTTCTGATCTCTTTCAAATCTGTATGAATTTTTGGAGTATCTTTTTAATTGCTTTCAAAAAAACGTTTTTAGAAATTTAATAAATAATTTAAATCTGGAGATCACTTTGGGAATATTGTGCAACAAGATTATTTCTTCCAATCCATGAACAATATATATTTCATTTATTTTGGTCTTCTTTAATTTCTTACAGAAATGTTTTATGTATTTTTTTAGTGTACAAGTCTTGTCCTTCCTTGGTCAAATTAATTTTCAAGTATTTTATTATCTTACTAGAGGCCCGGTGCATGAAATTTATGAAAGGGTAGGGTCCCTAGGCCTGGCTGGTGATCAGGGCCAATCTGTGGGGTGACCGGTGGGGGGATTAGGGGGCCCCCGCTGGCACTCGCCTTGGCTGGCTTGGGGCCTGTGGGCTGGGGGCAGCTCCTGCATTGAGTGTCTGCTCCCTCGTGGTCAGTGCATATCATAGCGACTGGTCGTTCCACTGGTCTTTCTGCTATTCAGTAGATTTGCATATTAGGCTTTTATTATATAAGATTGCTTTATCAATGATAATTTCAGATTGTTACTAGCATATAAAAATACTACTGGTTTTGGTGTTGTTCGTGTATTTTGCAACATTGTTAATTTCTTTGGCCTTCCTGGGTTTATTAGTAGGCTTGGAGAATAGGGCCTGCAGCCAAAGAGGATTATTCACAAGCCTTAAAATAGAATGGAATTTACTTTACTAGGTTTGAGACTTTCTTGGGACCCGTGCTTCCTATCTTCCAATTTCTCTCTTTTGGAATAGGAATGCCTATCCAATGCTTGTCACAGAATTGTATTTTAGAAGCACATAACTTGTCTAGTTTTTTAGAGTTACAAATATAAATTCTTTGTTCAAAATGCATTATATGTGGTCTCATCCATACAAAATTTAGACAACATTAGAAAAATATTTTGGATTTAGAATTGATGCTAGAATGGTTTAAGTGAATTGAAGACTGGCATTTTACAAAAGTTGGAAAAGCAACATGCCACTCTCCTTTGGCATGAAAAATTGACTTCCTTTTTTTTAAATATATTTTATTGATTTTTTACAGAGAGGAAGGGAGAGGGATAGATAGTTAGAAACATCGATGAGAGAGAAACATCAATCAGCTGCCTCCTGCACACCCCCCACTGGGGATGTGCCTGCAACCAAGGTACAGGCCCTTGACTGGAATCGAACCCGGGACCCCTCAGTCCACAGGCTGATGCTCTATCCACTGAGCCAAACCGGTTAGGGCTGGCTTCTTTTTTAAAAGATATGGGACATTCATTTGTCTGAGTATGTTTCTAAAGTGTGATAATGTAGCTGTATTGGCTCATCAAGAGCAGATTTGGAGAACAGATGAACAGGAGAGCATGCAGTCCTTTCACTACATCCAAAACACTGTAAAACAAGTGATATCACTGAAGAATGCTTGAGATAAGAACTGAAAATCAAGAACAACATCCAAAGTACAAAACTGAAGCAAACTTGCATTCAGGAATAAGTTAAATCTTACATTGCTCATAATCAGTTGCCAAAATGAGTGAATCAACCAGACATCAACTGAAACTAAACCAGTTATTAGCAGTAATCAGTTACTGAAAAGATGGTAAATAATTACACCATATTTAAAAAATATATTGGCCCCTTGAAATTATATATCCAATCTAAAAAAAATTAAATGTCTCTGTGGTATAACATATTTCAGTATAACAAGCATTCAAACAGATGGAGTGGCTTATAGATGCTGGGAGAGATTTCACAATACTTTCATAGAGAGGAGATGCACCCCTATAAAAACAGAACAGGGTAATGTGTGAATGTTCAGTCACTTTTAAAGGTGACTTTACAAAGAAAACTTCTATTGCCTATGGTCATATTTGGAAAAGAACAATCTATACGTATTAAGAATGTCAACCCTAAATATCTTATATGCATTTCTTCTTAACAAAAATTAAATTTACTAACATGATTCAACAATTGCTTAACTCATTTTATTTTGTCATCCAAATCCCATAGAAGAAAATCTTTTAAACAAAGTTTTATTTATAATTTTCAAAACTTAGACAAAATAAATATTAGAAATATATAAATTGCTAATAGCATAAATGGCTTTACTTTTTTATTAATTTCTATTCATGTTTGAAGCATCTATAAAAATTATGTTGTTATTTTTCATTTATTTTTTAATTTAATGTTCTGGGTAAACTTGTCAATAAAATTATATTTTTCAGGTATGCAATTTTACAACACATCATCTGTATATCGTACTGTGTGTCCACCACCCCAAGTCAAGTCTCCTTCCATCACCATTTATCTCTCCTTTACCTTCTTCTACTTCCTCCTAACCCTCTTTTCCTCTGGCAATCACCATACTGTTGTCTGTGTTCTTATTTATTTATTTTTTTGCTTAACCCATTCACCCTTCTCATCCAAATCCCTCTGACTGACAGCTGTCAGTCGATCTCCACTTTGTTTATTTATTTTGTTCATTATATTCTACATATAAGTGGAATTATATGGTACTTGTATTTCTCTGGTGGCTTATTTCACTTAGCATAATACTCTTCAGGCCCATCATGCTGTGGCAAAGGGTAAAATTTCCTTTTTTTTTTTTACAAGCAAATAGTATCCATTGTGTATATGGCTTTAAAATATATTTAAAATCTCAAGAGGTTAATAACCATTAGAGAAATGAGTGTATAATAAAAAATCTACAGTGAAATTTGTAAATGAAAATGGTTATAAACAAATTTTACAAAAAATAATCAAATTTATGACTCCTATATTAAAAACATGACACAAAATATAATATCAGACAAAGATATCCAATGTCTCTTATGAAATTAGTGTAGCCTTGATATAAAACTAGACAAAATTCACTTGAGCATCTTGTCATGATGAAATAAATACTACCAGATTTACTCTACTACCATAAACAGTTAAAAACCAAACAAAAGTTGGGGCAGTAGATATCCAGCAGCACAGGACTGTTCCTTGAGAGAAGAACAAACACTGGTTGGCAGCATTAACTCGATCTGTCTTCCTTGGGGCAATTTCTGGACCATGGTTAAGAGAAATTGAGCCTAAGAAGAACATGGAAGTCTCAGAGCTTAGGGGGAAAAATCAGAGTTTGGAGCTATTGACATAGACAATATTTGAGAGACAGAATATTAAATCAAACAGATATGTACTTAGGAAGAGGCCTCACAGTCTGTGTCTGGTTTCCTCAAGGTTCCTTGATCCAGGGCTCACAGAAAATGCACTCCACTAAACCAGGTAAAGTGTGCCTTCTGTGGGATTGAGAACTGAATGAAGATTCTGAAGACACCCATATCAGAGATACTGGGATTTAAGTCAAACCGAGGAGTAAACACATTCAAATGCATTTGCAGCATCAGTTGAACACCTAGAAAGGTCAAACCTTAAAGGGGCATCACTTAGAGGAGGTGGTATGTTCTAGGTACAAGGGAAAAACTGAATTTGGCCAGTCCTAGTAAATAATAAAAAAAACCTACAGGATCAAGTTAATATACCAATTATGTATTCCCTATCAGTATGAAATACAACACTCTATAAAGGAAAACAACAAAGCCCAGATCGCCTATCATCCACAATGTCCAACATAAATTAAAAATTTCAGTAAGTAAGTAAATATGACCCATAATCAAGAGAAAAATCATTATGAAAAGAGCCTGAAGTGATAAAGATGTTGGAACTAATAGGAAAGGACTTTTTAAAAGCTAATATAAATATGAGTAAGGATGTATAGTAATAAAGAAACTTAAGAATTGAACATATAAGAAATATCATCTGAAAAATTGAGGTGTCACTGGGAGGAATTGACCTCCAGGCCAATTGGCAGTGAGAATCAGCTGTGTCTGCAGCGGGAGAACTTCTGTGCTGAAGACTCCCTTCTGGGGCAAGACTTGCTTCAGTGGGGCTTTGGTGCTCCAGGAAAGGACTTTTTAAAAGCTAATATAAATATGAGTAAGGATGTATAGTAATAAAGAAACTTAAGAATTGAACATATAAGAAATATCATCTGAAAAATTGAAACTATGAGAAAAAATATAGAGTTAGCATTGTGTTTCCCAATGACCCACACCTCATGCTACTCAAGCGCTGTGTCTTCTTGTCTTGCCCCCTTTGGTAGAACAAGTTGTCATGTTATGGTTGGGAGATCCATGTGGTAAGAGCTGAGAGAATTTGAATCCTTGGTCAGCAATGTGTGAGGGAGGGAGGCTCTAAGTGTAACACCATGTGGGAAGTGACCCCATCCCAAACAATGCGAGGAGCTTGGGAGAGGATCCTTCCTCTGGCCTGGAGATGACTACATCTCAGAATGACTTCACTAAGCAAGACTGTCAAGCAAAGATCGTATCCAAGCGATGCCTCACTGCCTACCCATAGAAACTGTGAAATAATTTAAAAATGTATTATTTTAAAATGCTGTTTTGGAGCAATTTGCTATGCCAAAATAAAAAACTAATGCAGGTATACATTATTACTTTTAAGTAGACTATAATTAAGGATGCTAATTATAATTGCAAATATTTCTTGCAATCCCTAGAATGAAGACTTGAAAAATAATAGCAATACAAAGAGGTATAGAAAATAGAATGAAATACTTAAGGAATAAAATACTAAAGATATTCAAATAACCAAAAGATTGAAGAAATAAGAACCACAGAGGTGATGTGGTGAGAGCTCCTGCTGGTAAAGGGTGCAGGGCACAGTCAGGCCTTCGGGACCCTGACTTTGCTGAAGACCAGGCCTGCTCCCTGGCTGCAAGTTCTGGAGCCCTGCACTGGGCAGATGCTGCTCTTGCAGAAGTGCATTAGATTAGGAACCACTTCTCAGACTGGACTTGGCAGTGAGAGTTCAGTATGTGAGGCTACCATGACTGCTCTGAACATCTCCAAAAGAGAGAATGGATTCATCAGGAGAGGGAGAAAAATCTTGCTAGGAGTCAAAGAAATTACTATAAAGTCCAGCACTATGGCTGCTTTTACCAAATGCAAAGAATACTCTGATGAGACATCCAAGGATTACTCTGAAGAGAAAGGGATAACAAAGGTGTAGCACAAGAGGATGTGGTAGGGAGAAAACTCGAAAGGGGCACAGCACTTCCCATGGGAGCAGCAGCTCCAGGCCCCCCACCAGCTCTGCCTCCACCTGGTGCTCCGGAAGGCCCCGCAGCTCCAGGGCCAGCAACTCTCTGCTTTCCAAGTTCTTTTTGCCACAGACAGGACAACAGGCCACATTCCTGCTCCAAATCAAAGCCACCCAAAAGAGATGAAAAATGAAGAAAAAGGCAACACTCCCCCTAAGCTCACCAAAGCATACATCGCCAGGTGCGCCAGGAATGTGACAAGGATGACACCATGGACCTGTTCTCCACCTGTGGAAATTTAAATGACCTGCATGCCCCCATCTACTTGAAGGCCATCTCGTCTGGGAGCAGGGGAAGCCCAGAAGGTGCAGACATGGGTGGAGGACAAATCGATGGTTAGAGATCACTGTCCCCACTGTGCCCCATGCAGCAATCCTTTCCCCACCCCAGGCCAGCCCAGGAGTATGCTGCCACCTCCTCCCATGTGGCAGGTCACCCCTGCAGATGAGGCGAAGTTTGTGCTCCTTGTGGCACAGGCCCGTGCCCGGCCATCCTGCTCCCTGGCTGACAAGGAGCTCTAGCTCCAACTCCTCTCCTTAAGCTGGGCCACTGAAACTTTGCCCCTGTAATTGTAGCCCATCCAATGAGTTTTGGTACTTTTCTAGCTGAAGAAAGATGGGGAGAGAGAGAATCCTCACTCAGGTGCCAGCTTCGAAGCAGCAATTGAGCCGTTTGTTCCAGCTGCAGAGAGTTGTTGGGTTGGGTTTGTGCCTAGGAAGACACCCTCCATTTTCCAGGCTAGAAGCTCCTGTGTTTCCAGTCCCTGCGAGCCAGTTCAGTGGCAACGCCAGTGGGGATTACAGGCCTCCAGGTGACATGCACCCCAGCCCCGAGCATGTTTTCAGCCGCAGATGACCTAGGGCCATTCTGATGGAGCGCAGGGTTCTTCAGGAAAGGGCACACATCTGTGCAGCTGCCATCCCTGCCAGCCTGGCCCTGCTCCTCCTTGAGTCTTCTGAACCCCGGGGTCACACACCTGCTGTTAGTTGACTGAAATGGTTCTGTTTTCATATGTACTCATGCACACAAAGCCCAAGTCTCTTTTTTCTGTGAAATTGGTGGAAAAATCTAGAGCAGCAGTTCTCAACCTATGGGTCGCAATCCCTGAAAATACATCCTGCATATCAGATATTTACATTACGATTCATAACAGTAGCAAGATTACAGTTATGAAGTAGCAACGAAAATAATTTTATGGTTGGGGGGTCACCACAACATGAGGAACTGTATTAAAGGGTCGCGGCATTAGGAAGACTGAGAACCACTGGTCTAGAGCCAGCTCTGCGGGGAGATCATCAAGCCCCCTCTTTAGGCTGTTGTTATTCATAGTTCTTGGGTAGGGTACCTGGGCAAAGTGTACATTGCATTTTTTGCTTTTATTGTACAATCAGTACTAAAATTCCTTCTTGAAAATTTTATAACTTTGTAGCATTTTATATACTGTTGTGTTTCTACTTGTAGAGTGAAAGGATTGGGTTGAATAAACCTAGGATTAAAGTGCAAAAAAAACCAACAACCCAAAAAACCAACAACAAATAAATACAAGAATAACAAGTAAAAGAACAACAGCAAACCAAATGACGAAACAAGAAAACTAATGATAATGATGGACTTAAACAAAGCATACCAGTAATTGCATTCAATCTTAAAAATAAAGCACTCTAATTAAAATATAAATATTGTATGATTAAAGAAAAGACCCAACTATATTGGGTTTTAAGTGAGTTGAAAATAAAATGCTGGAAAATAATATAAAATGCAAACATTATGACAAAGTATAATCTAAGACAAAGAGTATTCCCAGAGATAAATAAGAAAAATAGGAACATTGGATTATGAAAAAGGGTCAATTCAACAATAAAAGATAGCAACCTCAAGTATAACTGTACCTAATAACAGAGCTTTAAAATACATGAAGTAAAAACAAAACAAAACAAAATGTTATAAAAACAACCTTACAGCATTGATAGGAAGAACACAAGAATGAATAAGTAGAGAAGATATGAATAATACTAACACCCAAATTTACCTAACTTATATTTACAGAACATTACACATGGCAACTGCTAACTAACGTTTTTAAGGGCACATGGAACCTTCACAAATACAGACCATATGCTGAGATATAACATAAGTTTTAGAAATGTCAAACTTAATACACTTTTTACCATAGTGGAATAAAATTGATCATAAATAATAATCATATAACCAGGACTCTCTGAAATATCCAGATATTAATTGTTTGCAAATTTATCTATGAACATTTAGACATTTTTGAGTGTTCAAAGAAGAAATATATCATTTTAAGATTTGTAAAAAGAAGTACAGAGTTCAAAGAAATGTGCGGCTTTCAATTACACAAGTAAAAGTTTTGTTGATTCCAAGAAAGCAGATACATACAAAGAAGGACTCCCGGTGGCTAACTGGGCTCCAATTTATAAAAAGAGACTAGCAGCTGTTGCTCCACAGGGGCCTCTCATGCAAGCCTCGCCTCGCTTCAGGGAGAAGCCTGCATTGAACCGCCTGCCTCTGCACTGAACTGCCTGCCTTCACGGTGTTCCTGCCATCTGTGCAGCCCCTATAACAAGTTCCGGGAATCCTATTTCACCAATAGGACTGATGCTTTCTTGCTCCAATCTTAGCTGTGCAGCTATATCCCCACCAGCATCTTCACAGAAGCCAGCATCTTTGCGCTCATTGACTGAAACAGAAAACACACATGCATACAAAATACACATCTCATACAGAGCTAAAAACACTGCATGTCAGGTATAACATGGTAAGCTACAAAATCTTACATTGTTCTCTTTTATATATATATTTTTAAAGTTCCAAGGACATATTTTTTTATCTAAAAACTAAAATTAATAATATTAGATTAACTAAATAACCAATAATTTATTATACTCTTATTATACTCTTAGCTGTATAGCAGGGTAGAGAATTTTTATACCTCTATAACTCAGAAACTGTTTCAATATTATCAGCCCCTTAATTCAATCCTACCTCCTCCTTTTTAGCAGACAACCTCACTACCTACTCCCTGAGTAGATCCTGGCCAACTGAACAAAATTTTCTGGCTTCTCTTTTCTTCATTTGGAAAAGCTAAGGTGCATGTTCTGGTCCCATTTCCTCCTCCCTTAGGATAATGTACGTCCCTTCTCCATCCCAAGGTTTATTTTTCCATCCAGGCATTTGCTTCCCTTCCCACTTTTCACAGAGGGCAGATGATTCTATACTTTCTAAGTTCACGCTGCTGGCAGGGTGTCTGCACTCTGAGGCCCAAAAAATTACTTAGCAGATCCAATTAAGTATCAAAGTCCAAAAATTAGTAAATATTAACAGCCTAATAATTTTGTATCTACTAGAAAAAATATACACATATTGAAAAAACATTTTTCTTTTATTGTTCAAATCACAAATACTATTAAGACAGGTGTGCCTGTTGGTCACTGCATTGCCTTTCAAACAGTGTGACTTATTGTTTTCTCTTGCCTGAATTCCAAATAAAAATAATAAGGTTAAAAAAGAGTAAGAAAAAAGACAATTGGAAAGAGGCCTTCAGTGAATGGAAACTGCCTAGCTGTTGACAGAAGAGTCACTTAGACGGAAGAAGTCTCAGCCCATGGCACCCGCAGCAGAGAGGGCACCATCTGTGAAAGAACTCAGGAGTGGCATCAGGAGAGTCCCAGAGCAGAAGAAGTGGTCGACATTAACATGAAGGCAAGTGAAACAGCTGTGAGGACCCCAAGAAATAAGGTTACTACTAAAAAGAGCTCCTGGTGGTGAACTGGACTCAAATTTAAAAAGCAGAGCCTAGCAGCCATTTCTACACATGAGAGTGCAGGCTTCTCTCCTGCAAACTGCACTTCAGTGAGAGCCTGCACTAAGCTGCCTGCCTCTGCACTGAACTGCCTGCCCGCCCTGTGCTCCTGCCATTGAGCAGCCCTGTTTCAACAAATAAGACTGAGACACTTCCTGTCCAATCAGAGCTATGCAGCTATATCTCCTCAGCATATTCATTGACCAATCAGAGCAGCTCCATTATGAGCAAACAGGATAGTGCCTTTGAAACAATCAAAGTATGAGAATTTGGAGTACTCATTTGCAAGAGGATGGGCCAATCAGGGACCAGTGCCAGGGATTTCTCTCTCTATAAGTCAGCCCCCCTGTGGCTCAGAGCACACTTTCCCTTCCCACTGAAGATGAGAGACTGTCTCCCTAGCTGAAGCTAAAACTTTAAAGATATCTCCTCTGACCAGAACAGAGGAGCCTGGAGCAAAGTGGAGCAAATGAGAGTGGAACAGAGATGTCTAGAGAGGAGAGCCCCTCCCTAGGCTGCCGCACCGGAGGCCTATCTCACAGCCAGGCTGTTCCACAGCTGTGCTGTTTCATAATTGAGCTCTCATTCTATTGAGCTACTCCATAGACATACTGCCTACAGCTATGCTAGATCACAATTGAGCTGTTTGCACTGATAGTTTCCTTCACTGCACCCCAACTTGGGGATTTCTGTGGACAGTGAATTGAGGCCAACCACCATTGATTGACAGTTTGTATTTTAACGGAGGTGAACCTCCTCCTCTTTCTCTTCCACTTTCTCTTGAATTCCCTTCTCTTTTTTTTCTTTTGTTGCCTAAATTTTTTGTTTTTCCTGTCTGAAAGCCTGTAGACAGGACCAAGAAAAATAGGTATCCTTGCCACGTTGGGTCTAGAGCACGATGGCCCAGAGCCAAGGTATCAGTGCCTGAGACAGTAATGAGTGAATCCAGGGCGAGGCTGTGCAGTATGGTTATGTAATAAGGCCCAGTGATATGGGCGTTGAATTCTCAGTGGGTTAAAGAGATCACTAGGGAGGGAGCATCTCCATGTATGCCAGAGCCCAAGTTGGGGATGGGGGGAGAAGGGTATCCTTAAGGAAGAGAGGAGGGCAATAGCTGTGACAAAGGGATGGTTACATACAAGGAGACTAGAAATAAGTAAATACTTTAAGGCTAATTGAATCCAGTCTTCTCAGTATTGAACAATAAAGTTAAAGATACTGACCCAGAATAAAGAAAATACTAAATACAAGAAACCCTCAAATGAAATCTATAAAATTGGGTAAGAAATAGAGACACCTTTATAAACTCATGGTTTTCAACATACACAGATAGATGTAGAAACAATCAGTTGTAAAAATATTCGCAATATAAACGTGTGGTTGCACATATGTATGGAAATACATAGCTGTATTCCCTGGCTCTCCAGTGAAGTGCCTTGGGAACAATAGTGGATGTAACAAATACTTAGATTTGGGCTTCTAAATATAGTTCTCCAATGAAAGGAACAGAGAATCCAATAAAAAAAAATGGGCAGGAGAAGAAAGATATTGAACCGACATTTCATCAAAGAAGATATGCAGATGGCAAGTAAGTACATAAAATGTGCTCAACACCATTAGCTTTAAGGAGATGTAAATGAAAACCACAAATGAGATACGATATCTATTAGGACAACTAAACTTCATGTTGGCAAGGATGTGGAAGAGCCGAAAGCCTCATAAACTGCTGGTGTGATTGTCAAATGCTGTAAGCGTTTTTGAAAACAATTTAGGTGTTTCTTACGACATTAAACATGTGTCTTCAATGGGATCCAGCTATTTCACTTGTAAGTATTTAATGAGGAGAAATTAAAGCATGTGTTTATGCAAAGACTACTGCATGAATGGTCATAGAAGTTTTATCAGCTGTAGCAAAAAAACTGGAAACAAATCAAATGTCCATCGATAGCTGAATGGTTAAACAAATTGTGATATATATTTACAACCAAATACTACTTAGTGACCTAAAAGAAGGATCTACTGATACATGCCATAACATGAATGAATCTCTAAATAATTAAAATAAGAGAAGCAGGATTTTAAAAGGATACATATTGTATGATTCCATTCATATAAAATTCTAGGAAGTGCAAGCTATGTATAGTGGCAAAAAGGTGATCAGAGTTTAACTGTGCAGGAGGAGTGATGGGACAGGGAGGACAGGGTGGCAGTAAATGGAAAAGTAAATGAGGAAATGTTTAGGGTTTTAACGGGTGCTATAATTTGATAGTTGTATATATAAAATTGTGCATTTTAAATATGTGCATTTTTCTTGTATTCCAATCATTCCCCAATATGTTATGTTAAAAAAAAAACTAAATGGGATTTCCTGCATAATCCCTGAAAGAATAAAAGAAATGCATTTTCCATAAAATTTCCTGTGATTAGAACATCAAAACCCTTAATGAAAGAAACAAGTATTTTAAATATCAATTTGGGGGACTAAATATAGTATTAAAATCACTATTCAAGGACATAATATATACATACATGATTTCAGCCCTCTTTTGATAAGCCTGGGACATATTCTATCTAAGGGCTTCTGTTTCACAAACTCCAAAGGAACTCATCTTTGAATGCCATCAAGGATGTGTTATCTACACTGCTAGAAACCTGATCCTCTCATCATGTTTAGAAACATGTTTTGTAAGTACCTTTATCCTCCCTCTCCATTTCTCTCCATGACTATCTGCTCCCAACATAAATGTATATAATCAGGGAAGTTTCATTCACATTTACAAGCCCTGGTAATGAAAATGTGGAAATATCAAAAAGGAATACCTTTTATATATTTATACTATCAGAAAAAAAAGGAAAATGAAATAGAAACACACTTTATAATAATATCAAAAACATAAGACATTTAAAATATGTTTAACAGCCTGGCTGGGTGGCTCAGCTGGCTAAGAGTGTTGTTTCATTGCACCAAGGTTGGGGTTAATCTCCAATCAGCACAAACAAGAAGCAGTTAATGAATGTATAAATAAGTGGAACAATGGATTGATCTCTCTCTCTCTCTCTCTCTCTTCCTCTCTCTCTAAAAATCAATAAGAAAATTTTAAAAATAAATTTAATAAACTATTATACAATTCTAGATGAAAGACAACAAAATACTTTGAGCAATTATGAAGACCTAAGTAAATAGAATATATACTTATTAAGATGCAATTCTTTCCATAGTCAATGCAAACCCTGTCAACACTCAGCAGTGTTTGCTTTTGGTTTGTTTATTTGTTGATTTGAGGGGGATTTTTATGGCAATTAGCAATGTACTTTTTTTTTAAAATACATTTCATTAATTTTCCACAGAGAGGAAGGAAGAGAGATAGAGAGTTAGAAACATCGATGAGAGAGAAACATCGATCAGCTGCCTCCTGCACACCTCCCACTGGGGATGTGCCCGCAACCCAGGCACATGCCCTTGACCGGAATCGAACCTGGGACCTCTCAGTCCGCAGGCCGATGCTCTATCCGCTGAGCCAAACCGGCTTCGGCAGCAATGTACTTCTAAAAATTTGTGGAAAACCACAATTGATATAGCATAACAAAAACAGAGAAGAAAAATAATTATAAATTTAGAAAGACTTGCACTACCTGAATAAAAGATTAACTACAAAGCTGCTAGTACAGTGATAAACACTGTGGTATAATCCTATATAATAAAAGAGAAACATGTAAATTGACCATCCCTCCACTACGCTCACCAGCCAATCAGGAGTGAGTATTCAAATTAACCTGACAAAGATGGTGGGTTAATTTGCATATGCAGGTGTCAAGCGCCCTGGGAGGTGACAGTGGCTGCGGGCTCCTGGGACCATTGCTGGCTGCCAGGAGGTGAGGCTGGCCATGCCAAGCCACACCTGTGGGCTCCTGGGACCTTCGCCGGCGGAGAGCAGAGCGGGAGAGTGGGTGGAGAGCGGGAGGTTTGGAGGACTTGGCAGAGCAGGAAGTTGCTGGACATAGAGCAGAGCCAGAGAGAGAGGGCAGCTTGGAGGGTGTGGTTCCCTCTGTCACCCCAGCTTCCTCATCACAGCTGTGGAAACTGACAGCAGGGAGGAGAAAGTCCCACCCCCACAGAATCAGCCAGAATCAGCCATTGGTCAGACAGCTGTCAGCGGCCTGATAGTCAGGACTCTCATTCACTTGCATCTCAGACCGTGACAGTAGAGAGGTGGGACTATGTCTAAAGAATAACTGTTGATACAACGTAGCGCTGCAGCCGAAAGATGCCAGCGTTATCGACAGAAAATGTCCGAAGAACAATGTGCGTCTGATCTTGAAAGAAGGCGGCACCTGCGACAGGATGTATCTGAGCACCAGCTACTGGAAAAATGTTGCTCTGATGCCGAAAAACACTGGCATCATCGACAGAAAATGTCTAAAGACCAACGTGCCTTTGAAGTTGAAAGAAGGCGGTGG
>NW_005365441.1:959671-972554 GCF_000412655.1 Myotis brandtii | reverse complement strand
TCACTAAATTTCTCTGATGAAAAACCATCCGATGGGAAACTTACTCGATGTTGTAGCAAAGGGAAAGTTTGTCCAGATGATACACATTTTCCAGATTACCCAGCATATTTAAAAAGATTAATAAAAAACAAAGATTCTGACAGTAAAAATTTCATGGAAAAAATTCGTTCCATAAATAGTTCTATTTCTTTTGCTTCCATGGGTGCAAATATTGCATCGCCATCAGGGTATGGGCCCTACTGTTTTAGAATACATGGACAAGTTTATCACCATACTGGAGCTTCAATTCCTTCGGATGGTGTTTCTCGGAAATTTGCTCAACTCTGTATTTTGGATATAGCCAAAACTACAAGTAAAAGATTAGCAATGCCAGAAAACCAGGGCTGCTCAGAAAGACTCATGATCAACATCAACAACCTCATGCATGAAATAAATTAATTAACAAAATCGTACAAGATGCTACATGAGGTAGAAAAGGAAACCCAATCTGAAGCAGCAGCAAAAGGTATTGCTTCCACAGAGGTAACAATGGCGATTAAATACGATCGTAACAGTGACCCAGGTAGATAAAATTCTCCCCGTGTAACTGAGGTTGCTGTCATATTCAGAAATGAAGATGGAGAACCTCCTTTTGAAAGGGACTTGCTTATTCATTATAAACCAGAACCCAATAATCCAAATGCCACTAAAATGAAACAAATCAATATCCTGTTTCCTACATTAGATGCAATAACATATCCTATTCTTTTTCCACATGGTGAACAAGGCTGGGGAACAGATATTGCATTAAGACTCAGAGACAACAGTGTAATCGACAATAATACTAGACAAAATGTAAGGATACGAGTCACACAAATGCAGTATTATGGATTTCATCTCTCTGTGCGGGACACATTCAACCCTCTTTTAAATGCAAAAAAATTAACAGTTTATCGTGGATTCATATTTAAAAATGGAGCCCAAAAGGATAAATTTTATCAAAGCAAACCAATCTAAGTTGAGAGTTGAGAAATATAGTGGTTTGATGGATTATCTCAAATCTAGATCTGAAAATGACAATGTGCCAATTTGTAAAATGATAATACTTTCATCATCTCTTGAGGGTAGTTCCAGAAATATGCAGCAGCGATATCAGGATGCTATGACAATTGTAATGAAGTATGGCAAGCCCGATTTATTCATAACCATGACATGCAACCCCAAATGGGCAGATATTACAAACAATTTACAACGCTGGCAAAAAGTTGAAAACAGACCTGACTTGGTAGCCAGAGTTTTTAATATTAAGCTGAATGCTCTTTTAAATGATATCTGTAAATTCTATGTATTTGTCAAAATAATAGCTAAAATTCATGTCATTGCATTTCAAAAATACGGACTGCCTAATGTTCACATATTATTGATATTAGATAGTGAGTCCAAATTACATTCCTCTAATTAATTCCCTTTCAATGTGCAGAATTTCGTGCACTGGGCCACTAGTCAGTGTATAAAATTGCAAGCAATTTATGAATGTATATTTTGTATCCTGCTATTTTACTGAATTCACTTATCAGTACTAGTAGTTTTTTGGTGAAATCTTTAGGAATCTCTGTATACAGTATCATGTCATCTGCAAATAATAAGTTTTACTTCTTTTTTTCTAATTTTTATTTTTTTCTTCTTGTCTGTTTGCTGTGGCTAGGACTTCCAGAAATGTTTTGAGTATGAGTGACAAAAGTGGACATCTCTAATTTTAAGGGAAAGTTTTTGTTTTATTTTTGCCTATTGATTATGATGTTGGCTATGTGTTTGTCATATATGGCATTTATTATATTGAGTTATGTTGTCCCTATTACCACTTTGATGAGAGATTTTTTATCATAAATGGATGCTTGATTTTTTTTCTGCATCTATTGATATGACCATGTGATTTTTATCATTCATTTTTTATGTGGTGTATAATAATTGTTGATTTGTAAATATTGTAGCAAACTTGCATCCCCCAGAATTCCACTTGATCATGATGTTTGATTTTTTAATGTATTGCTGGATCTGGTTTGCTAATATTTTATTGGGAATTTTTGCATCTATGTTCATCAGGGATATTGGTTTTGGATTTAGGATAATGCTGGCCAGGTAAAATTAATTTGGGAGTCTTCTTCCACTAGAATTTTGTGAAAAAATTTAAGATGGATACATGTTAGTTCTTTTTTTAATGTTTGTTAAAAATAACCTTTGAAGCCATCTTGTCTAGGCTTTTTCTTTTTTGGGGGAGTTTGTATTACTGCTTCAACTTCTTTACTTCTAATTTGTAAATTCAGATTTTCTGATTCTTCGTGACTGGATATTGAATAATTTTGTGTTTCTAGAAATGTATCCCTTCCTCCCACATTGTCCAATTTGTTGATGTATAGTTATGAGTAACTATATATAGTAACTATCTATACATAGCATATTTATAATCCCTTATAGTTCTTGGAATCAGTTGTTACTTTTCTTTCATATCTGACTTTATTTATTTATTTGGGTCCTCTCTTTTCTTGACCAGTCTGCTTAAAGGTTTGTCAAACTTTTTTTATCTATTGCAAGAACCAGCTCTTTGTTTCATTGATCTTTAATTGTTTTTTTAGAGTTTATTTCCTGCTCTGATCTTTATTGCTTTCTTTCTTCTATTGCCTTTAGGCTTTGTTCATTTTCTAGTTCCTCTAAGTGTAAACTTTGATTGCTTATTTGAAATTTTCCTTGTTTCTTGAGATCTATAATGCTATGAATTTCCCTCTTAGGACTGCTTTTACTATGACCCATAGATTTGGGATTGTCATGTTCTCATTTTTATTTGTTTCAAGGTTTGGACTTCTTTCTTGATCTCCTTATTAATGAATTTATTGTTTAGAATCATGTTATTTAGCTTTTATGTATTTTTTGTTTTTTTTTCGTGATTGGTTTCTAGTTTCATACCATTTTGATCAGAGAAGATGTTTGATACGATTTCAACCTCCCTAAGTATATATTGAGACTTGTTTTGTGTCCTAATATGTGGTTATCCTACAAAATGTTTCATGTGCTGCTTTAAGGTAAAATGCTCTGAAGGTATAAACTAAATTTCTGATCTAGTGTGTCATTTAAGGCCACTGTTTCCCTGTTGCTTTTCTGTTTGGTAGATCAATCCATTAATATCAATGGGGTGTTAAAGTATCCTATTTTGACTGTATTACTGTCGATCTCTCACTTTATGTTCATCAAGATTGCTTTATATATTTAGGTGCTTCCATGCCTGGTGCATAAATGTTTATGAAGGTTATATCCTCTTGTTTGATTGCTCCCTTTATCATTCTATAGTGTTCTTATGTGTTTCTTGTTATAGCCTTTTAAAAAATCTACTTTGTCATATATATTGCTACCTAATATTTTTTTATTTCCATTTACATGAAATAAACACATCTCTGTCCATCCCTTACTTTTATTCTGTGTGTTTCTTTCTTTCTGAGGTGGGTCTCTTATAAACAGCACACATAAGGGTCTTGTTTTCTTATTAATTCAGCTAACCTGTCTTTTGACTGGATCACTTAAGACATTTACATTTAAATGAACTCCTTCTACCTTATTTTTTGGTGTTTGTGGAAAGCTCTTTACTTCTTCAATTTTAAATGAGAGCCTTGCTGGATAAAGTAGTCTTGGATGTAGGTCCTTGCTTTTCATCACTTTGACTATTTCTGGCCAGAAATGTCTGTTGAGAAATCAGCTGACAATCTTATGGAAGCTCTCTTGTAAGTAAATAATTGTCTTTGCTTTGCAACATTTAAGAGCCTCTGTCTTTAACTTTGCCATTTTAATTATGATGTGTCTTGTTATGAACTTCTTTGGGTTCATTGTTTGTGGGACTCTGCACTTTCTAAACTTGTGTGTCCTTTTCCATGACAAGGTTTGGCCATTATTTCTTCAAACAGGTTCTCTATCCCTTGCTCTCTCTCATCTCCTTCTGAGACCCCTATGATGTGTATGTTGTTATGCTTCATATTGTCCTAATGGCCCTTAAAGAATCCTCATTTTTAAGAAGTTTATTTTTTTTTTAAATTTTGCTGCTTCCTTGTTTTTTCAATCACTGTTTTGATCTTTTCCTTCATCCAATCTACTGTTTATTCCTTCTAGTATATTTTTTTTTTCATTTTGACTGGTTCTTATTTATGGTTTTTGTGTCAATTATTATGCTTGTACTATCTTTGTGGAAGTTCATCATTCTCATAATCATTGTTTTGAAATCTATATCTGTTATATTGATTGCCTCTATTTTTATTTAGCTCTTTTTCAGGAGATATTTTTTGTGTTCTTTCATTTAGAACATGTTTCTTTGTCTCCCCATTCTGGCTATCTCTTTGTGTTTATTTCTATGTTCTATAGAGCTGCTATTACTCCCAGTCTTGATAGGGTGTCCTTATATTGTAGTTGTCTTGTGAGACCCAGAAGCACAATCTCCTTGATCACCTCACCTGGTTGCTCTAGGAATACTTTTTTCATGGGTCATATGGGCTCTCCTGTTGCAATCAAATCTTTATTACTGTTTGCGTGTTCATGTGTGTGATCAACCCTCAGGCTGGATGACTGTGAGAATTGACCCCAACCATAGCATACAAGCTATTGTGCAGGTGCTGACCATATGAAGCAGAATTTGACTTAGCAGGGTCTGGTCTGGTGTTTGCCAAGATCTCCCTTTGGATATGTTACTTGTGAAACTACTTGGATCCAGCTCTGATGTCTGAATCTGACCACTAGATGTTTTAATTCTGGGGCCTCCTGGGAGAAACTGTAGTAAATGCCAATGTCAGATACCAGCTGTGACATTAGTGTTTGGAGCTACAAAGCGACCCACAGTTTATGGCTGTCTCTGCGTGGGCTGGGTGTGTGTGGAAAGGACCAAGCTGTGCACCACAGAATGCTTTTTAACCTTTGCTGTTTTAATCATGATGTGTCTCAGTATGAACTTCTTTGGGACCCAGTTGCATGTAGGCAAAAGTCCCAAGGCACCCAAAGATCAGCCTGAGGTCCTACCTCACCTTCCTCCACCTGCCCATTGCCTGATAGGCTCAGTCACTGAAAAAGCCCCTGGTGGTACTCAAGTTTCATGCAGTAGCTTCTCAGTGAGTCGTCAGGTAGGAGTGGTTCGTGTTCACCAGATTGATATATAGTTTCAAACTGAGTGTCAGCCAATGCCCCAGAGTATATTAAATCTAGCTGCCACCCATGTGGTGGGGTAATTGCTGGGACTGACCAGCAGACCCTGAGCAACGATGAATAGATTACTCTGGCACACCTTTCTGTGAAGGAGAGGCTAAGGGGCTGTTTTGCTTTAGGAGCAAAAAGCCCTGTTTGCCTGCCTCCTTAGGCTTTTATTGTCACAGCCGCTTGACCTAAAATGAAGCTCTAGATACAATCAGCAGGGTAAGTGTCCCTGAGAAAGCACATGCTTCTACAAGGTCGGGTCTAAAAGACTAAACAGAGACCTTAGCAAAACACCCGGGGGTTCGGACTAGCTTGGAAAAGTCAAGGTAGGGGCTGCCGCCTTCGGCCATGTCCCCCCAGAGGCCCCGACCTTTCAGAGAATCCTCCTTACAGACATTCCAACCAAGTCCTGTGCTTCCCCACAGGTAATGTCTCAGGGAGTCATCAGGGTGACATTAGCAGAGTTTATCAGGCCCAAACAAGTCACGATTTGGCTGCATGTAGGGAGGGCTCTACTCCGTTGTGTGTGCAAGAGAAAAATAGCCCTCATCCTAGAACTACAAAACTCAGTCTGTCCAAAAAAAATTTTTTTAATCCTCACCTGAAGATATTTTCTCCATTGATTTCTAGAGAGAGCAGAAGGGAGGGAGGAGGGGGAGAGAGGGAGAGAAACATCGATATGAGAGAGACACATAGATTGGCTACCTCTCATATGCAACCCTACCAGGGCCAGGGAACCTGCAACTGAGGTACATGTTCTTGACTGGGAATTGAACCCTAGACCCTTTGGTTTGTTGGCCAGTGCTCTAACCACTGAGCAACTGGCCAGGGCTGCCTGTCCAAAATTTTGTCAGGAGCCCGAACTCAACCAAGCTGGGCCACTGGGAGTTGGAAGGGTGGAGTTAGTGGGCCTCCCACTTGGGAGAGGTGCTGATCAGGCCGGTTGGAAAGGGGAGAATTAACCCCTGCCCAAGAGTTTACAACTCAGTCTCTCCCAGCTTCTGCCCAGACCTCAGCAAGGCAGGGCTATCAGTTATCGAGAGAGTGGGGCCACTTGGATCCCTAATGGGGAGGTATCAGTGAGGTTAAAAATAAGTGAGGCAAATGGTCCCCCTACCAAAGCCACACCGCTTTGTCACAGACACCCACTCAGACGGCCCAAACCTCTACATCCCAGCACAGGTAGCTGAGTCCTCAGCAGTCCATGAGCTCCACAGAGTGGGGTAACATGGAGGGTGGGGCTATTGCATTTTACCAGGATGATGCTCTGAAAAGGCGAGTGCTCCATACAAGAAAGAGAGTATCTGTGGCACATAAAGGTGACTCAGCACAGGGGCCTGGCAGCTGTCCCCCCAGCTCTCTTTCCAGTGCCACTCCATCCCACTCTGCCCTCCCTCTGTCTGAGATTAGGCTGAGTGGCTGCAAATGAAATTTTGTGTATTGGCCCTTTAAGAGGGAGCCTGTATCTCCTTGGTGGATAGAAACCCTGGTGATTTTCACAACCAGATGTTATTTGGCTTGCCTCTTCTCCGTTCAGGTTCCCTGGGCTAGGGAGTCTGGTGTTGGGTTCAGATTCTTCACTCCTCAGGAGGGACCTTTGTGGCTGAGATATTCCTTTGAATCTCAGCTGTCTTGTATGGGATCAGGTTCAGACATTTTTGCATCTCTGCCCCTCCTACTCATTTCATCGCTTTTCTATAGATCATTGGTTATTAGACTTTAATTCAGATAGTTCATTCATTTGGTTATTCAGGTTGATTGTTTTATATTTTAGTTGTAATTCCATTTTGGTCCTGGGAGGAGATGAGTGTAACATCTACCTAGTATGCACCATCTTGAATCTTTTTCCCAATATTGAGAATAATGCTTTGAAACCAGGTTACAAAGCATAGTTTGTAATTTGTGCAATACTGGTATAGTCTTGTAACTTCTTGGGAGTTGGTTTCTTTATTTGTAAAATTACATTTATATTCTTTTACTTCAGATCATAAAATTATTTTATCATAAGTGGAACAAGTTAAAGCATCGGGACAACTAAAAAATATTGCAAATTGAAAATATTTCATAAGAAAAGTAAGGAAACAGGAAAGAACATAACATCTACTTAGAAAAGGTGATATTTCAGGTAAACCTCAAAGAAAGGAAAACTTTTAAATAGCAATAGAGAGGAAAAGAGCTAGTAAATTCATAACCTGTCGACCAGCAGTTCTCGTGTGTGTGACTGCCACAGAGATTTTGCTCCCTGAGGCCATCTGGCAATTTTTGATTTATTTTCTTTCTTATCACAGCTAGTGGGGAGGGCCAACTGGCATATTTAGGCTCAAGGCCAAGAATTCTGGTAAACATTTTATAATGCGGAGGAGAATAGCCTCCTTAAAAGAAAGAATTATCAAGACCAAAATATTTCCAATGCTGAGGTTGAGAAACCCTGCTACAGACTGATGAGTGAGTAACATAGCAGTTAAATCAGAAAATGTTTGGTGGTTTTTGCATGCTAAAATGGGAAATTGGTACTTTTGTATACAGTGAGAAACTAAAGTTTACTTGTCAAGAAGTGATGCATTTTGCATGATAATAAAAGAGAATAATTTTGAATATAATCAGTTGGATGTAATTTAGCAAATGACTTATGCAATTGTTTATTGCAAACTAAATATAAAGGTAAATTGGATATGAAATAAATTCTGATTGACTTACTCAGTCTTTATAATATTTTGTCACTCATGGTGGGTCTCAAACAATCTTTGCATCATTTCCATTTTCAGTGAGATTTCATTATCGGGAGTAGGTACACATGGGGGATTGGAGTCATTTATCCCCTGGGGTAATGCAAAATGGCATTGTGACATGTTTTATCCAATGACATCGGCGCAGAGTGAAGCATACTGTTCTGAGGGAAAGCATTTAAGCACTGTTATACAATTCTCTGCTTTCTTTCTTCTTTTTTTTCTGGGTACTGTGAACTTTGTTGATGGTGCACAACAAAGTAGGGCTCCCTATGCCCTCCCCTACTCCAGTGGGTCTGGGATGAAAGCAATGGTCAGGAGATTCTCAGTGTGTTCGGGGATCAATTTGGGGCAAGGACTTCCCAGCAGCTAAGGGCCTCTTCCTCTCGCTGGGGCTGGTGGTCCAGGGGGTTCTTACTCCTTGGAGGCCATGGGGACCATAAGGTCCACCACCCTGTTGCTGTAGCCAAATTCATTGTCATGCCAGGAAATGAGTTTGACAAAGTGGTCATTGAGGGCAATGACAGCCCCAGCATCAAAGGTGGACGAGTGGGTGTCCCTGTTCAAGTCTCAGGAGACAACCTGGTCCTCAGTACAGCTCAGGATGCCCTTGAGGGGGCCCTCTGATGCCTGCTTCACTACCTTCTTGATGTCATTGTATTTGGCAGCTTTCTCCAGGCGGCAGATCAGATCCACAACCGACACATGACAGTGAGCTTCCCATTCAGCTCAGAGATGACTTTGCCATCTTAGTTCTCTAGACTCAAGATGTACTCTTTATTTTTTTTCACTCAGCATAATTCCTTAGAGATTTATCCAAGTTGTTGAGGATACCAATAAGTTAATTATTTTTTTATTTTATTTCCAAGTATTATTCTATAATACAGATTTATTGCAACTTTTTAAAACCATTTAGCCATTAAAGAACAGCTAGGTTGTTTTAGGTTTTTTGCTGTTATGAATCATGCTGTTATCAAATACCTCCCAACAAAGAAAAGCTCAGGATGAGATTATTTCATAGGTGAGTTTTACTAAACAGTTAAAGAAGATTTATTGCCAGTTATTTTCAAACTCTTCTAAAATATTGAGTGGTATACCTGTACACTCATTTTATAAAGCCAGCAGTATATAGATATGAAAGTGGGACAAAGATATCACAAGAAAAAATTCTATAGAGCAATATCCCTGATAAATATGAATGCAAAAACTTCAACAAAATATTAACAAATTAATCCAACAGTATATAAAAATAATCCTACAACATGACCACATGGAATTTAGCCATAATATAGAACTGTGGTTCAATATATTAAAATAAATTGGCATACACCAAAATAACAGAATGAGGGGAAAAAACGATTCTCTCAATAAATTCAGAAAAAACATTGGACGAAATTCAACACACTTTCATGACTAAAACAAACACTTATTGAAATTTTATTGAAATTTTTATGACAACTTTAAGCCTTTGGATCAATTTTGGAATATTTAATATTTTTACTATGTTGGGTATTTTAATCCATGAATACAATGTATATGTTTATTTATTTACCTTCTTTGATTTCTTTATTCTGCATTTCATAAAGTTCAGTATACAGTGTCTATATATATGTTGTTAAGTATATACCTATGTATTTCATTTTCATTGGGGCAATTGTACTAGTAGATTGTGTTGTGTTTTTCATTTCATTTCCATATGTTTATTGATAGTAAGTAAAAACAAAATTGACTAATACTCTTTTTTGGGTTGTCAAGCTCACCTGTTGTTTTAAATGGGACTTCTTAAACTAAGGTAGGGATGAGCCTACCAGGATCACCTTTTCTTGTTATGTTGGAGGTTAGGAATAATTAGACCTGAGTATTGGATTGACAATAAGATAGCCTTTTACTATGTTGTTCTCCCATTCCTGGGGGCCCAGATCAGTGTGCTTTTCTCCTTCACCTTCCACCATTCTCTACTGCTTCTTGCATTATTTTTATAATTTATTGTTGTGTTTACCTGGGAGAAACAGAAGGAGATGAATCTATATCATCTTGCCCAAGTTAGAATGCACTCTGTGCTTTTGGGATAAAAATTAAAATATATTGCTGGATGAATATGACACCTATGTTAAATATATGGAATATCAATAAAATGTAACTTTATGTGTAGGAATAATGAAACTCAAATTTTTCCTCAATTCATATCAAATTTTCCTGTTGTTACCCTTTCATATAAAATACTTATATATTTGAGATATAATTTATATTTCTTCCTACATATTATACAGGGCTTTAGATTACTGTTCTGTATTAACTTAGTCCTCTATATTTATAATGAAGTGACCCCACAGCTATAACACTGCTTTGCTGAGTAGCATTATCAATACAGGTCTATTTTTCTTTGAATCTCTAATGCCATTTTGAGAAAAATAATGCTAGAAGAATGATCTCTATTCCCCATCCCTATGGACTAGGCTGAATAAATCCACTTCCATTCACTGTAGCTTTAAACTTTGTTTTAGCGGTTATTTTCCCCAAGAAAATGGAGAAATAAAGGCATCTGAGATTGGAAAAGTAAATGTGTTCAGTGTCAATAATTTTATCCTGTTGTTGGACCATGTATTTCATTAATGGCTTGTCCCTACTTCTCCCATTTCAGACTCTCCACCAGCTGGTGATAAGTCTTTTAAACATTTTCATCAGATTTTCTTTCACTGAGATTTCTTGTCACTAAACTCCATATTTTTTGTCTCTTTCACTTTGCTACCTTGTTGCACTAACCTGCCCCTGAGTGAATGTGGTTAGAGGTTGACTAAAGAATACGCTAGATGAAGTTTGTAGGATTTCAGACATTGCCTCAAGGCCATGGCTGTCATCTTCGCTCATTGTAAATGTAATGGAAACTTCTGCTCTTTCCTCAAAAAATGTAGTGCTTCATTTACACCTCAAAGCCATACATAAAAATCAACATCCCCCAGGTTGGTTAGAGCTGATGACAGCAAAGTTACATAAATTTTGTGATAAAATCACAGGTACTTGCTGTTGAAAACTATAAAGTGTCTGGAGCCTCTTACATTTGGGAACATACATAGTTCTTTTTAATTCTAATTCATTTAAATGTAGAAATAGACTTTAGTTAAGCTGAACACTGTTTGGCCAACTGCCATTTACAATTCAAGAAAAATGCCTTCAAATTTCCTATTGAGTTATGAAAGAAGCATGGTTATTTTTTATAAACAAACAAACAAAACACTATGCCCTGGACTTTCTGTATCTAATTTTCTACTTTCTACATCAATGATCTTTACCAGCAATCTGCCTTTTTTTTTTTTTTTTTTTTTTTTTTAGCAGGGGGAATTGGAGTGGGGTATGCAAAAGATTAATGTGCTTGTGCATAGTGCATGAGCATATGGCTACTTAAATATTTTTATATCCTAAAAATTGAGGCAAATAAGACATAACCATTCAATAAACTGAAATAATGATAAATTTCTTTAGTTACAGAAGAAAACGACCTTAGGTTTGATGAAGTTCAGTAAATGAAATATATTATTTTTCTAATCTTACTGACATTAAATCCCCATATTACATAACATTGCTACTCAAAAGTGATGTGATTGATGTTTCAAGAGTGTCAGAGGCCATTTTGAAGCCCTTTTTCATATGATAATAGAGGCATTTTGTATTCTGAGAATGCAAGTCATTACTATTTTCTTTTTTATGAATTTCTATAGCACTTTATTTCTGTGCATATTCTATTCTTAGACTCTGTGATACTCACAAGAGTTTTGTGACCTAGATAATGAAATGGCTAAATATTTTACTAAGACATACACGCAGGGAGTTCACAGAGTTGTCCATTGAAAACTCAATCTCAGATCATTGAAAACCAAAACATATTCTTTTTGCAAAATGGTCAGGAATGTTTGAGTTTCAGAGTGTGGCCCAAGCATGTAAGCTAATTGTTTTATTCAAATCTATTAACATGGGCATTAACCATTATTTTAATACATTTTAGAAGGACATAAGAAAAAAGGGCAGACTGTGTCCTTAATTAACCAGCAACATCTACACTAATAAAAGAGAAACATGGTAATTAGCGTACTACTGCTACCCTTCCCATTGGCTAATCAGCATATCCTTATGCAAATTAACTGTCAGCCAAGATGGCGGCCAGCAGCCAGTCAGCTGGAAGCGAACATGAGGCTTGCTTGCTCCAGGGACTGCGGACTCCAATGTTTCTCACCTGACTTGCCGGCCTCTGAGTTGCAACTCTAAGCAACTATGTACTATGTTGCAAATGTAGTAGCTAAACAAAACCCCAGAAACCAGCTTTCAGCCTGCTGGGATCTCAGAGCTGAAGTTATACATTGTTTCGATTATAGAACGGCAAACAAACCAGATACGAAGCCTCAGAGCTAGAGCCAGAGCTAAAGCTGGCCCAGAATAAAATAAAAAAAGAGAAAAAAAAGGAGCGGTTGGGAGCTTCAGTCAACAACCGCCAGCCTGAAAGCAGCCCTCAGCCCCTCACCCAGACTGGCCAGGCACCCCAGTGGGGACCCCCACCCTGAAGGGGGTGTGACCAGCGGCAAACAGCAATCATCCCCTCATCCAGGCTGGCCAGGCACCCCAGTGGGGACCCCCACCCTGAAGGGGGTGTGACCAGCTGCAAACAGCCATCATCCCCTCATCCAGGCTGGCCAGGCACCCCAGTGGGGACCCCCACCCTGATCCAGGACACCCTTCAGGGCAAACCAGCCAGCCCCTACCCATGCACCAGGCCTCTATCCTATATAGTAAAAGGGTAATATGCCTCCCAGCACCGGGATCAGCGGAGCAGCGAGGCTCCCGGCACCGGGATCAGCATGACAGGGGGCAGCGCCCAAACCCCCTGATCGCCCTGCAGCTCTGTGTGTGACAGGGGGCGGGGCCACAACATCCCTATCCGCCCTACTCTGTTCGTGACAGGGGAAGGC
>NW_005365441.1:952632-959312 GCF_000412655.1 Myotis brandtii | reverse complement strand
CCCACCAGCCAATCAGAGCGACTATATGCAAATTAACCCAACCAAGATGGCAGCCGGCAGCCACAGAGCTGGAGCAAGCTGGAGGCTTGGTTGCCCCAGTGATGGAGGAAGCCAAGCTTCCCGCCTGCCCTGGCTGGCTGTGGCCTCCACTCAAGGCAACAAAGTTTCAATTATAGAATATAAATAAATCCCAGATACCTGCTTCCACCCAGCCTCCACTGGGAGCTTGGGTGGCTGGGGGTCTTGGCCAGCCTGCAAACAGCCATCAGTCCCTCACCCAGGATGGCCACACCCTCATGGGGTGAGGGTCCCCGCTGGGGGGCTTGGCCAGCCTACAAACAGCTGGCCAGGCACCCCAGCAGGGACCCCCACCCTGAAGAGGCTGTGGCCAGCCTGAAAACAGCCATCAGCCACTCACCCAGGCTGGCCAGGCACCCCAGCAGGACCCCCCCCTCCCTGAAGGGGGTGTGGCTAGTCTGAAAACAGCCCTCAGCCCCTCACCCAGGCTGGCCAGGCACCCCAGTGGGACCCCCACCCTGATCCGGGATACCCTTCAGGGCAAACCAGCCGGCCCCCACCCATGCACCAAGCCTCTATCCTATATAATAAAATGGTAATATGAAAATTGACCCTAACAGCAGAACCACTTGGAATGACTGGTCACTATGACACACACTGACCACCAGGGGGCAGACACTTAATGCAGGAGCTGCCCCCTGGTGGTCTGTGTGCTCCCACAGGGGGAGCTCTGCTCAGCCACAAGCCAGGCCTACAGCTGCCAGTACAGCGGTGGTGGTGGGAGCCTCTCCCGTCTCCTCAGCAGCTCTAAGGATGTCCGACTATAGCTTAGGCCTGCTCTCCACTGGCAAGTGGACATCCCCCGAGGGCTCCCGGGATGCCAGAGAGATGTCTGATTGCCAGCTTAGGCCCAATCCCCTGGGGAGTGGGCCTAAACCAGCAGGTGGACATCCCCCGAGGGTTCCCAGATTGCGAAAGGGCACAGGCCGGGCTGAGGGATCCTCCCGAGTGCACACATTTTTGTGCACCGGGACTCTAGTTTTGAAAATAATGGAGAATGTTTCCACATGCTAATAATCAAGACACAATATATTTTTAAAAATATATAGTATTTATGGAGCAGGAGTAACTGCCTACTACATTTCCCCTCAATGACTCTTGGCTCTAAATTCTTTAAGGGAAAGGCACATAATTTCTCTTCTGTAGCTGCTTCGTGCTAAAAAGGGACAAAGTTTTCCTTCATAGCCAAGAACCCTTGTTCTCTGCCACAGGGATGAGGAGGCCCAGGCAGAGAAAGAAATGGAAATGGTGTCTAGAGTCAGTAAGGGGCAGAATTACCAGAGTACAAGTAGGGTTTGTACTTTGGTGAAGACAAATTATAAATCTCAATAATTCCAACTCAAAGAATTGTAAAAAAAGAAACATTAGTTTAGAGGGTGTAGCAAACTAGTTAAGAAAACACAATAATTCAGGGTTCAGTTTAGTTCATAGGTGCACAATAAAACTTTGAATATAATTAACTGAACTGGAGTCTAATGTCTACAACTGTACATTATAGATTATATTAAAATAATTTCTCTCCTTAAAATTACCCTGTTGTTTTTTTAAATCAAAGAACAAAATTAAGACCAATTAATTACTGCATTAAGTCTGTTAGGTCGCTGAAGGAGGAGGGATTACATATTTATTCTATTATCCGCACACCAGGTGGCTGAACCTTGATGGTTCCAGCCCCCAGTGATGGGAGTCAGTGGCTTTTAAAGGAATTTTGGCGGGATTTTTCTGGGCGGAGACTTCTTTATGCAGACCCGGAGGGGAGAGAATGGAATTTGGTCACCGCAAGTGAAATGTGGTCAAAGGGAATGTCCATAGTGAAATGGCCTGAAAAGCCAGTTCCTGGGGAAAAGGTATCAATTCAGTTATGTGATCAGACCTAACAAAGTCTAGCTTCAATTTGGCCTGAGTATTTGAATAAACACAAGAATAGTAGTTGATCATATAGGATCTTAAATCTGCTTTGATGGAATCTTATAAGGAGTCTCTAGATTGAACTTTAATTAGCCTCTCAGAGTGAAGGAGCCAAGATACATACTTGCTACCCATCTTTGCTTAAAATACCTAGAGGTTTGGGTAAATTATTCAAGTTTTCAAGGTCCCTAAAATGTCGTGAGGTTCCTTCTTTACTATCTCCCAAAAAATCAACCCTCTTACCTGAAAAGACTGATATACAGTAAACCATATAAATAAGAAAGATAGCAGGCCATTTTTTCCTGGGGTCATTTATTGGCTTCCAAAGTCAATCTTAACTCAATAAAACTCTATGGTGCCATCCAGAAGTCTAAGCATATCTCTGAAACATGACAAAGTCTTGGTGAATAAAACCAGTTTCTAAATGTGTCCTATTATTAAAAAATACATATTTTATTGGATTCATGAAAACATTTATCATGGAAATAATAATTCTCACTCACTAAGAGTTTTCAAATTCTGGAGTGACAAGGTAGGGAGAAAAATATAAATGCTTTTATATTGCTCATAAAGGTATAATTTACCTAATCACTTTAAGAAAAAAAATGTTTTCTTATATCCAGAAAGCAAAAGAAAAATTATTGTTTCTTTAACAGAGTGAAAAAACAACAAACAAACTTTAAACTGTATTAACTTACTTTTGATATTAAATTTATTTACTTAAATTCATTATTCAGCTTAAGCATATACTTTTCTCTCAAGATTTCTCTACACAAACCTTCTATACCTTTCTTAGTCTCTTTTAGTTTATCTCTTCTTACCCATTCAGAAATAACCAGCTTTAGAACAACTCACTTTCTTCCTATTTTCTTCAAAAAATATCTCCATACTTTATACCTTCTATCACTAAACCACATAATTTTTGCCAATTCAATTAGAATTTTTAACTTTGTAAACCTCAATTTTTTATAACAACTGAAAAGTGAGTAACTAGCATTTTTTAGATTGAAAAATACATTTCATAACTTCTAGAAATATAGGCTCCTCCATTGGCAAACATACTCACACTTTTAAAATACATACTTCTAATAAAGTACAAGGTATTTATTAACAGATCCAAACCTATTTTTCTAGCTTTTCTTTAATAGAAAGCCAAATGTTGGGTGAGCGTAGGACTTGTCTAGCAATCAGTGTTTCAGTATTTCATAATATCTAGATATTCAATAATTTTTAACAAAATTCACTAATTTAAAAAAGAACACCTGAAATAAATTAAATCAATCTACTCAAATGGCTAAGGTTTTTCCTTTTAATAAGATGTACATCTTAGAAGCTTTCATTTTAAATATGGCCCAGATAAGAGTTCTTGAAGAAGATTAGGTATTTCAAAGTTACAGGGAAAGAAATACAATCTCTTTCTAAAAAAATGTTGGTTTCATAAAGGTAATTATCTACCACTCCTTTGAGATGAATAGGAAAGGTTTTGGGGAAGGTAAAAAAAAATAATTTGATGGGCTTTGAATTATTTCTGGAGCCATAACTCTGGCCTTGTAAAGAATTTATTTTTAAAACAAGGATAGTTGTTTTTCATACCTCAAGAATTGGTTTGTTACCAAAATGTTGGTAATGGACTGACAAATTCATCCACCAATTTTTGGAACGGAACATTTTTGTTTTCTTCAGGCCTGTAGCAAATACAGAAGTGCCTAGTATACACGTGGTACATAGTTCAGGGGCATCTCTGAGAGACATAAAGGCTTGTTTATATGGAACCTCAGTACACTTTCCCTTGAGACCAGCAAAATAGGCCTAGCTGTAAGGTAATCTTAAAATTAATTCTGCCATTTACTGCACTAACCTCTCAATTACCCAATATATACTGAGGCCAGGATGTGTTGTAAAAGAAGATTAGCCTCTCTCTCTCTCTCTCTCTCTCTCTCTTTTTAAAGTCTCTAATCAGATTTCTCTCAGGTGGCAAATATGCATCCAAGGGGGTTTCTCAAGGTTTAGTAGACTGGTTTCCCTTCTACGGACAGACAGTCAAGCTGAGAGATAGAGGCAACCTTACAAATTTTTAGATTGTTTTGAGGCCACCTGAAAGTAGGCACTCTATACCTTGTCATCCAGAAGCATAGTAGGGTGGGCAACACTTACCCCAGCACCTGGGAGCCACCGGAGGTGTGGCGTGATTGCCCAATCTTCTAAAGGCAGTCTTACCAATGGTCACAGTGGTGGCTGGGCACTCTAACTCTGGACTCACTCTGCTTAGGCAGCCTTAACTCCACATGGATAAGTATGGCCCGTACCTCAAGACAGGTGTCCCTCAAGTGATGACTCCCAGCCTAGCTGGCCCCTGGAGATCCCCCATTCATCACTGCATATAAGAAACTCCTAGTACTTCCATTGCCATCGAAAACTCATTTTATAACTCTGGCCTTTAGTATTTGGGCTGAAAATCTGTTGCCCTGCCTTTCATGTTCTCAGCAGCTCTGGTACTTTAAGAGGCTTAGTAGGAGAGGAAAGCTGCCCCTGGAAAAGGGAGGGTCCCTGATAAACTGTCCCTGAGGCTTTCATGGACGTTATTAATGAAGAAAATATAAACATTCAATCAGTTTAAAGATTAGTTTCCTCTTGTAGAAGTTCCTTTAAAATAATTATTTTTCTGCCTGGATGATGTTGCTCAGAGGTTGTTCAAATTCCAGTCAGGGTATGTGCCTGGGTTGTGGGCTCAATCTCCAGTAGGAGGCATGCAGGAGTCATTAATGTTTCTATCTCTCTATCACTCTATCTCTCTCCCTCTCTCTCTAAAATCAATAAAAACATATTTTAAAAGATAAATAAAATCATTATTGTCCCAATTGGTTCAGTATCTGACTCATGTAGTTTTAAATACATTTTACCATTCTGAATTAAGGATATGTGGGCCTTATTAATTCCAAGGAAATTTCACCTTATCAGGTGAATTGGGGGCAAATTATTAATCTGTAACATTCCCTAGTTGGAAGGGGGCAGGTTCAGATTTAAAAACAATCATGGTTGATTAGATATCCCTTCCATTTGTACATAGGCTTTACTCTGAGGGAGGTGGCAACTTAGTTAGGTATGGTTAACAGCAGATAAAAGTAGCCCCAGTATCTTCAAAGGTCTTAGTAGCTTCCCCCTTTATGGTAATTTCAATTGCCCCTATCTATATAATAAAGGCATAAGTGACTGTTATAGTGAAATTACCAGAATGACCAGTCACTTTGATGTGCACTGACCACCAGGGAGCAGACCCTCAACGCAGGAGCTGCCCCCTGGTGGTCAGTGTGCCCCCTGGTGGACAGGGGAATTGCTGCTCAGCCAGAAGCCAGGCTCATGGCTGGCAAGTGCAGTGGCGCCACCATGGCAGCAGTAAGGAACAGCAAGCTGAGAGGTAAGGAGCAGCGAGCAGACAGGCAGTAAGGAGTGAGGGGTCCCAGACTGCAAAAGGGATGTCCGATTGCAAGAGGGATGTCCACTTGCAATCGGACTGGTCCCGATTGCAAGTGGACCTCAGTTCAGCAACCTAAATACTTGAGTTCTGGCTGAAAAAGAATTCAGAATGAGAGGTCCCAGACTGCGAAACAGATCAGTTCTCGCAAGATCCCTATGCTTACTTCTGTTTTTTTTCTCTGTCTAAATACCATTTGTTTTCTATAATGTTTCTTAAGGTGACTTGGCTTTCTACAATAAAAACAGAATTCTCACCCCACTGGGATGGCTTAGTGGTTGAGCATCGACCTATGAAACAAGGGGTTACCACTTGGATTCCCACTCAGGGCACTGACTTGGGTTGTGGGCTCAGTCCTCAGTAGGGAGTGAATGATGTTTCTCATTGATGTTTCTATCTCTTTATCCCTCTCCCTTCCCCTCTCTCTAAAAATCAAAAAACACATTAAAAACAAACAAAAAGATTTCTCTAAAGGAGTTTCCCAGAGACACTATTTAGTAATTCTGTTGTTTTTGCCCAGAAACCAGTAGGTATATTAATTAAAATAGGCCAGAATAGCCAGGATCACATATTTTAACAGTTAAATTAAATACCTTCATGAACCCATCAGGTTTCTGGAGAAAGTTGGGGGATCTTAAGGCAGATTCCTTAATTCTAATCTACTCCAAGGAATCTATACATTTGCTGGTTCCCCTCTGCCAGAGACCAGTTTTTCTGGATTTCTATTCTAAGTGTAATTTACCTCTGCTGCTTCTAGAAGCTTCTAATTCCCAATCAAGGTAAGCTTCCCATTTATGTAAGCACTTGCAAGTAAAGGCTTCCTATTAATTGTTTATCTGCAGGAGTATTACTGTGGACTAGGGTCTGGGAGTTTCCAAGCTTGGGGTATGATTACTCATGCTAATTTTAGTGTTTTTTGGGGGGATCTGCAGAGTATGAACCCATTGCTAGGGATGTATCTACACTAATAAAAGAGAAACATGGTAATTGGCATACGACCACTACCCTTCCCATTGGCTAATCAGCATATCCTTATGCAAATTAACTGTCAGCCAAGATGGCGGCCGGCAGCCAGGCAGCTGGAAGCGAACATGAGGCTTCCTTGCTTCAGTGACTGCAGACTCCAACGTTGCCGGCCTCTGAGTTGCAACTCTAAGCAACAATGTACTATGTTGCAAATAAGAAGCTAAACAAAACCCTAGAAACCAGCTTTCAGCCTGCC
>NW_005365441.1:945534-951597 GCF_000412655.1 Myotis brandtii | reverse complement strand
CAGAGCACAAATTTTTGTGCACCGGGCCTCTAGTATATATATAAAAGCCTAAGCGACCATTAAGACTGAAAGACCGAAATGACCAGCTGACCAGTCGCTATGATGCGCATTGACCACCAAGGGACAGATGCTCAAAGCAGGAACTGCCCCCTGGTAGTCAGTGCACTCCCACAGTCATCTGGCAGCATCGGTGGCCAGCATCCGTTCCTTCCATGACCAGCCCGATGACTGTCGCCTCCTCACCCAACCCTGCACAGGGCCTTCCGGCCCCAGGCTGGGACAGGGAACTGGGGGTGGGTGGAGGCGGATGCAGCCCCTTTCTCAGAGGGGCTGAGGGCCAGTGCTGGGGTCCAACCCCAGCAGGTCCAGGGGTCCCCAAATGTGTGGACGGAGTCGGCAAAGAAGGAATGACACGGAGACAGCCTTCAGTTGATCAGCAGCCTAGTCAGGACCTCTAGCCAGGATCTCCAGCCAAAGTTCTGGTCGGAGTTCTGGTTAGGAACTGATCAGGATCTGATGTTTATTGTCTTGTTACTGATTAGGATCTGATGTTTATTGTCTTGTTACATCTATATTTATACCAGCCGATTTTAATCCTGTCAATTTCTATTACAAAGGTTAGGGCGTTTCTTATCTCCATTCCAGGGAGTAAAGATTATGTAGCTTAACTACCCGCCTGGCACTTAATTAAGGGGTTGTATCCCCTCCCTAACCTCAGGGAAAAATCCCTACCTGGGGAAACAACCTTTCTCGGAGAGGTGACCTTGGTTAAAACACATGGCGCTAAGGAGAGCAAACATATTAAGAACAATATGCTATATATGCCAGGTCCCTTGAAACATATGCTGTGCAGATGTTTCTTTCCTGCAGCAACTGTGTCAAGCAGCAAGGATGGACTGGCTTCCGGCAGGCCGGCTCCCTCCTCGGGGCTGGTGGCCAACTTTCCACACCCCATTCCTTCCCCCGGCCAGCATGCCCTGATTGGCCCGGCCCTGATCGGCCCTGATTGCCAGCCATGCCTAGGGACCCCACCCGTGCACAAATTCGTGCACCAGGTCTCTAGTATTATATAATGGGTTGAAGTGTGCTGCTTCTAGGTTGAGCTCCAAGGGGCTGTTACCTCTGGAGCCATCTCAACCCTCTTACACGTCTCAGTTTCTCTGTCTATCTAATACAACCATGCGAACTCAAAGTGCTAGGTAACCAACTTTTATGTGTGCCTCACCAAATGAGTCAATTATTTAATTAGATTTTTTTTAAAAATATATTTTATTTATTTTTTACAGAGAGGAAGGGAGGGAGATAGAGAGGTAGAAACATTTATGAGGGAGAAACATCGATCAGCTGCCTCCTGCACATCTCCTACTGGGGATGTGCCCGCAACCCAGGCAAATGACCTTGACCGGAATCGAACCTGGGACCTTTCAGTCCGCAGGCCGATGCTCTATCCACTGAGCCAAACCGGTTTCGGCTATTTAATTAGATTTGAGATGGAATTCCCTATGGGGGTCCTGTATGTCATAATGTATATACTCTCAGACACCTCCAAAAAGATCTTAGTCACTTAAGAATACTCAAGATTTGCATTAAACTGAAAAAAATGCCCCTTAATTTAGGAGCCAAATGAGTTCAAGCTCTCATTTACCCAGAAAAAGGTTTTGTTCAGATTCTCATGAAATGATTTCAATTAAAAACCTAAAGTTAAAAGCCAGCCACCCATTTTTTCCTCCTTACTTAACTCTTATTTTCAACCTAGGTTCTCTCCACCCTTCACCTTTAGCTCCACCTAAGGATTAAACAAACAAACAAACAAACAAACAAACAAACCACCACCACAACAAAAAACAGTAGCTCAAAGTCAGCCTTTTAACTTAAAATAGGGAGGTCCAGAATTCCAAGGAAAACTCATCTAAGTCCATCCAATGCAAAGCAAGGAGCCAGTGGGACACAGTGTACCTTTGTTGGTACCTAGCATGGATACAGGTCTGCTAGGCAGTTCTGAGTGAGATTCCTTGGAATCCTGCTCCACTATGTCACAATAACACAGCCATGTCATGACACCATAATGTTAGCAGTGAAATGTCATAAGTAGACTCAGAAGAGATACCATGAATGCTCAGAATATTATCAGAATGTTATCAAACCTCAGTTCAGCAACCTAAATACTTGAGTTCTGGCTAAAAAAGAATTCAGAGCCAAGACTCAAATACAAGAAAAAGTTTATTTTGAAAATCACAGAGGTAGTGGTGAGCCATAGAGGAAGTGAGCCTGCTGAGCTATGTGAGCTGAAGGAAACAATTGACAGAGGCCAAAGAAGGGCCCTTGGAGCTTAGGAGAATGAAAGCAAGGAGACACATCTAAAGGAAAGAGTAGAAGGCTAAAGAAAGAGAGAGAGAGAGAGAGAGAGAGAGAGAGAGAGACAGAGACCCATGTCCTCTATCCCAAGGGCTTTTAAAGGCAGAAATTTTAGAGGAGGTCCCAGGGAGGATCTCAATAGAATACTCATCAGCTTTCCAGGAGTGAACTTTCAGGGTTGTGGTCTCCACTGATTGGTCGGTGCTAGGGTAGGGGGTCATTGGTCATTGCAGCTGGTCCTGATGTCAGCCATGGTGCCTCACCAGGCCTTCCTGAAAGACAACTTAGGCCTAGATGCCATTTCTGGTTTGATCAAAACTCTGTCTCCGTGGTCAACAGACCAAGGGCTTTGTCCCTATGATTACTTGAAGTGATCAGAATCTTATTGTCTTGAGGGCTTAATGCTTAAGAAAGTGGACATGCAAGGGCTTTGTATGGGAGTCATATGAGGCTATTATATGGGCCTTGCTCCCTCTCTAAGGAGGTCTACCACATGAGAAGTGACATGCTGAAAGAGGGAAGGTCAGGGGAGAGTCTGAACCACATGACCAGAGATATGAAAGGTCAAGGGGTCTCAACTGCATGACCAGCAATATGCTAGGGGATGAATGGTCACTCTGGGATTGAGGACATTGTTTTCCCAGTTTTACCCATTGCTAGACACTGAGGCTTTCCACCCTGCTGACCTTCCATACCTGGCCCACTGTCCTTGCTCTGAACATGTTTGTCTAACTGCCTACTACAAATCCTGATAATAGATTTCAGAATTCCAGACTTGCTTAAAAAGATGTTTAAAAAAACCTCCTCAGTACTCTTTCAGAGACATAACCTGGCATACCAATTTTCAGGACCACTTTAGGAGGAAGAAAGAGAAGAATCAAAATTCCAACTAGGCCAAATCATTAACCATATTTTGACCAAGTCTTGCCAGAGTCATTCGTAGAATGAGCACTCTCTACCTGGAATGGTAAGAAAAATATATTATTTCTTTCTCAGGTATAAACCTCAGGGAAAATAAAGTAGTTGAAAATAAAATCATTTGAGTAGAGAAATGGTATTTTAGAGACACTGGGAACTTACAGATTATTTAAATTAACACTCCTATTGCTGATCGGGAAACTAATGCCAAAATCTTGTAGGACTGGCTCCAAGTTGTACCCTCAGAAGTTGCTAATCTCAGGATCCTGATGAAGGTGTCTGGGATCTTAGCTTAACAGTAGGATGTTTTAAGGTGTAGATGTAAATAGAACAAAGTAATGAGGTTTATATTTTCCAGCTATTGAATTAAGTTGAAGATATACAAAATATGAGTAATGGACAGACATTTCAGAAGAGTACAAAAACTAAAATAAAATAGTATAACCCCAAAACCCAGTTAAGGGGCAAAGGGAGTTGATACATAAAGTGGTGTCAAAAATCAATTAGAGAAAGTGGTTACAAGATAGAAATAGAAATAAGGGAGAGGGGGGAAGATCACTAAAGATTGAGATAATGTGAAAAATACATTGGGAATAATAGCTTATGAAAGACAAAGACATAATTATGGTAGGAGAGAAAACTGAGACAAAGGTGTAGGGAAAACGTATGTTTTACTTTTAGCCCACCTTTCTACTAAAGCATGCTTTGAGTCTTACTGACTACTATTATTGTTACTCTTTTAAGTGTCCACCATATATAAAACTGATACCAGGATATCGGTAACTATTCTATCATTCATCCTTCAGCTAATACTCCAAACTGGCCAGCAACAGCAGATCACCTGATGGGGGTAAGTGTCTTTCTGTGTTTTAAAAACAGGCATCAGACTACTATCATTTTAAGCAGCAAATTAAAGTCAGATGTGCGCTCTAGCCAGAGTTTTACCTCTACAAATTTACATGAACCAGTGAATCTGGTATCTGAATTAGACAGTTTTACTGTCTTGGATTTATTTTTATCTTTATAAAGTTTTTTCAGGGATATAAAAATAATCAACAAATTGTATGTGTATCAGACATCAAGGGAAAGTTGCACAAAGCAGGAACTGAGTTATTATTACTCTGTAACTTCCTTAAAGATAAATATTCAGTCTTAGTATTAATCTCTAAAGTTCTGAGCATATAATAGGTACTCATCATATATATGTTAGAGAGGTTAATAAAAAAAAGTATTTTTTCAAAACAATATTTTGGGTATTTAAAAACATATACACACAGATATTCAATTTAGAATTACAAAGTCTCCTTTATCCTACTGGTGTTTTGATAACCACAGGCCATTGAATAAATAGCTTTCTACCTATTTTATACGTGAGAAAAATGTTGGTTTTTCAAGTCATATTTATTTAATTTGCTTAGGCATCCTTAGGGAAATGATAAAGAGATTTATATTCAGTCCATTTTAGTAAAATATTGATATCTGAAGGTGCTTATCAGTATATCTGGTACTCACAACAAAAGCTCCCGGAATTTAAAGGCCTCTGGGTAAATACATCACAATATTGGGGAAAAACATATAATATTTCAATAGCAGTTTAATTCTAATGAAACTGAGTTTCTTGCCTGAAAATCCCACTTCAAACTCACCATTTCAGGGTTCTTACCCTTTTATTCTCTCTAATTTCCCAAGACATGTGAAATAAGCAGGGAGTGATATTTTAAGATTATTCTTCTCCATAAATAGCTTTTGCTTGAAAGGAATTTGAGCCTGTCCCACAGCCTTATTCTTAAAGCACCTCTATTCAACCAACCTCTGTCTGTTGTAAAGCTATCCCTCAAGGTATCTTCACTAAACTGGAGCATTTCAATAGCCTGCTTCTCCACCAAGAAGTTGACTGCTGTTTGAATTTATGATCCCAATGAAATTTATAACTTGGAAGATTAGAATTAAAACTGACTCACAAAGAGGAAGTGTAGGTATATATTTTTAACTTAATGTTACAAATATCCTCTTTATTGCCTTTTGCACTTTTAGTCCTTAATTTTATTATATTAATGTGTTTTATGTTACCTTGTAGTAATTATAAAACACACATAAACTCTTACATGGTACTAACCATGTGTCAGACGCTACTGTAGGTATTTGCTTCCATTATCTCATCTAATGCTCACAAAAAGTCCTTTTGGAAGGTATAATACTAAGCCTGCTTTCATGGTTCTAAGGATCAGAAAACTAAGCAACTTGCCAATGATTATATAGCTAGAAAAAAACAGAGACAGAGCATGATCTTAGTCACTTGATGTGAGCCCCTATTCTGTGCTGCCCAATTGTATGCTAGAAACTATAAAGTCTGTTTTGTAATCTACACTAATAAAAGAGAAACATGGTAATTGGCGTACGACCGCTACCCTTTTCATTGGCTAATCAGTGAGTATATGCAAATTAACTGTCAGCCAAGATGGCGGCCGGCAGCCAGGCACTGAAGCGAGCAGGGAGGCTTGCTTGCTGCAGACTCCAACGTTCCCCGCCTCACTTGCCAGCCTCTCAGTTGCAACTCTAAGCAACTATATACTATGTTGCAAATAAGAAGGTAAACAAACCCCCAGAAAACAGCCGGACTGAAACCCAGCCGGACCGAAACATTGTATCCATGTTTTCAGCAGCGAGGCCTCAGAGCTAAAGCTGGCCCAGAAAAAAAAAAAAAAATGAAAACAAGGAGCGGTTGGAAGCTTTAGTCACTCGCCAGCCGGAAAACAGCCCTCAGCCCCTCACCCAGACTGACCAGGCACC
>NW_005365441.1:941790-944897 GCF_000412655.1 Myotis brandtii | reverse complement strand
GTGACAGGGGGTGGCGCTGCAACCTCCCCATCGACCCTGCCTTGAGTGTGACAGGGGGCGGTGCCCCAACCCCCCAATCGGCCCTACCCTGAGCGTGACTGAGGGTGGCATTGCAACCTCCCGATCCGCCCTGCTCTGTGCATGACGGGGCGGCACCCCAACTCCCCAATCGGCCCTGCTCTGAGCCTGACCAGGGGCTGCACTTAGGGATTGGGCCTGCCCTCTGCCACCCGGGAGGCGGCCTAAGCCAGCAGGTCGTTATCTGCCGAGGGGTCCCAGACTGCGAGAGGGCACACGCCGGGCTGGGGGACCCCCCTCCCCCCCGCCCCCCGAGTGCACAAATTTTTGTGCACCGGGCCTCTAGTTCTTAAATAAGATGGGATTCAGATAAATAAAGTATACTTAGATGACCAAGTCTGCATGACTTGGTTAGTACATATAAAGATCTGGCACTCTGTAGTCTCCTGGTTTTCTAGGTACTTTTTTAAATGATCATTAGTAATTTGGCCATTCTTTCTCACATTCCAGGTAAGAAGTGTTTGCATAGAAAATGCAAACTTTATTTAAAATACCTCAGCTCCAATCCTTAATTTGCTTTTGGCTGTTTCATAGGGTATTAACTTTACTTCCTGACATTAGTATTGCTGTCCATCCTCAAGATTCTTCTTCTCTGGGCAGGATGCATTTCCAATTAGTGTGTTCATGTATACTGACTGACTAGCATGGCACATCGACCTCAATACTCTGTACCTCAAATTAGTCACTTTAGTCTATGTCGGTATTTGTAATATAATTTAAATATTTACATTCTAATATCCTTAGCTCACAAGCATTTGGTCATTTGATAGTGGGGATTTCTCTGTTGCCTTAAAACTCAAACAAGAAAGAGAACACCTGCTCTTCTAAGCTTCCTCTTAACCAACATCTTTAACAACCAAGTTTGACTATAATTTAGGTAATTTTTTTTTTGTTTTTCATGTCCGTTCATCACAAAAGCTGAATTGTAGTCATAGAATATTATGGATTTTGTTAGTTATTGGTGATAGAGAGATGGTAAGAATATACCCCTACCCAAAAAAAGGACATAATTTACTGAGGAATAGTTTCTGGTAAAGGATGGTAAGGTTTCTAAGTGCCAGAAAGTTATTTTCTGTAGAATATAAATTTGAAAGTGCCTTTTAAAATTTAAGTAAATGAATAATTTAAATATGCATAAATGACATAAAATACATTTAATTTTTATAAAAAATATTATTGACATAGTGGATTGAACTCCATCTCTGAAATCAGTTCTGATGTCAACATTTTTGGATCTTCCTCTGTATAGATAGATTTTCCACTTTTTCCAGTGTTTTTAATTTCAGGGGGGAAAATATAACCTCCAGGTTGTATAATTTTGGGTCTTTGTTTGCATTGAACATCACATCTTTTTAGCTTCCTTCTTAAACTTGAGAGAGTAAATAATTCTTATTGAGATATTGATTTTGGTGCTAATTCAAGGATTCAATGCATTATATGCATGTTCTGTCATTATGATTTTAAAGCAAGGAATTGAATAGTGAAGAAATCATCTTTATGGTAAGAAACAGTTGGAATGATTTTTTATGATTGCTATTTTTCTTCATTATGTAACTGTGTTTTTCATCCATTCAATTATTTGAATGAACCAGATGTTTTAATGTACTGACACAGTCATAATTACTTGTATAAAAGAAAGACAGATTTTAAGTGGAGAAAAATGACCAGTAAAAATGGCCAGAGGTAAGAAGATGAATGCTATTCAATGTGAAATATTTAAAATGTACTCTGAAAATAATATATAAAAATCTGATAAACTTGAATTGATTTATTGATTTCTTTAACAATTAATTATTTTATTTACCATGTTTCAAGACCTGTACTGGTTATTGAGAATTCAGAAACAAATGTAATGATATTTTGTTGATAATTTGGTTAAATTCTCAAGGGGAGGACATTTCCAAGCATGTTTCTTTTACACAATAAATATAATTGTGCCATGCATGGTACTAGGTGCATAGGATAAACATAAAATAAGGAAGAAACAATTTCTACCTTCATGGAGTTTATAGCCTAAACATAAAGGACTAACAATTTTAGTCATTATAATAAAAGTGATGATTGTCATGCAATGCCTGTAGTACTATGTAGTACTATTCTTAATTGACATAAGAATAAGGAATTAAAAATTAGGAAAGTTGTCCCTGGAAAAGAGTCATTCAAGCAATTCTAGAAAATATTAAGGAGCAGAAGACGGGGGCAATGGAGGGGTGTTACTAATAAAATGTACTAGTATTAGTAATTTAGTACAAACACATCCAGAATTTTCTAACTTATTAAAAGAAAGCTGTCAAACATCAATCATATTAATATGTAAAGATTAATATTAATATAATATTTAATGACATTTTGGGGGCTGATCTAAATTTGAGTTATCCTCACAAATATTTAGGAAACATGGGGGAATCAAATAGGTCTTTTAAATAATATTGTAAGGAGCAATGTATGAATGTATTTAATTAATTTAAGTTACTGAGTCCACAAATATTGCATCTTTTTATCCTCCAAAGTACTGCTCCAATTTTAACTTAAAAAGGTACTGCACCAAGAACTTAGGAAGAATAAGTTTTTTAAGTGATATACAATATTCTAAATTATCCTATCTAATAAAAGAGAAACGTGGTAATTAGCCATACCTACGCTACCCTTCCCATTGGCTAATCAGGGTGATATACAAATTAACTGCCAGCCAAGATGGCGGCCGGCAGCCAGGCACTGAAGCGAACAGGAGACTTGCTTGCTCCAGTGACGGAGGAAGCCAACGTTCCCTGCCTGCCTTGCCAGCCTCTGAGCTGCAGTTTAAGAAACAATGTTACAAATATAGAAGCTAAACAAAACCCCAGAAACCTGCTTTCAGGCATCAGAGCTGGAGTGAACAGGACCACAACAGTGTTACAATTATAGAACCCAAACAAACCAGATACCTGCTTTCAGCAGCCGAGGCCTCAGAGCTGGAGCCAAGCCTCAGAACTAAAGCTGGCCCAGAATAAAAAAAAAAAAGAAAAAAAGGAGTGGTTGGGAGCTTCAGT
>NW_005365441.1:925531-940829 GCF_000412655.1 Myotis brandtii | reverse complement strand
GTGCCCCAACCCCCCAATCGGCCCTACCCTGAGCGTGACTGAGGGTGGCATCGCAACCTCCCGATCCGCCCTGCTCTGTGCATGACAGGGGGCAGCGCCCCAACTCCCCAATTGGCCCTGCTCTGAGCCCAACCAGGGGCTGCACCTAGGGATTGGGCCTGCCCTCTGCCACCCGGGAGCGGGCCTAAGCCAGCAGGTCATTATCTCCCGAGGGGTCCCAGACTGTGAGAGGGCACAGGCCGGGCAAGGGACCCCCCTTTCCCCCGGAGTAGACAAATTTTTGTGCACCTGGCCTCTAGTCCTATATAATAAAATCCTACATGGCTTCACGTGCGACATCATCACAAGATTGCTGTCACAAGATGGTCACCCTCATGTCATCACAAGATGGCCACCACAAGATGGCTGCCAAAAGATGGCTGCCACAAGATGACTGGAAGGGGAGGGAAGTTGGGAGTGATCAGGAGGGCAGGGGAGAGTGGTTAGGGGGTGATCAGGCTGGCATGCAGAATTGGTTAGGGGCAATCAGGCAGGCGAGCGGTTGGGAGGCAGCAGTCGCTGATTGTGAGAGGGATGTCCAACTGCTGGTTTAGGTCCGATCCCATAAGCAGTCAGACATCCCCCAAGGGGTCCCAGATTAGAGAGGGTGCAGGCTGGGCTGAGGGACACCCTCCCCCGTGCACGAATTTTATGCACCAGGCCTCTACTACTAATATAAAAGTGGTCAAGTGCTTTACTGAACAAGCTAGTAAGTTGTCAATTTCATTTTTATCATATGTACTTCCAATTCTCATTTTAGATATGGCTTTGATAGGAAATATCTATAAATACTTGGTCAAATCACATTGATAAGTGCTTAATAAATATAACCTGCAATTTTATATTATTACTATTACTATCATTATAATACATGTTCTACTTGTATTTTGATTAATAAAACAACAGTTGATTATAGGACATAATCTAATTGATCACAAATATTTGATTTTGATGACTTTTACCCTAGGAAGTAGAAAATTAGCAGAGTAACCCTCCTCCTCTTATAGAGAGAAAGGTACAAAATATAACTGGACAACCAATGGGTCCAAGCTGCCTGTCACTACTTGAGCCAATTAATAAGAGACAGTATTGAATTGTATATGTTTATTCCAATACTGCCAGTAGTATGGGAGAACAGCAGGTCATCCACAAAAATCTGCTCTACCCCTCCCCATAAGCCAGCTGCTTATATTGGATAGAGGGACAAATATTACATGGGGAAAAAACAATTACAGTCATGGGAACGTAGGCAAGGTGTATTAGTTACAGTTTACAGGTAATGTGGGCTAGGGCGGTGTTGGGGGTGGTTGCACAGGGTAGGTGCCTCCGGGCACTCCTGGGACCAGATTATAGGCAACAGGTGCTAGGGTTTGCAAAGGGTAGGTGCCTCTGGGACTATGTTGTTTCAGCCACGAGGTTGTAAATCTTTCCATAATGGTAGTCATTTCTCGGGAAAGGATGTACTGCATTCTGATGTTAGCTCTCATCACCCAGGGCATAGAACTCTTAGCCAGGATAGAATGTGCTTTCTCTAAGCAGAATAGAATAATCACGGTTAACAGAGCACGATTAATATTTCCTGTAATTATAGCTAGTTCCCAAAATTCTATTTCTGCCCTTAACAAAAGTACATCAAATTAATTTCTTATATCCAATTTATTGGACAGGTGAGTGCACAAAGCAACAGATGAGACCAAAATATAAGGAGAGGTGGTATATACAGGGAAAGAGGTGGTGAGAGAAAATATTCACTTGGGCTTTGTAAAAACAGTTGACAAATTGAGGAAGATCAGGTTCACATGTTCAGGATAATATAAACTCCTGGGTGCCACAGATTGGGGGTAATCTGCATCTTCTTGATCTTTCATAGTGAAAATCACTAGCTAGTCACTCACAGCAAAGATCAGTAAAGGCTTTATAAATATCTAGGCTGAAGGTCTGGGGAGGGAAACAGATCTGTATAAGGTATCAGAATTTCTACCTGGATTTCTCCCTTTTCTCTATTATGGATTAAAAACCTTAATCTAAGGGGAGAAAGCAGTGCTGCCTTTAAGGTATTTGTTAAAATTCTATACATAGCAGAAAGAAATGTGTAAGGAAATAAGATACCAAACTACATCTGGCCAAAGAGTACAATCACATGCTAAGACACAACTACAACCAAAGAAAGAGCACGAGATGAGAAAAGCACTGCCTCTAAGATAAAGGGACTCACTGTATGCCTCATATTAAAGCTTAATCAGAAGAGTAGAGACTGAACTTCCACTCCCACCTTAATAACAAACTTTAGGTGACAAGATATAGGAGGATGAATTTGGGGAAGAACAACAATTACCCTTTCAAAAATTCAGAATCGAATAGACCTTGATTCTAAACACAAGAATTCCTCTATAGGCCTTTAAAGCCTCTGGTGCAATGAGGATAACCATAGCAACAAAAACGCCCCAAATCAGCCAAATTCCTAGCTTCATTAATTCAAACTAAACTCTAATTCTCCCACTAAAAACCAAGCAGAAGGAAAATTATGTTGTTAGCTGTGTACATTTTGTAGAAACTCTTTATCACGGACATGTCCTAGTTACTTGATTGTTTTCATCTTGAAGGGGTGTCAAATTTTTTTTTTCCCATCTATTAAAATGAGTATGTGTTCAATCCTGTTGATAGCTGTTTTACATTAAGTAATATTTGGATGTTAAACAAAGTTTACATTAATGGGATAAATTCCATTTTATCATGGTATAATACTCCTTTTTATACATTTATGAATTTTATTTGAGAATGTTTTGTGGAATATTTTTGCATACATTCATATGTATGCAAATTTAATTATATACATTTAAATAATTATTTTACTTTTTGTTTCAATGTATTCTTGCCCCATTTAACTGCCCTTTGTCTTAACTAAAAATCAATTAATTATACTTGTGTTTTAAATAGATTCTTTATTCTGCTCTATTATTTGCCTGTCCATTTGTCAATACCATATTGTTTTAATTATTTCACCTTATACTAGGTTTTGAAATCAGGTGAGTTCTATAACTTTGATAATCTTTCTTTCAAGATTATTTTGCCTATTGTATTTTCCTATATTTTTCATATAACAAGACTCATCCCTATCTGGTGACTCACTAAGAACCTACCACAGTCAACTTGAGTATCACCAGAGCCCTTTCAGTGACTTATCTGAACAGGCAGCAAGCAGGCAGAGGCAGGTAGAGGCAGATCTCAGATAATCTGGGGCCTTTTGTTGACTAGCCACTGTGCTGGGTATTGGTGGAGGCCAGAGTTGGTTTGCATCTTAGTCCTTCCCATGCACATGTAGGCCCAGCAGAGGTAGCCACACACTGTGGACTGCTTGTAGCCACAAAGAGATTGCTCAGGTCTAGTCACAGGTAAGATCTGACATTGATCTGTACCAGCATCTCTCCCAAGAGGGCCCAGAACCAAAACACCCAGTGGCCAGCTTCAGATAATATCAGAGCAGGATTCTATTAACTTCACAAATCACATATCGGACGGGAGATCTTGGAAGTCACTGGACCCTGCTAGGCAAATTCTGCTTCATGTGGTCAGCATCTGCATGGCAGCTCCTGCACAATGGGTGGGGGGATCTTCACAGCCAGCCTGAGAGTCAACTCCATGCATGAATGAGCCAACAACAATAAAACTTAATTACAACATAAGCCACAAAAGGGATATTCCTGGAGCAACCAGATCAGGTGATCAAGGAGAATGCACCCCTGGATACTACAGGACACCTACTACATAAGTCCACCCAATCAAGACTAAGAGACACAGCAGATCTATCTAATACATCCAAACCAATACAAAGACGAAGCCAAAATGGAAGAACAAAGAAACATGCCCCAAATGAAAGAACAGGAAAAAATCTCCAGAAGAAGTATTACATGAAATGGAGGCAAGCAATCTACCAGATATAGAGTTCACTCGGGATGGCTCAAGGAAGTTAGTGAGAATTCAACAGCATGAAAAAGGACATAGAAGCCATAAAAAAGAACCAATGAAAATGCAGAATGCAATACTTGAAGTGAAGAATGCATTGAAAGGAAAAACATTAGATTAGATAAAGCAGAGGACCAAATCAATGATTTGGAAGACAAGGTTGCATAAAGCACCCAATTAGAGCAGGAAAAAATGAAGTAAAAATAAATTAGGATAGTTTAAGGCAGCAGTCACCAACCGGTGGTCTGCAGACCACTGGTGATCCTTGAAGTACAAAAGGTTGGCGACCGCTGTTTTAAGGAACTTTGGGTCAACATGAAGCATAAGAATATCTGCATAATAGGAGTACCAGAAGGAGAGAAAGAGCAACAAATTAATAATTTATGTTAAAAAATAATGACTGAAAACATTCCTAACCTGGTGAAGGCACAACAAACAAAAGTCCAGAAAGCCCTAAGAGTTTCAAAGAAGATGAACTGAAAGGGTCCCACTGCAAGACACATCATAATTAAAATATCGAAGATTAAAGAAACAGATAAAATCTTAAAAGCAGCAAGAGAAAAACAGTTACCTATAAGGGAGCTCCCAAAAGACTCTGACCTGATTTTTTGACAGAAACATTTCACTCCAGAAGGGACTTGCACAAAATGATCAAACTGATGAAACACAAATAACTACAACTAAGATTACTTTATCAAGCAAGGCTATCATTTAAAATTAAAGAAGAAATAAAAAGCTTCCCAGACAAGAAAAAGCTAAAGGAGTTCATCACCATGAAAACAGTATTACAAGAAATGTTAAAGGACCTTATCTGAGAAGAAGAAAACAAAACCACAACAACAGAAGAACATAGTTATAAAGAATAAAATGGCAATAACTGCATACCTATCAATAATCAATTTAAATGTAAATGGCTTAATGCACCAATCAAAAGATATAGGTTAGCAGAATGAATAAGCTCTCTACAAGAGACCCATCGCAGAACAAAAGATATACAAAGACTAATAGTAAAGGAATAGAACAAAAATTAATGAAAATGGAAATGAAGAAAGCTGAGATAGAAACACTTATAACAGACAAAATAGAGTTGAAAACAAAGGCCATAATAAGAAACAAAGAAAGAAAATATATAGTGATAATGGGATCACTACAAGAGGTTATTACCTTTTAAGTATTTATGCACCCAACACAGGAGCACCTAAATATGTAAAACAAATGTTGATGGACATAAAGAAAGAGATAGACATTAACAGAGCCATAGTAGGAGATTTTAACACCCCATTGACATCAGTGGATAGATCTTCAAGACAGAAAATCAACAAGTAATCAGTTGCCTTAAATGACACACTAGATCAGATGGATTTAATTGATACCTTCAGAGTATTTTACCCCAAAGCAGTGTATTATACATTCATTTAAAGTTCACATGGAACATTTTATAGGATAGATCACATGTTAAAACAAAATAAGTCTCAATAAATTTAAGAAGATTAAAAATATATCAAGCATCTTTTCCAACCAAAATGATATAAAACTGTAAAGGGGAATCACAAGGGAAAACCTGAAAAACACACAAACACATGAAGGCAAAATAACATGTTACTAAACAATGAATGGGTTAACAAGGAGATTAAGGAATAAATCAAAAGATATCTAGAAACAAATGAAAATGAGTACACAACAACCCAAAATCTGTGCTACACAAAGAAAGCAATTCTACAAGTAAAATTAATAGCATGACAGGTCTATTTCAAGAAACAAGGAAAATATCAAATAAACAATCTAAATTTACATGTAATGGCTAGAAAAAGAACAACAAACAAAGCCCAAAGTGAAAAGAAAGAAAATAAATATCAGATCAAAAATAAACAAAATGGAGTCTAAAAAACAATATAAAAAAATCAATAGCTGATTCTCTGAAAATAATAACAAGATTGACAAACCTTTAACCAGACTCATCAAGAAAAAAAAAAAGATAGAAGACTCAAATAAACAAAATTGGAAAATGAAAAATAGACAACACAGAAATATAAAGAATTATAAGAAAATATTATGAACAAATATATCCCCCAAAATTGAGCCATCTGGAAGAAATTGATAAATTCCTGGAAACTGACCTGGCCAATGTGGCTCATTTGGTTGGAGCGTCATCCCATATACCAAAAAGTGATAAGTTTGATTCCCAGGGCACATACCCAGGTTTCTGGTTCCATCCCCAGTTGGGGTGCACATAGACAGGAGGCAACTGATTGATATTTCTCTCTCACACATCAATGTTTCTTTCTCTCTCTCCAAAATCAATAATTAAAAAATTTCTAGAAATATACAGTCTTCCAAAAATGAATGAGAAAGAACCAGATAATTTGAAAGACAAATTACAATTAATGAAATTGAAGCAGTAATAATAATAAAAAAAAAAACTTCCAACAAACAAAAGTCCTGTACCAGATGGCTTCACAAGTAAATTTTACCAAATATTCAAAAAACTAACACCTATCCTTCTCAAACTCTTCAAAAAAAATTCAAGAGGAAGAAAGACTTTCAAACTCATTTTATGAGGCCAGCATTATACTAATTCTAAAACGAGGTAAAGACACTACAAAGAACAAAAATCATAGGCCAATATCTCCAATGAACATAGATGTTAAATTCTTAACATAATATTAAAAAAGGGATTCAGCAATACAATAAAAATATCATATACCACGATCAAGTGGGATTTATTCTGGGCATGTAAGTTGGTACAATGTTTGCAAATCAATTAATGTGATTCACCACATTAAAAAAATATAAAGGATAAAAATGATATGATACAGAGTAAGACTTTTTTTTTAAATCCAGCAACTATTGATAATAAAAAAAACTCTTAGCAAAATGGGAACATACCTGAACATAATAAAGGCCATATATCAGAAACCTACAACTAACATTATACTCAAGGGGAAAAGTGTTTCCCTTAAAGTTAGGAATAGCATAGGGTTGGCAACTTTCACCACTTTTATTTATTATATTACTGGAAGTCCTAGACCCAGTAAGATAAGAGGTAGAATTAAAAAGCATCCACATTGGAAAGGAAAAGAGAAACTGTCATTGTTTACAGATGAAATGATTCTGTCTATACAGAATACTAAAGGCTCTACAAAAAAACACACACAAAAAACCTGCTAGTACTGATAAATAAATTCAGTAAGTTAGCAGGCTACAAAATAAATATTCAGAAACTGCTTGCATTTTATACACTGATAATGAATTATCAGAAAGGGAAACAAAAACACAAATTACCTAGAAATAATGTTACCCAATTAGGTGAAAAAAGCTCTACTTTGAAAATTATAAGACAGAAATTGAAGAAGATATAAAAAAATAGAAGTATATAACGTGCCCATAGATAGGAAGAATTAACATAATTAAAATGACCACATAATTCAATGCAATCTATAGATTCAATGCAATTACTATCAAAATACCAATGGTGTATTTCACAGAATTAGAACAAATAATTCAAAAATTTATATGGAACCACAAAAGACACTGAATAGTGACAGCAATTTTGAGAAAGAAGTACAAAATTGGAGGAATTATAGTACCTAATATCAAACTATCCTACAAAGCTAGTCAGTAAATGGTATTGGGAAAATTGAACTGAATCCTGCAAAAAAAATGAAACTAGACCACATTCTTACACCACACACAAGAATAAACTCAAAATGGATCAAAGACTTAAATGTAAGACTCAAAACTATAAAAATCCTAGAAAAAACCATAGGCAGTAAATTCTTAGACATCTATCATACCAACATATTTTTTTTACATATGTCTCCTTGGGCAAGGGAAACAAAAGAAAAAAATAAATAAATGAGACTATATCAAACTAAAAACTGTTTGCACAGCAAAGGAAACCATCAACAACTCACTGAGTAGGAGAACATATTCACCAATAATACATTTATTAAGGGGTTAAAATACAAAATTTATATAGAACTCAACACCAAAATAAATAAATAAATCCACTTGAAAAATGGGCAAAGGACCTAAATAGTCCCTTCTCCAAAGAGGACATACAGATAGGTAATCCTATATAATAAAAGCCTAATATACTAAGTGTCCAGTCATCCATTCAACCAATCAAAGTGTAATATGCTAATGATATGCTAAGGTCATTCGACTGCTTGCTATGATGTGTAACTGACCACCAGGGGGCAGATGCTCTGACCCATAGGTTAGCTTGCTGCTGAGGTCCGGCCAATCGGGACTGAGCGAGATGGGCCGGACATGCCTGGAGCCCTCCCACGGTCCCTCTCTGGCTGGCCAACCTCCCGCATCCCTCCCTCCCTGGCCCCGGTAATGCACCGGTGGGGTCCCTTGGCCTGGTCTGCACCCTCTCTCAATCCAGGACCCCTGGGGGGAAGTCGGAGAGCTGGTTTCATCCCGATCCCGCAGGCCAGGCCTAGGGACCCCACTGGTACACGAATTCGTTCACTGGGCCTCTAGTAGACATATAAAAATATTCAGTGTCACTAATCATCAGAGAGATGCAAATTAAAACCACAATGAGATAACCTTCAAAACCTGTCAGAAAAGCTATTATCAATAAATCAATAGACAGGTTTTAGTGAGGATGTGGAGAAAGGGGAACCCTTGTGTACTCTTGGTGGGAAGCCTGATTGGTGCAGCCACTTTGTAAAAGAGTACAGATTTTCTTCAAAAAATTGAAACTGGAACTGCCTTATGACCCAGCGATTCCACTTCCAGTAATAAATCCAAAGAAACCCAAAATACTAATTTGAAAGTATATATGCAGCCCTGTGTTCATTGCTGTTTTGTTTAAATATCCAAGTTTTGGAAGCAGCCCAAGTGCCCATCAGTAAATGAGTGGATTGAAAATCTGTGGTACACCCTGACCAATGTGGCTCAGTTGGTTGGGCAAAGCCTTGGGCACCGGAAGGTTGCCAGTTTGATTCCCAGTCAAGGGCACATGCCCAGGTTGCTAGATCAATCCTTGCAGGGCATGCAGGATGCAGCCAATCAATGTTGTACTCTCACATCAATGCTTCTCCCTCTCTCTTCCTCTCCCTTCCTCTCTCTCTGAAAATCAATAAAGTATTATTAAAAAACAACAATTGTGGTATATTTGCACAGTAGAATATTAACTGGTTGTACAATAACAAGGACATCTTACCATTTGCCACAGCACTGATGGACAAGGAGAGTATTATGCTGAGTGAAATAAGCCAGTCAGAGAAAGACAAATACCATTTGATTTCACTTATATATGAAATCCAATCAACAAAGTAAACAGGGAGATAAAGTAGAAACATATTCATAGATACACAGAATAGAATGACAGCTGTCAAAGATGAGGGTATTTCAGGGGCTGAGTAGGAAGTATGAAGGGATTAAGCAAAAATAAAACTCATATATACTGACAACAGTATGGAGATCATCAGAGGGAAAGGGGATGGGAAGAGGTAGGAGAGGGTAAAGGGGATAAATGGTGATGGAAGGAGATTTGACTTGGGGTATTGGACGCACAATACAATATACCGATGATGTATTAAACCTTATAATTTTATTAACCAATGTCATCACAATAAAATAAATAAAAATAAAAACTAGAAAAACATTAAAAAGCATTACAGCCATATGTGGATATGAATGAACAAACAAGATAAAACTACCAAACATTCATTGACACAAATAACAGTGTGGTAGTTACCAGAGGGAAAGGGGCTGGGGAGAAGTAGCACCTGATTCTGATATAATTTTGTTAACCAACGTTACCCAAATACATTTTTAAAAAGCATTGCACCAGGATTTTACTTTGTCTTATTCAAGTAGATCTCTTTTATATTAACTCATCATATTTTCTAATCATATTTTTTAGGCTAAACATGCCTCCTCTTCCACGTGTACGCACATAGTTGTGTGTGCACGCGCGCACACACACACACACACACACACACACACACACACACACGTCCATTTCCTAATCCTTGGAACCTGTGACTCAGTTACTTTATATGGGGAAAAAAAAATTGTAGACATAGGATCTTGGGATGAGGACATTATCCTGGATTATTTAGGAAAGCCCAACTTTGTAATCATAAGGATTCCTATAAGGAGATGCAAGAAGGTAAAATCAGAGCTAAAGGTCAAGTCCATGTGATAATGAAAGCAGAGATTTGAAGGTACAGTTCTGGCTTTGAAGGTGGAGGAGGGGCCAGGGCATAAGGAACACAAGGAATGCTGCTGGATGAGGCGGAAAGGAGACAGGTTCTCTCCTAGGTTTTCCATAGGGCGCATGGCTCTGTTGGACATTGATTGTGCCTCAGCAAAACTAATTTCAAATTTTTGATCTCCAGAAAGGTAATAAAATAAGTTTGTGCTGATTTTAGCCACTAAATTGTTCACATTTTGTTATAGCAGCAAAGGAAAGTGATTTATATGAATATTTTAAGTCAATGTATATCTGTTTAAGAGTGAAGGTGAAAAAATGGATACATTTAATTACATTTCAAAGTAAGAACACCAAAAAATATTTAATTCAAATTTTAATGCTGCAGGGACCCTGAGTTTTTTAGCCTGCGAATAGAAACTTTTAAATGAAGAGGTATTAGAACATTTCCACAGTGGACCTACATTGCAAGTTCAGTTTAGTATTCGCAAGCAATACTGATGACTACTATATTCTAGGCACAGTCTTGAGGATGTCACATTTACAGCAGGGGTGGGAACCATTTTTCTGCCAAGGGCCATTTGGATATTTATAACATAATTTGCTTAATATAATTCACTTAATATAAATTTATGTTGCTATGAAAAAAGCTCCTAGATTTATTGAATTTCTAATCCCACCTTTGATTGCCTTGGCAGGGCCCAACCAAATGATTTCCTGGGCCTTCTATGGCCTTAGGCCGAAGTTCTACAGTAACAGCACCCTAGCTTTAACTCATTTTATAGATGGGATTGTTAATAGTTAGGGATCTGTGACTAGATTGATCAAAAGTATCATATGCAACTGCATATGCACCCATGGACAATGGTTGATTTCATGAACGCGCTGCAGGAGTGACTGTTTCCAAGGTCATCGTAGAGCAGAAGAGGAAGTTGTGCACAGTGTCCCTGTCCCAGAAATCGTGACCTCTTTCCATTTAGTCATGTCTGAAATTCCACTATTATGGCTTCATCGCAGAGGCTTTGAAAATCATTTAAAAATCACCAATGTTAATGAGTTTCCTGAGAGAGTTAGCAGTTGAAATCTTTATCAGATCACTCCTTCACGGAAATTAAAGTTTGTCTAGTGAGAGCAAGGCCCTACACAAATTTGGCATGGAGTTTGTTTGGGGGAAGATCCTAAAGGAATGGCATCTGGGGGCAGTGGTGGCTGTCAGGGGGAAGGAGAGAGATGAGAGTGATGCTGGGTGGACAGACCCTAGACTTTATTCTTAGGCTTAGCAAGGTCCACATGTCCAGAGAGGACCTGGTAGTTATCAGATGAGAGCAAATTTCAAAGTCTGTCATTTTGTTCAGGGCAATTTATTTCCCAAATCACAGGGTTGCCTGGGAGCATTATTCACCTCCTCTGCTGGTCTGTGCAAAAGCAGAGGCTCCTCCCTGGACAGCATGGCTCTCATCTCAGGCTGCTCAACCACTACAAGTCCGTGACTATTTTTCATGCAAATAAAACAGGTGTGGATAGCATATCTATGTTTAGGGCCTCTTTTTCACTGCATAGGGAAAAGTGAGACTAATCAATAACCTAACAATGTATAACCTTAAGACAGGGAGATTATATATATATATATTTTTGAAAAACCCTAACTTAACTCTGGTGCCGTGTCACATATAGAAATTTTTTGATATTTGCAACCATAGTAAAACAAAGATTTATATTTTTGATATTTATTTTATATAGTTAAATGCCATTTAACAAAGAAAAATCAACCAAAAAAATGAGTTAGCGTGTAACCTCTCACACACATGTCATAGGTTCGCCATCACTGTCCTAGGCCATAGGTAAAATTCAAATACAGAAATTTTGGGGGATTAATTTGAAACAAAATTAGTCCATCAAGGGTGGGTAAAAGGAATCAGAGGAGGAAAACACACAAATTGTTAAATATATCTGAATATGTCAGCAATTCACAGTAAAATGTTTATAGGTTTTGGCCTCATATCCTGGCTTCTCTGGTTAAGTTTGTTATTGTGAGTAAAATATTTATCATCTCTGTCCTTCTGTTTCTCATCTGAAAACTAGATAAAATCTGTATCGCTGGGTTGTTGTGAGGACCTAATTAAATGAAGTGAATTAATAATAAAAATAGTGACACTTAAGGGTAGTATGAAAGAGATATGCATAATATTTTTATTCTTGCCATTATTTAGAACTTTATTTAGAAGACATTATATATTTGTTAAGAGATTTATAGAAAGAAATGTGAAGGAAATGTCTTAGTGATGGTAAAAACATATCCACATTTTCTGAGTGAAGTAATGAATCATTTCTTTTCCAAGTCGTACATTTCTAGACTATTAGACACGCTGGAGTCTAACCTCACCCACTTTCAGTGGTTAGAATGTTCAGCTAGAATTGACATTTGATCCTATTAAACTTACTATTTTCATGAATAAATTTTCTGATTTAAAATTCATATAATAGTTTTCAGTAAACTAACAAACCACTACTAACTAGGGGTTGAGAGATTTCTTCATTTCCCTAGATATAACTGATGTGTACTTAGTGGGAAACTGCTCATATGAATGGGAGCTTTTAGTAGAAAAACCTAAGCTGTGCAATTTATTTGGTTCTTTATAGTGTTTTAAGACAATGGATGTTTTGTCAACACTTACTTTTAAAGCACTCTAGAAATAAAATCTGTATTTCAATTTCCCCATTCCTCACTTAGTGGAATCTGAATAAAAGAAGTCTTGTTGTACATGTGACATCCTTTCTAATGCAATAATAAAAGGCATTTATAATAGCCATGGTTTGATGACATTAATTATAACAATTACTGTTACAATAAATACTCATACATCCAGAAAATTCAAAGTCACGAAAATCTGAGAACCTCACAGTTTTGTTCTCAATAGGCATAGTCCCCTTTTCTATATAAGGAAAATGAAGCTCATTTTTGCTAAAATTATGTATTCCATAGTCGGTAGAGCCAGGTTCTGAACACTAGCCCAATGCCTTTCCGACTATAATTTATATCCTCAGTTAAAACCACTAAATGTGTAATTGACTCATCTCTACAGCTTTAGTTTTTAAATCTCTACAAGTGCTGCATGGAATTTAGTTCCTCTGCCTCCGTGCTTCCTGCATCGCTCTGCACCTCACCGGGATGCTGCAGGAAAGTGCTTACTTTTTAGGAAACATCGTCAATGTGGTTGACCAAAGATGAGAAACATAATGACAGCAAGTCCAGACTTAATGTCTTTAGTGAAAAAATATTTCCAAATACATCACAAACAGGAAAAGATCCAACTTTCAGCCAGTAATTTCTCATTAATATAGAGGAAGTCAGTACATCTGATTTATTGGGAGATCTTTTCTTACCAGAGCAGAAATGTGTTGATGTCTGGAGCTTTATATTCCAGGGAATTAAATGATATATGTGTTATTCTGGATCATACATGTTCTTTTTAAAATAAATTACATATATATATGCATACACAGTGGTAATGGCACAATAAAATTGAAACTTAAAAATGAAATGTCAGCAATATAAAAATTTTAAAGCTCTTATAGCAATATTAACCCACCATACAGCACACAATGTCTAGATTATGGAGGATTTACTGGCCTAAGTAGCAGACCAAAAACTTCCTCTATGAAAATGAGAATAAGAAATTTGATCCAATTTTCATGCTATTGTGTATTATTGATGTATTATTACTGGTGCTTCAGTTAGCATTTGTGACAAGGTATCTGCTTTGGTGTTGGGGAGATATGAACTGAAATACAGGGTTTGTCTTTTCTTAACTCTTTGGCCTCATTGGGTTGATTCATCTCTTTGCCCCTCAATATTCTTATCTCTAAAGTGGAAAAATATTATTATGTTGTACAATAGCAGATAAAGTGTAGACTCTGATTAGCTATAATATTAACCCCTTTACATGGGAAAAATTTTAAATTAATGAAGAATGATATAGCATGATACAGACCAAGTGAATCAAATATGTATGGTCATCACTCTCACTCACCAGGCTTCTAATTTCTCATTATGTTACAGATGTTGAGATGTACAATAATTTTGGAGAGATGTAAAGAGACATAATAAATATTCCAAAATAATAACATAGCAAATGTTACATAATGATTGAGAAGCATTAAACCATGCTAAACCTCTGTTGGGAGCAAGGATGGAGAGAGGGAGGAGGGCCATGGGGTGAGGAAAAAGCCAGAGGATGCAATTCATTTTCCTGTTCTGCCTTGCTGTCTTCATCTGCAAATTGATAATGTCATCTTTGAGCAAACACAGAATGTTTTTCATTTAATTATTTTATGTTTTAAACAAAAATATAATTATATTATAATTAACATGTTGAACAGTATCCTATCCTAATATATAAAAACCCTGGGTCTTAAGGACCTGTTGCCTCTGTGGCAGCTGGTGGTCAGCACTTGCCTCTCTTTCTCTCCCAGTCTGGCCAGCAGCTGCGCCTCCATTTCCCTCCAGGCCTCCACTGAGATGTTGACTGGCATAGAAACTGACCAATCAGAACAAAATTTGGGTGAATGTAAGGAGCCAATGGCTGCCTAGGAGGTGAAGCTTTTGACTCTGACTGGCATAGAAACTAACCAATCAGAACCAAATTGGCCAGCAGAGGAGGGCAGTTGGGGGCAAGATCAGGCTGGCAGGGGAGGGCCATTGGGGGGGAGATCAGGCTGGCAGGGGAGGGCCATTGGGGGGGAGATCAGGCTGGCAGGGGAGGGCCATTGGGGGGGAGATCAGGCTGGCAGGGGAGGGCCATTGGGGGGGAGATCAGGCTGGCAGGGGAGGGCCATTGGGGGGGAGATCAGGCTGGCAGGGGAGGGCCATTGGGGGTGAGATCAGGCTGGCAGGGGAAGACAGTTGGGGGCAACCAGGCCATCAGTTATAGAAGCTAAACAAACCCATGCTTTCAGCCAGCCGGGCAAGCTGGAGTTGCAACAGTGTTTCAATTATAGAAGCCAAATACCTGCTTTCAGCAGCCGAGGTCTCAGAGCTGGAGCTGAGCCTCAGAGCTAAAGCCGGCTCTCAGTTCCAGTGACAGCCATAGAAGGTAAATAAATCCCAGAATAAAAAAAAAA
>NW_005365441.1:921120-925450 GCF_000412655.1 Myotis brandtii | reverse complement strand
CCTACCCGTGCACCAGGCCTCTATCCTATATAGTAAAAGGATAATATGCCTCCCAGCACTGGGATCAGCGGAGCCGCGAGGCCTCCCAGCACCGGGATCAGTGGAGCAGTGAGGCCTCACTGCCCCTGTGTCAAGCGGAGCCGCGAGGCCTCCTGGCACCAGGATCAGCGGAGCAGGGAGGCCTCCCAGCACCGGGATCAGCAGAGCAGGGAGGCCTCCCAGCACCGGGATCAGCGGAGCAGTGAGGCCTCCCAACACCGGGATCAGCTGAGCAGTGAGGCCTCACTGCTCCGGTGTCAAGCAGAGCTGCGAGGCCTCCCAGCACTGGGATCAGCGGAGCCACAAGGCCTCCTGGCCCTTGGAGCAGCGTGACAGGGGGAAGCGCCTAAACCCCCTGATCGCCCTGCGGCTCTGTGTGTGACAGGGGATGGGGCCACAACCTCCCTATCTGCCCTGCTCTGTTCGTGACAGGGGAAGGCGCCCCAACCCCCTAATCGGCCCTGCTCTGTGCCTGATAGGGGGGAGCTCCCCAACCCCCTGATCGCCCTGCAGCTCTGTGTGTGACAGGATACGGAGCCCCAACCTCCCTGATGGGCCCTGCTTTGTGCGTGACAGGGGGTGGTGCCGCAACCTCCCCATCGACCCTGCCTTGAGTGTGACAGGGGGCGGCGCCCCAACCCCCCAATTGGCCCTATCCTGAGCATGACTGGGGGTGGCATTGCAACCTCCTGATCCACCCTGCTCTGTGCATGACAGGGTGCAGCACCCCAACTCCCCAATCAGCCCTGCTCTGAGCCCGACCAGGGGCTGCGGGGCAGGCACCTTGGTATTGGGCCTGCCCTTTGCCACCCGGGAGTGGGCCTAAGCCAGCAGGTCGTTATCTCCCGAGGGGTCCCAGACTGTGAGAGGGCACAAGTGGGGCTGAGGGACACCCCCTCCCCCGCCAGTACACAAATTTTTGTGCACTGGGCCTCTAGTCCTATACAATAAAAGGCTAATATGCAAATTGACTGAACGGTGGAACGACCATTTGCTATGACATGCACTGACCACCAGGGGGAGCATTGCTCAGCCAGAAGCCAGGCTCACGGTTGGCGAGTGCAGTGGCAGTGGTGGTAGGCTCTCCCACCTCCTCAGCAGCACTAAGGATGTCTGACTGCAAGCTTAGGCCCGTTCGCTCCATCAGTCAGACATCCCCCGAGGGCTCCCGAACTGTGAGAGGGCACAAGCCAGGCTGAGGGACTCCCCCTCCCCCAGTGAGTGCATGAATTTCGAGCACAGGGAAGTGCTGGCTCTCCATTATGACAGAGGAAAGATGAGCTCTGTAATTCAATGCACACACACATGCACTGTCACACTTCCCCTCCTTCATTCCAAGAATAGAGCTTTTCTCTAATATGATTGAAATGATTAGTAAAATATTACAGCTATAAATTAAATATAGCTGCCACTAAAGAGTCACAAAGTGTATAGTGATTGCGCTTTCTTTCTAGTGTGTAAACTCCATGGTGAGTGATTCTGCTATTGATCCTGTAGCTGTTGTTCACCTGAATCTACACAGAGTCTATATAGTCCCTGCCCCACAGTAGGTGTTTGATAAAGAACTGTTAAATATACAAACTTTCTTTAAGAGCATCTGTTTATTAAATTAATAACTGCCTTGTTTTTCCTTTTGCAATTTACTAATCATATAGCTTTATCTTTTCTTTCCCTCAAATCACCTTTGTTTTATTTTCTTTCTATTGAAGCTCTGTCTGCCTAGAGACACCACACTCAGAGACCTTTATCTGATTGCTGCAGGCTAATCAGGCTATTCTCAAGCTTATATTAACAAGTGCAGTTTTCTTTTGGTTAATCTTCCTGGAGAATATTTTCCCAATGATTTTTTTTAGAGAGAATGGAAGGGAGGGGGAGAGAGAGAGAAACATCGATGTGAGAGAGACACATAGATTGGCTGCCTGGTGCATGCACCCCAACCAGGGCCAGGGATCAAGCCTGCAACTGATATATATGCCCTTGACTGGAATAGAACCCAGGACCCTTCAGTCCAAGGGCTGATGCTCTATCCACTGAGCCAAACCAGCTAGGGCAACAAGTCTTAACACATAATAATTACAAAAGCATCTAAACACTTGTGAAAAAGACAGCCATACACAGGAAGTGAGTAGAAACACTATTTTTTTTTCATTTTGGCATAAATCCAGCAACATATTTAATTTTTCCATGCCATCACTCATTCATTAGACAAATGTAAACACTTATCATGTGCCAGACACTGTGCTGACACTGAGTGTCAAAAATACACTCCTCAAGATGTTTTCAGTCAGGTAACATTGAACTCAGAATGTGATCAGAAGGTAGAGTGGGTACACAAAGGAGAGAAGAATCTAGAACTACATGGAGCAGATAATCTTGGAAAGTCTACAAAGAATTTGCTCATTTGACTAACTTATTTTTTTTCACATATCCACAATTTTATTTATTGAATTTGTTGGGTGACATCTATACATATAAAATGAAGGAATATGCAAATTTGCCCTCACTGACTGGAGCGTAAAGACCACCTGGAGGGGGTGGGTGTGGCTGCATGCTGCAGGAGGCCAGGGAGTGAGGCTGCGTCAAATAAAATAAAGTGCATTCACATGCCCTAAAGCACAAACATCCCAGCAGATAACTCAATGCAGGTTATTGTGTAATCACAATGATTACCCAATAAACTTATTTTCACCGGAAAAAAAAAATAACATCTTCCCTTAAAGATGCCCCAGTAAGGCTGCTGAGGCTTTCATCTGTCGCTTTCTACACCGAAGACAACCGGGAAGGGCTCCTGATTCGTTTCTCAGCACCCAGCTAGGAGGCCTCCCTGGGGCGGCTCTCCCCTCCGAGCCCTGCACAGGACGGGCGCTCCACTCCGTCCAGGGAGCCCCAAAGGGAGGCAGAGCGAAGTGCTTCCTTCTGGACCCTGCTCTCCCTGGGAACCCAGAAATCCGCCTCTGGCGACTGCTCAGCTGCAGGGCCTGGCGAGCCCGGAGGGCGACCTACCCATGCGGATGTGTACGCTGGCGGAGGCCACGCAGCTGCCATAGTTGAAGTCGTCCCCGATGGAGAACCGGGGTAGTGGGGATCAGAGTTGGCCATGCCGGCAATGGAACCCCAACTCCCCGCGGAATGACATGTGGCACATGGACCTCAGTCACTTCCTGAGCAGCAGTCATCCCCGACAGGGGATCAAACCTGAAACCTAAGTAGGTGCCCTGGCAGAATGGAACCCAAACCTTTGCTGTGGCAGAGGAGCTCCAGCCCACAGCAGGGGCCAGGGCAGCCAGAGGGGTTTTGTTGAGGGGCCCTGACAGGCAGCGCCCAGCACAGTGGGTTGGAACCTCCTCCTGATACAGCAAGGTTGCGGTTGGATACTGGTCAGGGCACAGACCAGAAGCAACCAAAGAGAGCAGAATAAGCGGAACAACACACTGGTGTTTCTCTCGCTCCCTTCCTCTCTCTAAAATAATCAATCAATAAAAATTAAAATAAAAAATAAACCCTCTGGCCCTAACCGGTTTGGCTCAGTGGATAGAGCGTCGGCCTGTGGACTGAGGGGTCCCGAGTTCGATTCTGGTCAAGGGCCTGTACCTTGGTTGCAGGCACATCCCCAGTAGGGGGTGTGCAGGAGGCACCTGATCGATGTTTCTCTCTCATCGATGTTTCTAACTCTCTATTCCTCTCCCTTCCTTTCTGTAAAAAATCAATACAATATATTATAAAAATAAAAAATAAATAAACGCTCTGGCTTGCAGAGTTGAGCTAAAACAGTTAGAAAACAAAGTCCCATCCCTTCCCATTCATTCAACAAATACTTCATATGCTCCATCAGTAATCACACTGGGGATGGGAGTTTGTTTGTCTGTTTGTTTTGGTTAATCCTCACCTGAGGACATTTTTGCATTGTTTTTTTTTTTTTTTTTTTAACAGAGAGTGGAAGGGAGGGAGAAAGACAGAAACTAATGTGAGAGACATCAATTGGTTGCCTCTTGCTGAATCCCTGACCAGGACCCGGGATTGAGCCTGCAACCCAGGTATGTGCCCTTGATCGGAATCCAATCCCGTACCCTTCAGTCCGTCTGCAGAAGCACCCACTATCCACTGAACCAAACCAGTATTTTTTTTTTCTTTTTAACTCCTCCTCTAAGGATATGTTTTTTTCATTGATTCTAGAGAGACAGGAAGGGAGAGAGAAAGAGAAAGAGAAAGAGAAACATCAATCAGTTGCCCAAGCAATCCGACAGTGATGGAACCCACAACCTGTGTATGTGCCCTCACCTGGAATCGAACC
>NW_005365441.1:920433-921034 GCF_000412655.1 Myotis brandtii | reverse complement strand
CTGGCCAGGTGGCTCAATTGGTTGGAGTCTCAACCTGTACACCAAAGGATTTCCCGTTGGATTCTAGGTTAGGGCACATACTTAGGTTTAGGTTAGATCCCGCTGGGTCAGCAGGTACAGAGGCAGCCTACTGGTATTTCTCTGTCATGGATGTTTCTCTCTCTAAAAATCAATTTTAAAAAAATCCTTAGGTGAGAATTAAAAATATACACTGAGTGTCCAGATTATTATGACCACCTGACGTTTATAGGCAAATTAGCTATACTTTCGCGATGAAGTTGCTAGAGGGCCAGACAATATACATAGGGAAGCAGGTTGTTTACCACAACAGTAGAAGTGAACTTTTTCTGAAGATATGGGTAAACAATGCGATTTAACAGCCTTTGAAAGTGGGATATATATTATTATGAGTGGCCAGATTATTATGACCATCCCATCAGTACTTCTTTGGGCCACCTTTTGCCTTCAATACTGTGGCGATTCTTCTTGGCATTGACTCCACGAGGTGTTGAAAGGTGATGTGAGGAATCTGACACCGTGCCTGATGAATAGCACTGTCCAGTTCTGTGAGATTTGATGGTTGTGGAACCAGCTGCCTGAT
>NW_005365441.1:896128-919620 GCF_000412655.1 Myotis brandtii | reverse complement strand
CATGTGCGGGCGCGCATGTACAGTGCGATTGAAACTTTGTGGCCCAGGCGCAGAAGTCGGTATTTTGTGGAAGAGCCACACTCAAGGGGCCAAAGAGCCACATGTGGCTCTTGCCGACCACTGTTCTATCCTATATAATAAAACCCTAATATGCAACTTGACCAAACAGTCGAATGACTGGTCGCTATGAACTGACCACCAGGGGGCAGACGCTCAACATAGGAGCTGCCCCCTGGTGGTCAGTGCACTCCCACAAGGGGAGCGCCACCCACTCAGTCAGAAGCTGGGCTCATGGCTGACGAGTGCAGAGGCAGTGGCGGAAGCCTTCGCGGTAGCACTAAAGAGCAGCGAGCTGAGCGGTAGGGAGCAGCAAGCAGGCAGGTAGTGAGGAACAAGGGGTCCCAGAGTGTGAGATGGTACAGGCCAGGTTGAGCCCCCCCCCCATCCCCAGTGCATGAATTTCATGCACCAAGCCTCTAGTTGGTTTATAAATTTGTATAGGTTTCAGGTATAATTCTACAATATATCATCTGTGTAGTGTATAGTGTGTTCACTACCCCAAGGCAAGTCTCCTTCCATCACCATTTATCCCCTTTATCCCCTCTTCTACCTCCACGAACTCCTCCTTCCCTCTGGCAATCACCATACTGTTGTCTGTGTCCATGAGTCTTTATTTATTTATTTTTTTCCTTAATCCCTTAAAGGATAAATGGGCAACTAGGAAAATGAAAGAATGAAATCAAAGCAAGTACTCCTGAAATTGGAGAGATACAGCATACAGCAAAAACCCATAACATAGATATAATGCTTGCCTCACAAGCTTATGAGGTAGAGAGGTCAGATAATAAAGAAACTTGAAGGCCACAATGTGTGCCTTTTGATGAAATTTAAGAAAACTGTTTGGATTTAAGGTAGATCACTTTTATAGCTGTATTTAGGAAGTTATTGCATAGCCTAGGAAAGGACTTAGAAGTCCTGAACTTAGAAATTGCCAGTAAGGTTATTGAGAAGTGGGTAGAACTTAGAATGAAATAAGAGGTTTGAAAGCAAAGAATTCATATCTGAACAATGATCAGTCCAAAAATCACACATTTTGAGGCCTGTCTTGATACTAGAACTGAAAAGGTGTTAGCCGAGTCAATAGCACTCTATGGGAACATAGACACAGTTCTTCACAAAAAAATTGTCATATCTCATTGTTTTCAATTTGGTGAACAAATATATTATTTATTACCTAATATATTATATAGCAATCCTGACCTTCACAAATATTATTTTTGGTCAAAAAGAAAACACATACTATAGTCTAACTGTTCCAAACATTATAATTAGAGTCAGATCATAAAGTAACAGCAGTACATAGAGAAGGTCAGAGAAGGTCAAGCATAATAATGTTTCAGACACATCACTTACTTTGACTTTTTAAACATATCAAACCAAGTAGTTTTCCAAAACCAGCGTTAAAGTGGAAGGTGATTGTTAATATTTCTTTAATGAAAATAATTGATATCTAAAGTACTGTGATGAAAGACATAGTAAACTCATATTTCCAATATATTGTTTAAAGAAAAGCAAATGGGATAGAATTAAAGACGTTTAAAAAATCAAGTGAAAAAGGAGAGTTAAAGACATAATTTACAGTTCTTCTCCACAGTTTTTTTCTTTGTTTTGAGTTTAACATCACATGGAAATTTGTATCAGTGGCATTTACAGTGCATGCTTGGAGAAAAACAGAACACGGGGTCACTGTGGCTACCAAGGAGCCCTTCTCCTGGGAATGGCATCTTCAGTTTTAGAAAACTCCTTTACTTTCATGCCACTCAGGCACTCTTTTGAGCTTTTTCTCTAAACGAAAGAAAAATAAGCAAAAATAATATATTCTACATTTCTGTGCATGCTTATTCTGATCTGGTTGACAATTTTAAGTTCCTTATTTCAAAAAATTATCAACACAGAAAGTCTCGTGCCATTTAGTGTCATGGTGGAAAATACTTATTAACCAATAAAATCCCTGCATGTATATTTTAACTTAAGCTGCTTAGATAGTGGAAGGCAAAACATCAGAAAGAAGTTGTTGGGAGTGTCCACCCGGAGCCTGGGAAAGTAGGTTACATGCTCCACTCAGGGAAGCTTTCCATCCTTATTATTCAGACTATTAACATTAATGGATTCTGGAAGACAAAGTCAGGGACTGAGTTTTCCATCTTGCTGAACAGAAACTGAATATTGCATGATACAGAATAAATGAAGTGTTACTGATGCAATTTTGTCTCAAATGAAACTATGCCCTTACCCTCACTCCCTCTTTTTTAGTTGGAGCATAGGCAAATAAATAGCATAAAAAATAAACAAACACAGTCCTATTTTGCAAAAACTACTAGGTGTGGGTTGGAGTAGGGTGACTTGGGAAGCAGTTTGCCCTGGTCCCTATCCATAAGCAAGGTTACACTATTCCAGCGCCATGAGGTGCAGACCTGTCCATTGACAGTGTAATTTGAACATGACTTAAAAGTAAAAGGCTTACTACAGGTATTTTCCCACCAACGAGGTGTTTGCTCTCAATGTCTATGAAAAATTAGGCATGGAATTAAATGGATTGCCTGACTACATTGGCTGTAAAGTTCCCATTTTTCATTAAGTTCTGTGAGGCTGAGTGATTTCATAAAAAGGTTTTTTAGTGCATGAGGCACAGGATATTAAAGATAATAAAGATAGGCTATTCTACCACCCAGGAGGGGACATTATTCTAAGGGATGCAAATTCATTGCCATTTATGGCTGAGTAGCTTACAGTTGAGGATGCTCACGCATTCAGCTTTTGGTGTTTTCTATTAATGACACATCTTATTTAGAATTGTGAAGGAGAGCTGAAATTGGTGTGTGTTGGATAATGATTTCTGCTGTATTTACATGCATGTATGCATGAAGAAAAAATTTTCTGTGGTGACTTAAAATGACTCAGAAAAAAAAGAAAAGGAAAAAACACATTTTCCTTCCCAGCACTACCAAAATGAGTCTGATTAGAAGTGTTTGAGTCAAAAGTTATACACATCATTACTGATATTTATGCAGAAATGGTTGACTCCAGTGCATTTCTACATGAGAGAGAAATTACAAGTGTTATATTCCCTTAACTTGATAAATATCTCTTTTCTGATTTTTAAACTATTGAGAACATGTTTTGCCTTCCTCTTTGTATTAAAAAAAATCACTATAAGAAAGCATTTGCACAATACAGTGAGATTTCAGAATTATATCCAGAAAATAAAAGTGTAATATGGTTGGTCTGTTAAAAACTACAACTGTTCATGCTCCAAGTAGAAATACATTAATTAAGATGACATGGTGAAGGCAGCTGGAGGGACTTAAAAAAGGAGAATTATATTTATCTTGAAATTTTTAGCATAATTTCATAACTAACTTTTAATAGTCTTACTCTAGTTCAGTGATCAAAAAAAATATAATAGAGGAAAAAATGCTGTTCTAAAAATGGTTTTTGAGTGACATGAATTAGAAGAACCACCTCAGAGCCAAGCACATAGCATGGCTTCTGTAAGTCTTTGGATATTCTTTTGTAAACTGTAGACAGAAGAATGCTCAAGAATGTTCCAGATATCTTGGTTTCATCTTTGGTTGCTTTTTTATTGATTATAGAAAACTATTGAAAATGAAATATACCATGTTAATACAATGCAGGCCAATATGTGGTCCTTGTAAGTAATTGGAATGTGTTTCAGAAGCTGACCCAATGTGAGAAGAGTTATTTTGAGCTGTTACGCAGGCATTTTGCAGTATGACAATGCTGAGTCTGCATATTTAGATAAGGGTGTCAGCATTCCCGCTGCAGTTACCACTTTGCTTTTCCCAGGGCCCCTTTAAAAATTACCACTTAGAGATGAATTCCTGAAAAGTGAATGACCTCTGCCCCAACCATCTTATAAGTAAGAGGGGCTTCTCCCTTGCTCTGTCTCCTGCTGCTTGCGACCTGGGTTAGAGGATGCCCTCCTCCCTGCTCATGGGGCCTTCCTGCCTCAGGGGTCCATAAGTAATACATCCTTGGCTTTACTTCCTCTGTGGGGGGTGGGGGGGAGGGAAGTTACTGAAACTGTGCCTTTAATCACAATGACCCCGGTTTCACTTTTCCAAAGTGGGAGCTGGATCCTGAGAGAGCTACCTGCTGACGTGGGCAGCTTGTGCCTCCTCATTCAGCAGGTCATAATCTGCACATTTCAATGCACTGCAGCTGAGGTCAGGATGGAGATGCAGCTTCCTGTGCCCTGTGCGCCAGTTCCTCTGGCACAGTGCGAGCGTCCTGCATGCAGTCTTAGTTCCCTCCCACAGGCCCTTCACTGTGCTCCTAAAGCAGGATTTAATCTCAAGTGACCAAGAAAAGCTCACCTGTACAAGCAACCACAGCTGGTAAAGGTCAGGAGCAAGAGTGAACGCTGAGTGGGTCTGACTGGGAGTTTAAGCTTCTTCACCACTTCACCACTGCACCATGGTGTTGCCAGCCAGGCCACAGCTGTCAGCTGTGGTCCTCACAGAAACCTCTCACAATCTTTTTTGTTTGTTTCTGGAGAAAGATACACACACACACACACACACACACACACACACACACACACACACACAGAATTTATATTTACTATTCACAGCCAAACATTTTTTTCTTTTATGAAAAGTGTCTACTTCTAGACATATCTAAGTGTGAAAGAGACTCAAAAAGAGTTATGCAAACCAAAAGCTGAACTTGATGGAAGAACTGATGATTAAAATTACTGTGAACATGAATGTTAAACAGAAAAACTTATGTTTTCAAATGAGTACACTTGCGATGAGGGAACATGGGAAATTGGTATCGTACCAGATAATATGGGACACGAGATTACTGTTATCTTGGTTATAATTCAGAAGGGTGCCTCCCATTAATTTTTAAAATATAATCAGGGCACTATTGTCTGTGTCCATGGGTTATGCATATATGCATAGAAGTTCTTTGGTGACTTTCTTCCTCCGCCGCCTCCTTCCCTCTGAGAATCATCAGCCTGTTGCGTGCTTCCATGTTCCTGGATCTATTTTGTTTGTCAGTTTCTTTTGTTCATTAAATTCCATATATAAGTGAGATCATGTGATATTTATCTTTCTCTGACTGACTTATTTTGCTTAGCATAATATTCTCCTGGTCCATCCATGTTGTCTCAAAGGGTAAGAGTTCCTTCTTATTTACATCTGCATAGTATTCCATGGTGAAAATGTACCACAGCCTTTATTTTATTTTTTTTATAATTTATTTTATTGACTTGATTAAAGTTGCTTCACAATCTTATATCCAGAAGTCTGGTGGAGTGGGCCTGCCATAAGCAATTTTTTTTTTTTGGTCTTACCTTACTACCCATGCTTTATTTTTTATTGTGGTTAAATATACAATAACATAAGGCTTACCATCTTAATCATTTCTAAGTGTACAGTTCTGTGGCATTAACTGCATTCACATTGTTGTGCAACTATCACCACCATCCATCTCCAGAAACTTTTCATCATTTCAAAATGAAATTTTGTACCCATAAAATAACAACTTCGCATTCTCTCCCTCACGTAGCCCCTGGCAACCTTTCTACATTCTATCTCTACAAATTTGACCATTCTAGGTACTTCATATAAATGGGATCATACAATATTTGTCCTTTTGTGTCTGGCTTATTTCACTTAGCATAATGCCTCCAAGGCTCATCTTTGTTATAGATGTCAGTAGAGGCCAGTTTTTAAAGGGCCCCAGTATACTCCTGGGAAGGAACTCTCCATAAAAGAAGCAGGCACGATGGCTGGGCCTTAGAACAATATCTTTTTAAAAAAATGTTTATTATTTAAAGTATTACATATAATTTTACATATGTCACATTTTCCCCCACTTACCTCTCCCTGGACACCCCACCCCCCAGCACATGCTCCCACCCCCCTAGTGTCTATGTCCATTGGTTATGCTCATATGCATGCACACAAGTCCTTTGGTTGATTTCTTACCCCCTCCCCCCTCCTGTTTTCCCTCTGAAGTTTGACAGCCTGTTCCATGCTTTTCTGTCTCTGGATCTATTTTTATTCATCAGTTTATGTTGTTCATTATATTGCACAAATGAGTGAGATCATGTGATATTTATCTTTCTCTGACTGGCTTATTTCACTTAGCATAATGCTCTCCAGTTCCTTCCAGGCCGTTGCAAATGGTAAGCGTTCTTTCTTTTTTACAGCAGCATAGTAGTCCATTGTGTAGATGTACCACATTTTTTTTTTAATCCACTCATCTGCTGATGGGCACTCAGGCTGTTTCCAAATATTAGCTATTGTATATTGTGCTCTTATGAACATAGGGGTGAATATGTCCTTTCTGATTGGTGTTTCTGAGTTCTTGGGATATATTTCATTTTTAGTTTTTTTGAGGAAATGCCATACTGTTCTCCATAGTGGCTGGACCAGTCTACCTTCCCACCAGCAGAGCTGGAGGGTTCCTTTTTCTCCACATCCTCACCAGCACTTGTCATTTGTTGATTTGTTGATGATAGCCATTCTGACAGGTGTGAGATGGTACCTGCATCAGCTGATATGATTATGTGATTTTTACCTCTCAATTTGTTTATTTGATGTATCATGTTTATTGAATTGCGGATGTTGTACCATTCTTGCATCCCCAGAATAAACCCCACTTGGTCATGGTGTATGATCTTTCTAATGTAATTCTGGATTCAATTTGCTAAGATTTTGTTGAGGATTTTTGCATCTATGTTCATCAGAGATATTGACCTGTTTGTTTTCTCCTTCATTGATCCCCTCCACTGATATCTTCTTTATCTGATATTAATGTTGTTGTCCCTAATTTTTATTTGTTTATTTTTCCTTTTTATTAAAGTATGGGGTGATACTTTTTAAATAAAATCATGCAGATTTCAGGTGCATGAGTCTACAATATATAATATGTACCTTATACTAGTATTGTGTCTTCACCATCCCAAGTCAAGTCTTTGTCCAACACCATTTATCCCCTCTATACCCCCCCCCCCAACTGGACTCCCTTCATCTCCCCTCCTCCAGTCATTCCATGGTTGTTCTTATTTATGAGTTCTTTCTCTTTTTTTTTTCTTTTTTGCTCAATCCCTCTACCCCTCTGACCCACCCCAACAGCTGTCAGCATTCATTCTTTCTATGTTTGTCTCTATTTTTCTTATTAGTTCATTTTGTTCATTAGATTCCACAAATCAGTGAAATCATATTATTGCTTTTTAAAATTAATATTTGCCTGATATATAAGTTTCCACATTTAACTTTTAACTTATGTACATTGTCATATTTGAAGTAAATTTCTAGTAAAAAACATATAGTGGAGTCAAGTTTTAAATTTAATCTGTCAATACCTTTCAACTATTCTATTGAGATCACTTATATTTAATGAGATTATTGATATGTTGAGGTTTAAATTTATTGTATTATTATTTGTTTTCTGTTTGTTTTCTGTTTTTCTGCTTTCCTTTTTCTCTCTACTTGTATATTAGTTAATCACTTTTTAGAATTCCATTTGGATTTAGTTATGTTTTGAGCATATCTTATTGTCTAGTTCTGCTAGTGACTTCTCTAACAATTACTGTAATTGCAATGTATGTTTACTTATCAAAGTCTACTGGTGTCAAGATTTTACAAATTCATGTGACAATAAAAACTAACTCCTTTTGTATCATTTACACATCTCCATTTAGAATATAATTGTCTAAAACATTTTAATTACATGTATTGAGGTGACATTGGTTAATAAAATTATATAGGTATCAACTCTACGTTTTTATGATAGATGATCTTTGTATTGCATTGTGTGCCCACCACCCAAAGTCAAAGCATCTTCCATCACCATATATTTGATCCTCTTTAACCTTTTACTACCTCTCGGGTAACCACCATACTGTTGTCTGTGTCTATGAGTTTTTGTTTATCTTTCTTGTTTGTTCATTTTTTGCTTTCAGATTAAAACCTCATATATGAATGTAATCATATGTTACCTCACTTATCTTAATGTGCTATTATAAAGATCCATCCATGTAATCTCAAATGGCAGTATTACATCTTTTCTTATGACTGAGTATAATTCTATTCTATATCTGTACCATATTTTCTTTATCCAGTCATCTATTGAAGGACACTTCAGTTGTTTCCACATCTTGGCCACCATGAAAAGTGCTGCAATAAACATAAGGAAGCATATATCTTTGCGAATAAATGTTTTCAGATATCCTGGGTAGATACCCAGAAGAGGGGCTGCTGGGTCAGATGGTAACTCTATTCTAATTTTTTTGAGGAACCTCCATACTGTATTCCATGGTGGCTGTCCTAGTTCACATTCCCACCAGCAGTGAGTGAGGGTTTCTTTTTTTCCACATCCTCACCAAGACACGCTATTACTTGTCTTGTTGATAGTAGCCATTTTAATAGGTATGAGGTCGTATAGGTCGTGACCCACAGGTTGAGAACCGCTGGTCTAGAGCCACAGACTAGTGGTGGTCAGAGAGAAAGCCACAGTTTCATCTCATTTTTTTAATTTGTTTTATTTTATTTTTTAAAATGTTCCCTGGAGCACAGGAGTTTTCATTTGCAGCTACTCAACTGAGGCTTTGGTGCAGGGAAGGGAGGCATGGACTTGAGGTGCCTAAGGAGAGGCTGAGGTGGGAAGCATTGTGGAGAGAGTATATCATTGTAGTTTTGATTTGCATTTCCCTAATAGCTAGTGAAAATGAGTTTCTTTTCATATTTTTTATACCTCAGAATATTTTTGCTTCAACTGTCAAACATAATTTGGAAACTGAAGAGGAGAAAAAATATACTTACTCATAGTTTTACATTTTTTTTCCCTTCCTTTCTGATATTTAAAGACTTCTTTCATCATTTTTTTTAGACAATTTTCTATAGCTATTCTTTTAAGATAGGTCTGCTAGCCACATATTCTCTTAGTTTTCCTTTATTTGAGAACATCTTCATTTCTTCTTTTCTCCACAAGGGTAGTGTTATAGTAATAAGTTTAGTTAGTATAAGATAGTATAATCAAATTTCATTTTTTTATTAGAGTGAATTTTAAATTTTACTTAGAAGAGGAACTTAATTTGTGTGTGTGTGTGTGAGACCCTGATAAGTAACTGGTAACACCCTTCATGTTAACTCCTGACAAATAACTTGTAACTCCTGACAAACAACTCCCTGTGTGTGCACTCCTGATAAGTACCTTGTAACCCCCTGTGTGCATATCCTGATAAGCCCAGAAGGCCACCGGAGCACACTGATATGAGACACTGAAGAAGCCACCCATGGGGTATAAAAGAAGGACTCTCACAACAGCAGACAGACGTCTGTCTGACCTCCACAGACAAGACGCTCTCCTCCCCCCTGGAAACTGCCAAACTGCCAAACTGCCATTCCTGCTCTGCCTTGAGCCCAAACTGTTAGAGGCCTCTCTTCGAGTCAAGAGACCGAGCTCCTTGCTGTGGCGTATTTTGACGACCTCCGTGTGTCTCTGTCAGCGAGTGTCTCCGGGTGGCCTGCCAAGGACTGAAACCCATCAGCTCTCTGGTAAATAAACCTGTGTGATTTCTTGCATTGTTTATCCCCTGTGTCTTCTCTCTTCTTAGTTTTTGGTTAAGCTCGGCCATATTAATTAATAGTAAGTACCCTTTGACGTCTGTATTGGTATATCCAAATGAGGTGCTCTGGGTCACCTGTGCATACGTTCCTATAGATAATTGGAACAGGTAGTTTTGTTGGGTTCAACATTTCACATTGACAGCTTCTTACTTTTAGAAGTTGAAAAAATTGGCAACATTACTTGGTAGGTAACCCCTAGGGTTTGAGATAAGAAATCCTTCATTTAAATTGTTCTTGCTCTGTAGTTAAGGTTAAAAATAAAACAGTAAGAAAAATTTGAAAGGGAAAATAGAGAAGAAAATAGACTCAAATAAGAAAAGGATAAAGATGAGAAAGCAGGAGGAAAAGAAAGAGAAAAATAATTGAGTAGGAAAGGGGAAGAGGAAAATTGAGTATATAAATGGAACAATAGAGTAAAATAATTACAAATCAATAATTCAGATAAAGAAGATAAATTAAAAAGATAAAATAAATAAAAAAGAAAAGGAAAAGAAAAAAAGGGAGAAAAGAAGAAAAAAGTGAAATGGTATTCATCTCAGCCCAGTTTAATGCTTCTTGGGAGCTCCCTTTAGCCCAGGGGTGGGCAAACTTTTTGACTTGAGGGCCACAATGGGTTCTTAAACTGGAACAAAAGCATGGATGGAGTGTTTGTGTGAACTAATATAAATTCAAAGTAAACATCATTACATAAAAGGGTACGGTCTTTTTTTTTTTAGTTTTATTCATTTCAAACGGGCAGGATTCGGCCCACGGGCCATAGTTTGCCCACGGCTGCTTTAGACCCTGCTCTTCTGATGGCTGTGGCTGAATGTTTTGTCTGCCAATTCTGGACGTCATGGGAGGTACTTAGGTTCTAACCACTGACAGAAACGGTCCACCTTTGGATCTAAGAAACCTCTTTGAAGTTTCAAGGAATCCATAGTTTGTGTCCTTCTCCACAGGACTTGGCCATACTCTAAGGCCAGTTTGTTAGCAGCATGAAGCCCAGTAATGGGAAAGCAACCTTTCCCAGGTTCCCCAGGCTCTGCCTCCACCTGCTATTACCTTATAGCCAGCTATCAATCTTAATAACTCAAAAGCCTGCATATGGAAGGGCTTTAGGAAGAATCGGGAGGGAGTTAGAACTCTGGGTCTCCTGTGAGGGAGGGGTGCTGTTCAGACTTCAGGGTAAGTGGTGAGTTTCCCTGTCCCAGAGCTACTCCTCTGTGAGTGGCCTGGAATATTCCTCTGCCCTCAGCTAGCCATAGCTCCTCATGTGAATCCATAAGTGAAAAACCTGCAGTTTCTATCAGCTGTCCGGTGTGGAGGAGGCACCAGTCAGATTCCCAGGCTAGTGGGGCAAAATACTCCACACCCCCAGTCCAGTCACAGACACTCCCTGAGACTCTTCAAACCCATAGACTTGTCCTCTGGGGCTATCTCCTTTGCAAGGTCAAGATGCATGGTGTGGCAGGCAGGTCTCCTGAGAGTGGGGTGGGCTATATCATCTATGGCAGGGTTTTTTCCTTTTCCTGAGCTGCTGCTACTGGGAGTGGCTAATTCTTCTCAAGAAAAATGGCCATTTCGGTTTGAGGGGGAAGGGGTGATTGAATGCAAGACTCCCGGCTACTGCTTTTCCACGTCTCCCCCAATGCTTCCCACCTCAGCCTCTCTTTAGGCACTTTGAGTCCGTACCACCCTCCCTGCACCAAAGCCTCAGATGTGTATCTGCAAATAAAACTCCTGTGCTCTGGGTTTAAAAAACAAACAAAACAAAACCGGAACTGAGGTTTTCTCTCCAGCTCCAGACTCCTTGGTGGCCAGCAGCCCCCCAGCCTTTCACAGCTGATGTTACATGGGCTGCTGGTCTCGGCTCTGGTGCTCTGGGCTGTGGAGCCCCGCCTGGGTTCTGAGCATCTACTCTGAGGGAAAAGACCCTCCTCACTCTCAGCCTGATGCCCATGGAGGCTGGGTCAGCCCCTCTTGTGACCTCGCTCTTCCCACCAGCCTCCAGGTGTTTTCTGGCCCTCCTTGATGTAAGCCTCCTCCTCAGTTGGACCTCTGTTGGTAATTCCGGGTGTGTGTTCCCCACTTTAGTTTTATTTCCTGTCGGTCCTGGGAGGAGGTGCAAGAAAGGTCTGCCTATTTGGCCTCTGTTTTCTCTCCCACCTATAATTTCTTGATGAAACATTTTTATGATGATGGATGTACAATCTTTATTAGATAGTTTAAACGTATCTGCCATCTCTGTGTTGGCATCTATCGATTGTCTTTTCATATAAGGTGAAAAATGACTTATTCTTAGTTTTGATATCATGAGTGGCTTTTAGTTGAAACCTGGATTTTTGGAGCATGATGTTTTGAGACTCTAGATTTTACTGAACCTTCTGAGCTTATCTGCTGCCCCTAATAGGTCCATCAGCGGGAGAATGGGTGCTGCCTCATTGCTGCCAGGTGTAGGCAGAAACACAGCTCCCTCCCCTCTGTTAACACCTGAGAAAAGATCCTATTATTACTGAGCAGGTAAGAGATTTCAGGCTCCTCTTTGGGCCTGTGTGGTATTTCTTAGACTGGGAGGAAGGAGACTGTGGTGTTATTACTCACCATTTGATTTCCGACTGATATTGGCCAGTGGCCTTATTAATGTTGCAGGCAGTTGGACAGGCATGAACAGAGCAAGGATGAGGGGCCAGGTACAGAAGATCACCAGGGTAGAAAGCCTAGCAATGGAAAATTACTTGTAGGTTGGGACCTCACCCCCAGGGTGACGAGTAGTCCCCTAGCATATCACTGGTTGTGAAGTTTGGACCCCCTAGCCTTTCCTCCCTAGAGATAATATCTAGGCCTCAAGTGCTATTTCAGCTCCAGGCTCAGATAAGCAACAAAACCAGCCTCAGGACCTGTTGCATTGGATAATGACCCCAGGCCCTGGTGCCGGCCAATCAATCAGTGGAGACCACACCCTGAAAGACACACCTGAAAACTTGAATATTCTATTAAGCTCTTTTCCTGGAACCTTCTCTAAATTTTCCACCCTTAAAATCGTTAGGATGGAGGACCCAATGTGCTCTCCCTCCAGGGAGTACACCAGTGCCTTTCCCTTTCCCTTCCTTCTTTCCCTCCCCCACCCTCTTCCAAATCCTTCCCTCTCCCCCTCCCTGCCCCAGTCAAGTTACCATTAGCTTCCTCACTCCCAAGCTCCAAAGGCCCTTCCTTTACCTCCATAACTTGTTTACTAAACCCATTTTCTTCTAGGAATTTATTTATTTATTTTTTTACCTCTGTGATTTACCAGATAAATGTCCTCTTATAGTTTGAACCTTGACTCTGAATTTTTTCCTAGCCAGAACCTAAGTACTGAGGTTGCTGAACTCAGATTTATTCTGACCCCATCCGTCAGACATCTGGTGCTGTTCCCGCTGCCTACAACATAAACACTTGAAATTAATAAATTAATAAATGACTCTCAACTAGGATTTTTCTGATACTGCCTCAGACGGAAGGTAGAAGGTGGCCCCATTGCTCCTGGGGGATGGGAAATCCAGGCTCCCCGGAGAGTTTACACTGACACTGAGGAGAGGCATGTTCTCATTACTGCCCCGTGGAGATGAATGCCGCAGACCCCACTTGGTTTTTCTAACATCCTCCCAGCAGGTATGTTTGGATTCCTCACTGTATCTTGGTAAGTGTGTAAGCCTAGACACACCTGGTGCAAGTGGAGGTGGGGCACCAGTTTTCCTGTGGTGTTTGCCTAAAGTCTAGGCCAGTGGTCGGCAAACTCATTAGTCAACAGAGCCAAATATCAACAGTACAACGATTGAAATTTCTTTTGAGAGCCAAATTTTTTAAACTTAAACTATATAGGTAGGTACATTGTTATTAACTTAATTAGGGTACTCCTAAGGCTTAAGAAGAGCCACACTCAAGGGGCCAAAGAGCCGCATGTGGCTCGTGAGCCACAGTTTGCCGACCACTGGCCTAGACTAGAGGCAATGCTTTCAAAAATGTTTTCTGGGTTGCTTAGCCATCCTTTTCCCTGGACCTTTGTAGAGAGAGCTGGCTTTTGTTGGGCTTTTCTTCTTTTTCTTTATTTCTTTTTTTTTTTTTGCACCATTGGCATTCTTGGGTGCTGACCTTTTCAGCTCAAAAAATCTGGGATATAAAAAGTGAAAAACTTCCATGGCCTGGTGGTTGACTTGGTTGGAGCATTATCTTGTACACCAAAAGGTTGCCCATTCGATTCCTGATTAGTGCACATGCCTAGTTTGCGGGTTTTATCCTTGTTCTGGGCAAGTGCAGGAGGCAACCAATCAATGTTTCGCACATCCATCTTTCTCTCTCCTTCCCTCTCTCTCTAAAAATAAATAATGATAAAAATTTAAAATAAAAACAAAAACATATCCTCAGGTGAGGATTTAAAAAGTAAAGTGAAAAACAAACAAAAAAGCACTTACCTTTGTGTTTGTTCCTTGGATCCTAAGGTTACTATATGGTCTGGCTACTTTTTTCCACCTTTCTAATTATTCTTATGCTCTTTGTAGTAGAATTTTCAAAGTGTTTTATTGTAATTAGCAGGAGGAGTAAGAAAAAGGATGTCTACTTCCAAAAATCAGGTGTGATAACTTAATCCATTTTTACATGGAAAATTCATGAGTTTTCCAAGAGTTAAAAACTTATTTTTCATTAATCCATATTTGTTCTTAATACATGTTTCCCTTTCCTTCTTTTTTTTTTTGGGGGGGGGGCTAATTAGCTATTTGTAGTCTTGACAGGAGATACCAACATTTTGATTAAGGTATAATTACACTTTTAGATGTGCAAATATGGCAAAATTGAAAAACACTGGACTAAATTTAGAGTTAGACCTTCATCCTACAGTTAATTTTTTGGAGAGGTTAAAAAAAGTTGTGTGTTTATAATATTCTATATGAATGTAAAAAGGTGTATATAGACCAGTGATGGCGAACCTATAACATGCGTGTCAGAGGTGACACGCGAACTCATTTTTTTGGTTGATTTTTCTTTGTTAAATGGCATTTAAATATATAAAATAAATATCAAAAATATAAATTTTTGCTTTACTATGGTTGCAAATATCAAAAAATTTCTATATGTGACACGGCACCAGAGTTAAGTTAGGGTTTTTTAAAATGTTGACACTCCGAGCTCAAAAGGTTCGCCATCACTGATATAGACTCATGGCTTTGCTATGTATATGTGACATTAGAATTAAACCATTAAAAACTGCATTTTAGTTTATTTGATTACTTCTTCATTGCTTGAAAATCTAGAGACATTAAAAGAGTCAGCCCAGTTGCCCAATCAACCATGAGAGAAATAATTCTTATTCATTCACCATCACAAGGACCTGGCACCAGTCCTAGATTTAGTGATCATCAATAAACATTATTTCAGTGGATAAATAAAATGATTGCCACCACTGTTCCTAGAATATAGCCACATAATGCTCTTGTGACTCTAAATTACAAAGAGTGCTTAACTTCCTCTTTCATCTTGAACCAAAACTACCAAAGCTTATGTTGGAAGATGAATATGTGGCTATGGTCAGTATTCAATGGTATGTTGTAACTTTGTGAATTATTTAATCAAAGAATAAGAACTATGGCATGTACGATCAACAAAGGGCTGTGTATTGTAGGATGGCTGCATAAAGGTTTTAGAGAGTAGAGCTAGGCAGGTAAGGCAGTTGAAGAGTGGAAGGAGAAATGCCACATGGCAATTAGTGAATAATGGGTTTTATGTACTCTGCTTCAATTTCCAATAACAAGACCAGGTTGATTATCTTTAATGGATCGTGAATTATTTGAGGAAATGTAGAAGTGCATCAGTTTGGAAAGCAGAAATGAAAGAGAGTCACCAAAAGACTTCAAGTAATTTTCCATGTTATAATGTGAGCTCCCGGAGCACAGCTTGCTTATTCATCCAAAAACCTTCAGACACATAATAGGTGCTTCATATTGGTTACGGGGCAAATAAAACATTTTCTATTTAAATATTATGTTCAAATCTCCCTTTCTGTAGATGAATAATTTGAAACCCAGAACAAGATTGTTTAACTTGTCCCAGATTGCATAACAATCTTGTAATTTCTAGATGGGACTGCTTACCAATTCCCCTCACTGTGGAACAATACATGTTTCAATAAGTTTATTGCAAGATGCTTCCATGCAATAAATTTACCTGCCTCAATACTGAAGTGCCAAATTAATAATGCAGAAAAGTAGCAATTGATGTTCCCTGGATCAAAACAAAATAATCTAGCAATAAAAATACAAAATAATAGAAAAATTTAACTTTGATTCTAAGGAATACACATCTCATCTCCCCTAATGTTAATTTGCAACATTAAAGCACAGAGGTTTTAAAAATATGTTTTTATTGATGTTTTGGGAGAGAGAGAGAAAGGGAGAGGGACAGAGAGATAGAAGCATCAATGAGAAACTTCATCAATCAGCTGCCTCCTGCACATCTTCTACTGGGGATCAAGCCTGCAACCTGGGCATGTGCCCTGACTGGGAATCAAACCAGTGACCTCTTGGTTTCTGGCTTGACACTCAATCATTGAGCAACACTGGCCAGTCTAAAGCACAGAGGTTTTAGATAAGTAGCCTCTGTGGTTTCTGGGCTCTCTGCAGGGATGCTCAGAGAGAATGAAAAGGCGTATTCTGCAGTTGTCAGGATATTGATGACATTTCAGCACTTGTCATTATGCTTTCCAAAATCACAGTGAGAAGTAACGGGTGATTCTGAGGCAGGGTTTAATAACAAAGAAAATAATGTTAGTCAATCAACTTAAGGTTATGAAGATTTATCATGGCTTAATAAAGAATCGCAATAGTACAGTTAGTCATAGAGCTAAGATTGATTGCACAACAACACAAAATGATAATAGATCAATATAAGCACCAGATAAAATAATACTTCTTCACTTAAAATTTTATTAGTTATTTAATCCCAAACATAGAAAACATCCAAAATGATTCAAATAACTGAACAACCAAAAATATTTATTTTTAATAGTTAAAATTATTATCTTTAAAAAAATGTAAGATTAATGTGACAATGGAAGAAATATGATGTTGAAGTAAAACATGACACAGATTTGTGCTGTGTGATATCAGTCACATTTTTTCAACTTCCATGCTTCTCCATGTCCTTATTTCTAAAAGGAGTGACATGAATAGCATAGAATTATTTTGAGAATTAAATTAGGATCAGTAGACTTGTTAGTTACTTATTTTAGAGCTTCCTCTCACTTTTTTCTTTTCATCTCTTTCAGATCGGGTTCTATGGCAAGCCAACTCTGAGATGGAAATCATCATAAATAAAATGTATTAAAGAATATTGTCTGAGTCATCATCTATCAGTGGATGATGGAAGCAGGTTGGGCAGAAGAATTGGACTGCAATATAGTCTCAACAAAAATTTCGTTCACCTCACTATGACTTCTGAAGCTGAATTGGCTATTCAGAGTGATCTCATGTTGGGGTGGGGTCTGGGCATTTAAACTCCAAAAGAAGAGAAAAAAAATGGTGGCCTAATAGGCAGACCAGATAAGAATCTGTCCCAGGGCCAAACTGGAAATACAACTAAATTGAAGGACATTCATCTGGAATCACCCACTGAAGAGGATATAGATCAAGGAAGGACAGAAAACACCTGGAAACTGGTAGGAAGGGTGAGGTCATGAGAGGAGCTGACCCAGCTTCCAGGGGTGGCAGGCTGGTGGGGACAGAGAGTGAGGGGGAGCACTGGGCTATCGGAGGGTCTGTTCCCTCAGAAGATAGAGGCCCAGAATTCAGGTTGGGCTCGGACAGAACCAAGACCCATGGCCCATCCAGCTGTGAAAGGTGGCAGGGCTGCTGGCCACCGCAGAGTCTAGAGTCTAGTGGTTCTCAACCTTCTGGCCCTTTAAATACAGTTCCTCATGTTGTGACCCAACCATAAAATATTTTCGTTGCTACTTCATAACTGTAATGTTGCTACTGTTATGAATCGTAATGTAAATATCTGATATGCAGGATGGTCTTAGGCAACCCCTGTGGAAGGGTCGTTTGACAGCCAAAGGGGTCGCAACCCACAGGTTGAGAACCGCTGTTCTAAGGCAATCACAGGAGAATTCAAGAGTTGACAGTATTCCAGGTCTCTATTACAAATGGCTAAAGCATGCAAGAATTAATGCACTGAACTTGTACCTAGCTCACGTGGGAAGATTAAGCTAATTTTGAAGGAAGATGATAGAAGTAGAATTCTTCTAAAGGAACTTTATGAAAGAGAGTGGAAGCAATTTCCCAACTTCCTCCTCTTGTTTTGATGACACTTCACCCAAATACCCATTTTCCTGAGAGGAGCTAGCAGCTCCCAGTAGTCACAGGGCAGGTGAAGATAAAAAAAGAAAAACCCACCCTAGGTGATTCAGCCTTACCCACCTGCATGCCACACCCTGCACTTAGAGCTTTTCAGAGGAAACGAAAGTAGAAGTCAAGCTTAAAGGTTTGAACAGTCTAAAGGAGCCCTCAGTGACTGGATTGAGGGAGGAACAATCTACCCCACTATCCTGGGAACCAGACCAGTAATTTCCCTGGTCAGGAGAACTCATAAAAACTTTAGGTTTCCAGCCGACACCATACCAAAGATCTCTGTCAAGCCAAAGGTTGAGTAATATTTTGGGCCACTCGAAGAGGAGTAGCTCTGAGACAGGGAAACACACCCACTTTATTCTCTGAAAACTAAACAGCACCTCCTCCACCTGAAGCCCTTTCAGAAACAGACTTTTGAATGATTAAGGTTGACAGCTGGCTAGCAGCAAAGGCCAGAAGGGGCAGAGCCTGGGGAACCAGGGGAAGTTTTCTGACCAGCCATGAGCCCCATGCTGCTAACCAGCCTACTTTAAAGGGTGGATTTGCCCCTCCTGCTTGGAGCCAAGGCCTGTAAAGACAGACACAAATGGTGGTTGACTGGATCACTTAGAGAATCAAGCAGGTTGCGGAAAGACAAAGGACAGTGCCTGACAGTGGTTAGCCACTAAGTACCTTACAGGAAGCCCAGAACTGGCAGACAAAACAGAGAGTGGGACCCAAAGCCAGCTCCCATGGGGCACTAGACTCAGATGAAACAAATGCCACTTCCTCTTTTATTTCCTCTCCCTTTTTTTCTTTTCTCTTTATTCCTCTTTTTACTGCTCTTTACTTTTTAATTTTTTTCTTTTTTGTTTCTTTTTTTTTGCCCCTTTAAATGTACCTTCTTTATCTATCTGCTTCATTGATTTGTTTTTAGTCTATGTCTGTTTTTTCATTCATATATCTAATTTTTCTCTTCTCTTTTCCTACTCATTTTTTTTTCTTTTCTTCATTACTCAAATCTTTTTTATCTCTCCTGCTTTCTCAACATTTTTCTTTTTCTAATTTTAGGACTATCTGCCTTCTCCTCTATTTTCCTTTTCAAATTGAGCCATTATGCTTAATTAATATTTGACAAAGGAGTCAAGAACATACAATGGTGTAAAGATAGCCTCTTCAATAAATGGAGTTTGGAAAGTTAAAAATGAAACTAGACCACCAACTTACACCATACACAAGAATAATCTCAAAATGGATAAAAGACTTAAATGTAAGTCATAAAAACATAAAAATCTTGGAAGAAACCATTGACAGCAAAATCTCAGACATCTCTCATAACAATGTTTGCCAATATATCTCCTAGGGCAGTGGTCGGCAAACTGTGGCTCGCGAGCCACATGTGGCTCTTTGGCCCCTTGAGTGTGGCTCTTCCTAAGCCATAGGAATACCATAGTTAAGTTAATAACAATGTACCTACCTATATAGTGTAAGTTTAAAAAATTTGGCTCTCAAAAGAAATTTCAATCATTGTACTGTTGACTAATGAGTTTGTCGACCACTGTCCTAGGGCAAGGAAAATGAAGGAGAAAATAAACAAATGGGACTACATCAAAATAAAAAGTTTCTGCACAGCAAAAGAAACCAGCAACAAAGTGAAAAGGGAGCCCACTGTATGGGAGAACATATTTGCTAACAATACATCTGATAAAGGCTTAATATCCAAAATATATAAAGAGTTCATACAATTTAGCAAAGGGAAGACAAACAATCCAATTTGAAAATAGGCTAAGGACCTAAGTAGACACTTCTTCACAGTGAACATACAGAAGGCCAAGACACTTATAAAAAATATGCTCAAACTCACTAATCATCAGAGAGATGCTTGTTCTTTATTTAAAATCTCTTCAACATAATCCCAACTCTTTGTCTCATGTTGTCTAAAGATGGCATTACTTCATAATCCCAATTTCCTCTTTTTGTAGTATTCATCATATAGACATCACCATGAAGAACATTTCAGATCCTATTGAATAACAGGAAATAAATTTCCTAGATCCATTCTTAGCAAAGGATTCCTATCTTATTTGATCCCTTGTCCTACCCTGTGTGGCAAGCCCCTTCACTCCACCCAGAAATGAGATCTCAGTGCATGTAGGGTATTCAGAAGGTGCAGAGACACCAATGGAGAATAGAAAGTGTGGCCAGAAAAAAGAGAGAGGCAATAATGGGTAAAATCAGGGATTAAACAGAAGCTTAATTCTATAGAAAAACTGTGAGATATTCTGTTATGTACCTTGCTAGGGGGCAGAAGTATTTACAGCCCCACACTGTATTCACTGCTTCAGGGCTTCCCTCCGAAGGACCTTTATTTAGGTGCAACAGATTCCAGTAACCTGAGGGAAACCTTCCAACAGAAATGCAGATGCTAGTCATTGGAATTCAGGCTGACATACATGGACATGGTGAGGGGATGTATATGTGTGGAACAGCCACAGCATCTGCCATAATTCAACCATAACTACATTCTTGGCTCATTTAATATTATAGCTCTAAGGATATTGGATCTTCCCAGCCTCTCCCTGTATTCACAAATCTCACAGAGCATATGTTCTACTACCAATTTACCTCATTAGATTTCCACTAATGTAATATAAATTACCATTGCTAAGCATGATAAACACAAGACAATAATGTTTAAAGCCTCCACTACATGTATTTTATAGAGTTATTGTTTAATCTAGCATTATGCTACCCTGTTAGATTAGGGTACTTCGTTATTAATGCTACTACCCATTACATACAGACTTAGTTATAAATGGCTGAAAACAGCTCTAAGTGTGACACTTCTATTCTGATTTCATTTCTTCCCAGCTATTTTTGCTTCCTAAAGCAAATTGAAATTAGTAGCATACATATAACTCAAAGTTTCTTGACCAAAAGAAATAACTAGCTAGATTATTGAGAAAATGTTATGTCTTTTTTAATCAGATATAAATATGATAATGCCAACAATATAAGTAGTTAGAAAAGGCAGTTTAAATAATCTATTAGAGCATATGTAATAGCCAAAATGAGAATAAAAGTGTACAAAGTAGTACAAAATGTCATCCTCTTAAAATGTTGTAGACTTATCTGAGCACACAATCTTAAATGCTATGCATGTTTAGAAAAATAAAAGCACATGTGTATTCTTCTTCATTCCATGTTAGCAAAGGGTACATTTTAAAGCCAATCTGAGGAAAGGCATGTGACGAGTTTTTGATGCCTCCAATAAAGACAGCAGAGGCATTTCCAGTTGAACTGTGAAAGGATCTGAGGTCCTTCCACACTTGAAAAAAATGATAAGAAATGGGAAATATTTTGTTATTGCTCTCATAACTGTTTAATTTTTCAATTTGCATAATAAAACTTGCGCTATTTTAACAGTTAACCATAGAGTGAGGTTCATTCTGAGTCAGAATAAAGGCTTTAGAAAAAAAGGCCCAAACTTGACTCATTCTGATGACACAAAGTTCTTACAAAAGTGAATAATGTGTGTCCTATCTGCACATGCAGGTGTCCTACCAGATGGTGACATTTCCGCATTCTCTTCAGTAGAAAAGTTTGAAGTGATTTGCTGACAGTGATTTAAGAGCCAAATGACAATGAGAAACTCAAAAAATTTTACTTTCTGGCAAGTGTGGTGTGTGTGTGTGTGTGTGTGTGTGTGCGCGCGCACGCGTGTGCATGCATGCATGTGTGTTTTGAAGAAAAAAAACAGCAAAAATGTGCAATTAATGAAGCTTTTCTGTGAACACTGTCTTAAAATTCTATAGTCTGCTTTAAATAAACACTCTGGATGATTACAATGAACAACGCTTCCATGGAAAGATAGCGACTGCTGAGTCTTTAGAAAGCATCTTTGCTCAGATTAAAATATCCATTTTCCTGTCTGAAGTATTTGTCTACATGGAGGGACTAATTAAAACTAATTAAAGTGAGTACAAGGATATCAAACTTTAATGAGTGTCTATTCTAGATATATTTTTAAATGACGGGCCACATAAGATGCTTTGAAGCTTTTCCCCTTTAGCAAAGTACAGATAAACAGGAGCGAGAACTCAGTTTCCAAGGTCAAAGCCAAAATGGGCCAGTGACATTTGGGAAGAGAAAAACGCTCTACATGAACACATGCCATGGGTGAGTATGACCACCTGCAATGCCTTCCAATCAGCATAGCAGCTCAATGAAATCACTAAGCTAGGAAAGGACACACACACACACACACACACACACACGCACGCACGCACGCACGCACGCACACACACACACACACACACACACTATTGAAATGAGCCAGTGGAGCAGGAGAGGCGCAGTCGTAAAAAAAACACCTTAGATCTTAGCAGTAGCTGTTTAATATCACATTTTCCCCTCAAGGGTTGGAAAAGAGAACCTTGCTCTTGAGCTACCAATTTCATGGGCAAATTATAGACAAGCCGTCCTGCTCAGTGGTTAAGACCAGGCTCAGGAGACAGCTGCAGCTCCTGGTGCAGAGATGCCAAGGACATTTTTTATGAAGATTAAATAAAAAAGTAAATGTAAAAAATCTGTAAAATGCCTCGCACAGAGTAGTTGTTCTACGTATATATCTGTTTCTTCTCTTTTCCATCCTTTCAAGGTTAATTTATTCAAATTTGGCAGCGTATCGATCTCGTTTCCACAGAATACTAATAGAAATGTAAATCTATTTCTTTTTTTAAAAAAATTACTTTGGAAACTCATGAAAATTTAGTCAAAGGGGAGTTTACCAGGTGGAGAACTAATTGTCAGTTGTCCTTGACACATACATAAAGTAGACAAAATGCCTCCTCTGTTTCTATGTGACACAGCCACATCACACGAGTGAATTAAAGTCCATTTATACCTGGCAATTGAAAATAAATCTCTAATTGGGAACATAAAAGATAATTACGCAGACATCATTTGTGAAAGAATAAAGCACTAATGTGGTGAGCACATGCTAACTATAATTGGTCTTTTCTCTTGATAAATATAATTTACAAAAATTACATATTTAAGTTTAAAAATAAAATCTGACTAAAGTTTCATAATGAAAAGGGCAATCTTCTGCCCAGTGCTTCCCCATGGAATAGTCTCACTGACCAAAGTTAACCACATTAAAAATTAAATCCTATTTTGGGGCATATATCCTTATGTAGCTAAATAATATTCTTTAAAAGTTAGGAAACTTCTTACATTATCATTATTAGACATCACTTAATATAGTACTCTAGGATTTATTTCTCTGATAGAGCCATCTCTACATGACATTTTCACACTATTTGTACATGCTAATGTTTTTTGTAAAATTGTCATGGTTTACGTACATTATGTAATATTTAAATTATAAATATATATAATAAATATCTTATGTAATAAAGAGTGAATATGCAAATTGACCATCACACCGTAACAGTCAAGATGGCTGCGCCCACAGCAGAGG
>NW_005365441.1:870437-895942 GCF_000412655.1 Myotis brandtii | reverse complement strand
CGTGCCCCCCGCCTGGCAGGGCTTGACGGGGGACCTCAGGCCATGCCCTCTGCCAGGTGGAGCTTGACAGGGGACCTTAGGCCACAACCCCCACCCTGGTGCCAGGCCAGGGGACCTGAGGCCATGCCCCCCGCCATGTGGGGCTTGACGGGGGACCTGAGGCCATGCTCCCCACACAGTGGGGCTTGACAGGGACCTCAAGGTTTGTCCCCTGCCCCAGCCCGGGCCGAGGGACCTCAGGCTGCCCCGGAGGCAGGGATTCTGTAACACAAGATGGCTGCGCCCACAGCGGAGGCCGAGTTCCCATAATGAGCCTTAAGGAGCAATCAGCAGGGGCCTGAGGCTGCGCCCCCTGCCTGGCGGGACTTGACGGGGGATCTCAGGCTGTGCCCCCCGCCCCGGCGCCAGGCTGGGAGACCTGAGGCCACGCTCCCCACCATGTGGGGCTTGATGGAGGACCTGAGGCCACACTCCCCACACAGTGGGGCTTGACGGGGGACCTCAGGCTGTGACCCCTGGCCCAGGCCAGGGGACCTCAAGGCGCACCCCCCACCCCGTGCCAGGGGACCTCAGGCCGCAGCCCCCACCCAGGCACTGGTCCAGTCAACCTGAGGCTGCACCTCCCACCTGGTGGGGCTTGACGGGGGTGGGGCTGGCTGGGTCTGGATCTAACCCAATGGGGATAGGGCTGGGCCAGCCAAGTCTGGGTCTCGCACGATTTCGACGGGCACATGGGTGGGCGGGGACTTGACCCTGGTTCCTGTGGCGCACCCCAGACTCTGATAGGAGGAAGATTTTCATATACATTTTACTAATTTTCTTTCATCTCTGACACTTCTATTATAGAGAAAGGGAAAGTAGCAATATTAAAATATTTCCTCTAATTAATTCCCTTTTAATGTGCATGAATTTCATGCACCAGGTCACTAGTTATATATAAATAGTAAAAATTCTGTTAGCAATTTTTTTTCTTATACACACATTTAAATGTATTCTTGGCATTAATAAACACTAATTTACAAAATATTTTATTATTTTTATTAGTATTTATTACTGTTTTTCTCTCAAAGCTACGTTAGAACTTTCAAATCCTGTACATGTTTTGCAGATGCTCATATTACCAACAAATTCTATTAGTTCATTAACATGTTTCCTGAATCCTTTTACATAGTAACCAGCATCCCCCTACTCCCACAGGATGAAAAGGTCTCTCAGTTTTATAAACAGAACCTTCCTCTACTTTCCTTTGCCACTCTGCTGTACAGAATCCTAAATCCCATTTCCACTGGCTTTTAAATGTACTTCCTGGTTTTAGTAAAAACATTGTTTATAGTAGGCTTTTAAGTTGAAATTGACATATATGTTTTAAACCTTGTGAATGTGAAAATATACATAATCTATATTTAAGATGAATATTTGGCCAAATGCAGAATCTAAATTCAAAATATGTTTTCTTAATATTTAAAAAAACTGGCTCTACTAGAACCCTCTGTCATTGTTGAGGAATCTGATGCTATCTGACTTAGAAATATCTATTGATATATAATATTTTACTGTTTAACTATATATGTACTAGAGGCCCGGTGCACAAAATTCGTGCATGCAGGAGAGAGTCCCTCAGCCCGGCCTGCACCCTCTCCAATCTGGGACCCCGCAGGGATTGGGCCTAAACCAGCAGTCGGACATCCCTCTCACAATCTGGGACCGCTGGCTCCTAACTGCTTGCCTGCCTGCCAGCCTGATTGCTCCCTAAGTGCTCCCCTGCCAACCCGATTGACACCTAACTGCTTCCCTGCCGGCCTTATGGCCCCCAACTGCCCTCCCCTGTGGGCCTGATCACCCACAACTGCCCTCCCCTGCCACAACCCTCCTCATCTGCCCAGAACCACCTCCTCCATGCCCCACGGAGCCGTGGGACCCCTAGGTCTCACTGCGTGGAGCAGCCGCCAGGCCCCACCTCCACTGTGCATGTGGCCATCTTGTGATGGCCATCTTGTGACAGCCATCTTGTGATGGCCATCTTGTGACGACCAGCTTGTGATGATGTTAGGTCATGATGCATGAGGGCATGATGCCACCTAGGCTATTATTAATATAGATATGATCATGCACAATTGTGATGATCTCAATTTTGCATGATCATATACTCAGCTTCATCATCGAAACAAAATGTACAGTCTACCATATGCAGAAAATGGACCTTAGTTATAATACGGTATGTGGTATTCACAGATATTCTATATGAATATAGTATCAAGAGGCAATATTTTAGGGCAAGTGTTCAGAGTCAATGATCACTTGAGTAAAGAGCATTATATCTACCTGGCTTATAGGCTTGGCTCTACCGCTTTGTAACTGCAACATTGGGCATAGTAGCTCACCTTTCTTAGCTTGAATGTTATCTGCTAAAAAGTAAAGATTATATCTGCATTGCAGATTTGTTTTCTTTTTTTAGATTCAATCAGGACTTTAAAATCAGTTATATCTTATATTTTAGGTGGGCCTATTCCACTTTTAAAAATGGATACATTTAAGTGTTTTTTGCAAATTGACTTTATAAAGAGCTAAACTTATTTTGATATAGAATAATACGTTTTATGTTAGCCATCAATTATATAAAAAGCAAATTACCAATGGTGATAAAATAAATTTATTAAAACACAAAATATTTCAATAAATTAAATAGTTATTTTAAACTGTGCTCTAGAAAACTTGGATCGTTAAATGTACACAATTTAAAGTGAAAAATAAAAATAATACTTAAACATTTAAGTTAAAATAGAAGAAACACATTCAGTTTTCTTATTAAAATAAAAAATATGATTAACATTTCTTTTATATAACTAAATCAATAGGTTTGAAAATACAAACAGCATCAGTACATCATATTTAAATAAAAACAGAAAAATGAAAGAACACAAATTAGATCGTTCATTATACATGTCAATTACTTGCATTAGACAACCAGCTTTATAATTATAGCTTGCAACCAGGGGCTAGAAATTCCCTTCCACTATGCAAATGTACTTACAGTTAGTTTTGTTTCCCTGATAAGTAATCTAACATGTAAGGCTTTTCATAACTTCTTTTTCTGATAATTTCAACTCACTAGTATATTTCCTATGTATTCATTTTATTTTATCAACAAAGATTAAAGACTTAATCTGAGGTGGGATGGGAACCAGGCAGAGAGGATTAATGGGGGGAGAAAGGGGGACATCTGTAATACTCCCAACAATAAAGATAAAAAAAGATTAAAATTTAACCTAGCTGGCAATCCCATTATCTTGCATGATAAAGGCAAAAGTATGTTTGGTAATTGCTGCAGAACTCAAGGGATTTATTTAGAGTGAGTATAAAATCCAATTAATTCCTAGTTTTCTTAGCAGTCATGTGGATCATTAGTTTATTCACTTGAATGCTTATGTTTGATGATATATATATATATATATATATATATATATATATATATAGAGAGAGAGAGAGAGAGAGAGAGAGAGAGAGAGAGAGATACATACTTGATTTAATTTGGTTCAAACTAAAATTATTTAGAATGGGATTGTTTTATGTGAATACATTTTCAAATGAGGTACTCCCATATGGAAAAAAAGAACAAGAGGTCATCTATTTTATAAAAACAAATGGTTTGGAGTTGGATTCATGCTTTATTATACAAGCCTCCTTTTTGGAGCTAGAAAAAGCATATTTTTATGAACAAATAAAAAATTTACATCTGGGGGGTACAATCATATTTCCCAGCTTTTATCACAAGCCCCTTTAACACACACTCCCCACCACATTTTTTTGTGGGGGGAGTGTTAAAATATAAATTTGCTTTTATTTTTTTACATAATATGTTAATTTTATTTTAAAATAAATAGCTGGATTCTCTACACTAATATTTTATTTTGGAGTTTTATGTCTACATTCATATAGAGGTTTTTAATTTTTTAATTTTTAATTAAATGTATTGGGGTGACATTGATTAATAAAATTATATAGGTTTCAAATGTATAATTCTATGATACATCATCTGTATGTTGCATTGTGTGCCCACCACCCGAAGTAAAATCTTTCATCACCATTTATTTGACCCCCTACCCTCTGGTAACCACCAGGTTTCTGTCTATGAATTTTTGTTTTTCTTGTTTATTCATTTGTTGTTTTCAGTTTTGAATTCCATATGTGAGTAAAATCTTATGTTATTTAACTTTTTCTGTCTGACTTATTTCACTTAGTGTGATATCCTCAAGATCCATTCATGTTGTCACAAATGGCAGTATTTTATCTTTCCTTATGGCTGAGTATTGTTCCACTGCATATATGTATCACATCTTTATGCTATCATGTATCGAAGGATGCTTCAGTTTTATTTTCATGTCTTGGTCACCATGAATAATGCTGCAGTGAACATAGGAGTGAGGGCATATATCTTTGTGAATAAGTGTTTTCAAATTTTTTGGGTAGATACACAGAAGAGAGATTTCTGAGTCATATAGTAACTCTATTCTTAAGTTTTGAGGAACTTTCATACTGTTTTCCATAGTGGCTGTACTAGTTTACATTCCCACCAGCAGTGTATGAGGGTTCCTTTTTCTCCACAACCTCAGCAACACTTGTTATTGTTGATAATAGCCATTCATTTTGACAAATGAAATCTGGCTGAGAGGAATAGGAACATTTAGGCCAATAATAAGAGATCTATCAAAGTTGTGATGCTGTAGTGAGGTTTTCTTAGTAAGATAATATTTGGTAAAACAGTTACTACCTTCTTAAGACATAGTAAATATTAATAAATAATTACTACTATTGATATCCAGAACAGTGAGCCGAGATTTTTTTTATTTTTGTTTTTTTGTTTGTTTGTTTGTTTTTCTCCCGGGGTCGTGTCTCCTGACTCAGCAGAATGAGCTCTGCGGACCAGAAGATTTAAGCAAAAGTGTGGGAAATTTATTACAAGTAGATTCAGACTCCCCTCAGAGGGAGGGGGCCAATAATGAACTGTCCCTTAAAGCCTTGTAGCCCAGGGGTATATATTGTTGCAGGCCCTCCCTTGGTTTCCCATGCCTCCGGCTTTGAGTCCAGAAACATTCTATCATTTCTGCATGGTTGGTTCCTGTGATTAGGCTGCTGAAACAGTCGTGTCTGCCCTGCCTATGTCCCACCTGCCTCTGTTTCCCACTGGACCTCTGTCCTGACTGCCTGCATTTCAAGTTAACCCTCTCACTATTATTACTTTACTAGTATTATTCTTAAATTACTCAATATTTGTTTTTATGGTCTTGGGAAAATGAAATCCCCAGATGGGGGTTTTATATGGGATGCTGACAGTATTGTTTAGGCTACCATAGGGTGTTATATAAGGGCAAAATGAAGTTAAAATTAAGAGTCTTATTTCCAGCTGTTGAAAATAAGAGGAAATACTTGTTCCCCTCTATCTTTTCTTTTAGGATTTCATTCTCTCTCCTTTCCAAATGTACATAAATCTTTTTAATGTCTAAATAACTTATTGCTTCTTTTAAAACTTAGGAATGTTTCTTCAATGTCCTTAAAGACTTCTCCTGTCAAATTATTTTGCATTTATTGATGTGATCATGTGATTGTTCTTTAGCAGCCTGTTGGTGTGATGGATTGCATTAATTGACTTTTGAACCAGTCTCACATGCCTGGATAATCCCTCACGGTAAGGGTGCATACTTCTTTTTACCCATTGTGGGTTCCGTTTGCTTATATTTTATCAACTTTGTTTGAACTTCTGTTCCTGAAAGCTGTTGGACTGTAGTTCTTTTTCCTATAATATTTCTGTCTGATTTTAAAAATAGAGAAATGCTGACCTTATAGAATGAGTTAGAAAGTATTTCTTCAGCTTTCTTTCCTAAGTATTTGATAGAATTAACCAGGGAACTCATGTGAGCCTGGCGTTCCTGTTTTGGAAAGTTATTAATTATGGATTAAATTTCGTCAATATATATAGGCCTATTCAGGTTGCCTATTCATGTGTGTGTGTTTTTTGCAAGTTTGTGTATTTCAAGTTATAGGTCTATTTCATAGTTATCAAATTTGTGGGCATAAAGCTGTTCACATTATCCCCTGGTTATTTTTTAATGACCATGGGATCTATAGTGATGTCCCTTCTCTCAGTTATGATATTAGTAATATGTGTTTAACTCTATTTTTGCACATTTATTCTGAAATCCAGAAAAAGAATTTCAAGCATTTTCCTACCCTCATAGAATTGACCTTTCTGAATTTATCAGAAAGTCTCTGCCAGTTATTTCAATACAACTATTGTTTGTTTGTGTTTTTAATACTTCTATTACCATTAAGTACACTCCAGTGGCCTGATATAGGAAGGTAGAACATTTTATTTAGTTGCCTGAAGCATTGATTTAAATCAACTCATTCAATAAGGATTTATTCACATGATTCTAGATACTTTTCTAAGTGTAGAAGGAGATATGAAGATGAAAAAGACAAGGTGCACACCATCAAAGAGCTCACATGGAAAGAAGCAGAATTATAATATGGCCCCAGTACCACTGCCTGTTGGTCTTTACAACGTTGTGCCGGTAAGAGCACCTGCATCCCTTCAGATGACTGCAACCCTGGCTGATGCCTAGAAGGCAACGTCAAGAGAGACCTTGAGCAAGAATCTCTGAACTAAGCCACCTGAAAATCCCAGACCGTCACAATCAGTGTGAATGCATGAATGTGTGGGATGAATTATTATGCAATAACAGATAAGTAACAGAGACAGGTATACAATTAAGGGAAATAAAATAAATAGATGAGATAGCTTCCTGAGTAAACAGTTTAAGGAAATGGAGCACGCTAATTGGAGGTAGTGAGCTTTGGACATAGTTTTAAGAATAATTTGAGTTTAGCCTGGCTGGTCTGACTCAATGGATTGAGCATAGTCTCATGCACCAAGAAGTCACAGGTTTGATTCCTGGTCAAGGCACATGCCTGGGTTTCGGGCTCAATCCCCAGTAGGGAATGTGCAGGAGGCAGCTGATCCATGTTTCTATCTCTCTCTCCTTTTCCCTTCTTCTCTTTCTAATAGTTCAATAAAACATATTTAAACAAATAGTTTGAGTTTGGATAATAGCTTGTTGAAAAAAGAAAACGTAGAAGGTGGAGAAAGTGAACTTAAAAACACAAAAGCAAAAGATTATTCATGAGTATCCAGCAGTGCTCCTGCTACCTGGATTCTGGGTATTTAGAGGGGACCAAATGAAAAAAAAATTGTTGGGGCTAAATGATGAAATGTACCCATTCATCTATTGTTGATTGAGAAATGAGAGTGCTGTTTAATAGCCTGAGAGTGAGGAGTAAATGTGTAAGTTTATTCTATTCTTAAGCAAGAGAGTCACAAAATTATCCCATGCTTTAGAAACATTACAGAACGAACGAGTTGCAGAATCTTTCATCTATGTCAGGGTATGTTCTAAGGGATGGGTATGAGAGACCGTTCTCACTACGGAGAAGTACACAGTTTCATAGGAGGTGCGGGCAAGTAAAACACTTAGATGGCAGATTATATGTGCTATAATGGGGACACAAGAGCCAATAAAAATTGTGTTAAACAATGTTCTATGTACATGTTTAAGTAATAAATATATAAAAATTGAACATAGAAAATTAAGTGGTCAAAAGATAAAATGAGAAACTATGTATGCAATTTGTATGTCCCAAGGGAGGCATGTTTTTATATATATACTAGAGGCCCAGTGCATGAAATTCATGCACGAGGGAGGAGGGCGGGCATCCCTCAGCCTAGCATGTACCCTCTCCAATCCAGGACTGCTGGCTCCTAACTGCTCACCTGCCTGCCTTCCTGATCCCCCCTAACTGCTCCCCTGCTGGCCTGATCACCCCTAATTGCCTCTACCTCGCCCTGCACCTGGGACCAAGGATTATCTCCTCTGGTCTGCCGCAGGCACCCAGGACCCCAGCCGGCTTCACCCGGGCTGCCCACAGCCACAGAGGACTGTGGGTAGGCAGCTTCAGCCGGGCCACAGCTGCAGGTCCCCGGGACCGCGGGGTGGGTGGCTTGTCCCTATCCTGGGATGAAGCCTGGCTGGAACCCATTCCTCTCTCAGGAGCTCATTTGTGCCTGGTTGGTCCCCATTCCTCTCTCACAAGCTCATTTGTGCCTGGCTGGTCCCCATTTCTCTCTCCCCAGTGTTGAGTGTCTGAGCCATTATGGAGTGATGGCGTGAGGGTGTGACAACCATTTGCATATTAGCTCTTTATTATATAGGACTAGAGGCCCGGTGCACAAAAATTTGTGCACTCAGGGGGGTCCCTCAGCCTGGCCTGTGCCCTCTCGCAGTCTGGGAACCATCAGGGGATGTCCACCTGCTGGTTAGGCCCGCTCCCCGGGGAATTGGGCCTAAGCTGGCAGTCAGACATCCCTCTGGCAGCCCAGGAGCCCTCGGGGAATGTTCACTTCCCAGCGGGGAGCAGGCCTAAGCTGCAGTCGGACATCCTTAGCACTGCTGAAGAGGCGGGAGAGGCCCCCGCCACCACTGCTGTACTGCCTTGTGGCTGAGCATGGCTCCCCCTGTGGGAGCACACTGACCAGCAGGGGGCAACTCCTGCATTGAGCGTCTGCCCCTGGTGGTCAGTGTGTGTCATAGTGACCAGTAATTCCCAGTCGTTCTGCTGTTAGGGTCAATTTGCATATTACTCTTTTACTATATAGATAGAGGCCTGGTGCATGAGTGGGGGCCAGCTGGTTTTCCCTGAAGGGTGTCCCGGATCAGGGTAGGGGTCTCGCTGGGGTGCCTGGACAGCCTGGGTGAGTGGATAATGGCTATTTTCAGACTGGCCACACCCCCTTCAGGGTGAGGGTCTCCACTAGAGTGCCTGGCCAGCCTGGATGAGGGGCTGAGTGACGTTTTCAGGCTGGCCACACCCCCTTCAGGGAGGGGGGGTCTTGATGGGGTGCCTGCCCAGCCTGTGTGAGGGGCTGATGGCTGTTTGCAGGCTGGCCACAGCCTCTTCTGGGTGGGGGTCCCCCCTGGGGTGCCTGGACAGCCTGGGTGAGGGGCTGATGGCTGTTTTCAGGCTTTCCACCACCCTCAGCCACCCAAGCTCCCAGTGGAGGCTGGCTGGAAATAGGTATCTGGGATTTATTTATCTTCTATAATTGAAACTTTGTTGCCTTGAGAGGAGGCCACAGCTGGCCAGAGCAGGCGGGAAGCTTGGCTTCCTCCATCGCCGGGGCAACCAAGCCTCCTGCTTGCTCCAGCTCCGTGGCTGCCAGCTGCCATCTTGGTTGGGTTAATTTGCATATAGTTGCTCTGATTGGCTGGTGGGCATGGTTTGGGGGTAGCAGAGGTGCGGTCAATTGGCATGTTTTTCTTTTATTAGATAGATATAAAATTCAATCTTAGTAACAGTGCTCAACAATTGATATTTTTTTAATGTTAATTCACAGGTGAGAAAAATGATGCAATTACTTGTAGTCACACAGCTGTGAGGATATTGAGCTTGGTTTTGAAGTAAGATCTGTCTAATAATACTTTTCCTATACTTTATACTTTGCTCTGATGCCAGGAGGCTGTGTTTGTCAGTCGTTACTGTAATTGGAACTCTAGTTTGCCAAGCAAGGCTGAATCATATAAGATTTTTCTTTGCTTTATAACTTAAAGTTAGATTGTTTCTGTTGAGACTGATATTCCGACTCAATTGAGTAATGTCCTATGATCATTTTGGTAGAAATTCATTATCTCATTTGAGTGACTGAATCCACCACCTTTGTGACTTAGAATCCATCAAATTAGTTGGTCTGATAGACCTTTATAAACACCACCTAAAATAAGTACCTTACAAAAATGTCTTTCACTTTCTGGAGTCACATAAGTTAATGTGGGAAAGAGAATGCTGACTTGTAAAATGTTAACATTGAGGTAATTAAAATAATTTATTGAATGGGAGAGGTTTCCATCAGATATGAACAGACTCTGAGTGGTCTTTCTTTGTTTTTGTTTGTTTTGTTTGTTTGTTTAAATATATATTTTTATTGGTTTCAGAGAGGAAGGGAGAGAGAATCATTGATTGGCTGCCTCCTGCACAACCCCTACTGGGGATCACCTGCAACCCAGGAATGTGGGAATCAAACTGGGGCCCTTCAGTCTGCAGGCGGATGCTCTATCCACTTGGCCAAACCAGATAGGGCAGAGTCTGGGGTTTTTGCCCGAGTCCTTGCCTTTAAGTGAATATTAACACTAATAATAATCTAGACTAATAAAAACAACAGATAATCCAAATATAATTTCTATTCTTTTTAATAATAAATAATTGATATTACATTATTTTATTATTCTCCTGGGTGTTGTGTATTTACTCTTTTTGCACAATAAAAAGGAAACAAATAATAACAAGGAAATACATTATTAATGTCTATATTCCTAAAGAGATTTATTTGAGTATGTTTGCTTAGGTGCTTGATGGAGTTCATTGTCTTTTCCCCTGAGGCACAGACTTTCTACTTTGGGGAAAACAGTGAACTGTTTGGGGTGCATGCAGGAACTTTACATTCTCTTACTGTGCCTCCTCCACCCATGGGGGGACACAAAGGCATCACATCCTCCCACTGTCCCCTCCATCTATGAGGGGCCCTGATGATTTTACATACTCATGCATCCTTTTCTCCAACCATGTTGGGTACCTGGGGACTGTGCATCTTCTCACTGTCTTCTTTCTCCATTGTTTTTCAGTGGACTAGGTCTATTACTTTCTTTTTTTATACCAATAGTAACACTTCCCTATTGATTGAGAGTTTCTGTCCTTGCTCATGAAGCCTGCATCAGGACACTTTCATAATGAGATCAAAGAGGAATTTCCAACATCCTTACTCTGAAACCGTGTATTCTCATTATAATTCCCTAACTGAAGTTTGTCTTCAATTTGGGGTGAGGAGAACAGCATGCTGTCCAAAGACAGCCCCAGAGGACCTACAATTTAGTTTTCAGAAGTTGCTTATTTTAAATACTATTTATTTCTTAAATTTTCCTCTAAAATTTATTTTATAATGCAACAGAAAATAAGACTCTGAGAAGCAAATCTGCTATGAATCTTCCATCATCAGAAGAGCAATGACCTGTATGTCAAGGATCTGTGCCAGTTCCTGAAAAATCATTAGAAAAATCAGTGCTGCCCAGCTGATGTTGCTCAGTGGCTGAGCATCAACCCATGGACCAGGAGGTCGCATTTTGATTCCCGGTCAGGGCCCATGCCTGGGTTTCAGGCTGGATCCCCAGTGTGGGGTGTGCAGGAGGCAGATGATTCTCTCCTATTATTGACGTTTCTATCTCTGTCTCTTCCCCTCCCTTCCTCTCTAAAGTCAATAAAAATATATTTTTAAAAAATCATAAAAAAAGGAAAATCAGTCCTAATCTTACAATGTATGGCAGGGGCTGGTTTTAAGAATACATCAAATCAGGACCTGGGAAAGCAGAAACTGTATAAATTATAAAGTAAGCCTGAAATAGAAACTATCTCATTAAGTCTATCTCCAAGTTGTTAACCATGGAAATGAAAATCCATACTTTTGCAACATTTCCCCTCTCTTCTGCACCAAGACAAATTGCAAAAGATATGGATATATGATCTAATGACAAGGATGGAATAGAGGATTGAAAAAAAAATTCAATCTTTTCCAGGTAATATCATGTAATGTAAACAGCATGTTTACAGGCTGCACAAAATGACAGTGTGCCACCAAGTTCATTCACAAAACCCCAAATGACCAAGTTCACTGGTTAATTTCTCTTCCATACCTAATTTGACCTCTTATGCACTACATATTTTTTTATAGTTGGCGGCTCTTTACCTCTTGAACATCCTGTTCTCCAATATTCTGGAACACCACACCTCTCTAGCTGTTCTATTCTGTTTGTAGATACCGGTACCCTCCTTTGTTTCTATCCACACTCTCTCCGTGTTCTCCTTCAGATGCGTGTGCTTAGTTACCATTCCATGGGTATTGAGCGACGTCACAATGCACACCTCCAGCTCCTCCCCTGGACTCCAGGAAGGAGAGCAGCTGCTTATGTGGCATCTCCGCCTGGATGTCTAATATCGATCTGACCTTCAACATGGGGACAACAAAACCCCTGGCTCCCACTCAGAAAACTGCTGGCTATCTTCCTGTCTGGGTTACTGGCACCAATATCCACTCAGTGGTATAGGCAGAACCTAGGCTTTGTCCACGTCCTAGTTTCTCTGTTCTCATCCCCACATCCACTCCAGTAAGACCAGCACCACTTCTCCAATTATCTCCTAGTTGGACTGTCTCTCCCCCCCCCCTGTGTTCACGTCCCTCTAGCCACGGCCTCCCCCTCTTCCCTGCACTTGCCACAGCCATGTGGGCTTTAGGATACACAGAACTTTCATCTACAGACCATTTACTCTTCCCTCTTCCTGGAGCACCTTCTCAGTGATCATTGCAAGGCCAGCTCCTTTACAACACGTCACTCTTAACTCCTCAGGGACCTCCCCGACCACTCATCCTACCTACCCCGCTACTCTTTCCCTATGGTACTTTTTATTACCTGACATAATTGTTTATTTAATTGGTTACATGTTGATCACTTTTCACCACATTGTGAACTAAATGATGGCATGGGATTTTTAATTTTACTGCTACCTCACCTTCCCCCAGTAATTAGATCAGAGTCTAGTAAATTGTAGATGGTAATGAATAGCTCTTTAGTGAATGAAATAAGAACTTGTGTGACTGCCTTAAACACCCACAGATATAGGAATGCTATTTAAATTGACCAGAGTCCCAAAGCAAGAGAAGGATGGTGACTACATCTTTTCTGCCATAAACTCTAAGCTGTGCTGCTATTTTAAGCAATTTTAAGATTGTAAACACAGGGCAGTGTAACGATATAATTTTTTCATGTTATCAGGTAAACCTTTAATTTTTCTATAACCAATTGCAGTTTCTCAGAGTGATAATGCATAGGATGGAGATTTTAATTAAGTGAACCAGAATTAAACAAAACGACACTTGGCTCAGAAAAATTCTTCAGTGTTGACAGGAATATCACAGAATGATGTTGTGAATTGGCCGAAAGACAAATGCATTTTGGGAGACATATACTGTGGTGATTACAGTGCCAATCAAATCAGCAGGAAAGAAACATTCAGCTTGATTGTTTACCAGAAAAAAAAAAGTTTAATATGAATGGAGGTGCTGTATCCAATAGAGACTGTATCTGCATGTGAAAATAAAGATAAACAAAGTCACTGTCGCTGACAAGTTTATGAACAACAGCCCTGCCCCTCACTCCCCCCCCCAAAAAAAAAAAACACCTGCAAATACATTTTCTTATTTTTCTCTCCTATTTTTACATTAAACGTATCATTGCTATTTTCTGGCAAGGAATGAAACAGTTTATTAATACTTACTATGTACCAGATTTTAGGAAAATGATAGCTTGAAGTATGATTGTTCTATCTATCAGCGAGTCTCCCAGTGAAGTAGCGAGTGAGGCTACAGGGTCAGGCTTCCTTACTCACAGCAGCAGCAAGCAACCACCGGCACCGCAGTGCATCGCCGTGAGCCTGAAGTGTGCTGATTCTACACGCATGACAGTTCCAGCCTCGTGATGACCACGTGAGGTACATTGTATCACTTTCCTGAGGAAATGAAGTGTTTGCATGTTAATGACCTCACCCAAGGATACAGGCATATGGAACTGAAACCCAGGTCTGTCTGAACCTGACGCCAGTGCGTGGTCTTCAGTGGTGGGTGCTCTTTCCACAGGACTATGCTGCTAATGACATCACGAGAGCCCTTTGTCCAATATCAGTCTTCCCTTTTGAGGGCTAGTTTCTCATGCTGCCTGCATTCAGGTGAATAAATGAATGGTTCTATAAAAACAGAGGACGTGGATCAGATCAGGGGAGTGGATTTGGTTGGAGCAAGGAGAAGAAAGTGAGAGGAGGAAGCTGTGGAGAATGCACTACAGCAGAGATCGACTATGTGTTGAGCTAGTTAAAATTTTAAAATTCATTTTTTGCTGTGATGAAAGACTGTGTGCATTTCAATCTTGAACATAAAGGAAATGCATGCAATCATTTTTATTTTTTCTCCTCACACTTGTGTTTACTAGAAACCAAAGCTGAGTCATATTGTGAATAATGAAGACAAAATAAATTAAAATTTCAAAGACATATTTTCAAATTAATGTTAAAAATAACTGTCCAGGATGATGCTTAGCGTTTCATTGTAGACAAGCTATCAGAAATAAGAAGGGGCCAGTAACTGCAATGATTTCCTAGGAAAGAGGACTTGGCACATTTTAAAAAGAAATTGAGCCCAGAGCTTTCAAACCTTGATTTTTTTTTTTTACTAAATTTATAGAGGCCGGAAAGGCTTTGTCTCTGGATTACACATGCAATTCAATCAAGCCCCTGTCTAAATCCTAAGCAATTCTGTCCACCCCTTATAAACACATGCCCAACATTATTTTTCTCAATCTGATGGATAGAAGGTAAGGTAGTGACAATTCTTAGCTCACGTGACATTTGGAATTAGTTTGGAGAGAAACTACACATCTATGAAGCCACATTAAGAATATACCAGAGGACTCTGGAATCCATGCTTGAGGGCTCAGTTCCAGCTAGCAGAATGCGTTATAAAAAACAGTGTTTCTAATACCAATAATTTATACTTTAAGCAGCACACCCAACTATTTCATCTTACTTTGGCTTGTTTGAATCTTTTATAAAGTATGACTTCCAGAATGTATAATTAATATGCTATCCCAAAACAATTACTTGCTGAAATGAAAATGTTCTGTTCTTAAGACAAAGTGTAGGTGTAGGCTCATGATGCCTTCAGTGTGTAAATGTTTCAAAGCAAGTCTGACTTTTGTTCCCATTGTGATGGGAACCAAATTTTAGAAAAACAATCTTTCACAAAAGGTTGAACATTGTTGACACAGCATTTCTTTCTGTGAAACCAACAACCACTCAAAGAAATAGGTCACTGTGCAATACAGTTATTAAGAACATATGCCCAGCACTGTTCAATAACTTGAGGGAAGTTCTATGGATACGAATGGCAGAGTAGGAACTTGAACCAGCACCTGGTTAACACATTCCCATATGCACACTTCATATCACATTTCCTCACCAACAACAGGGACAGATTAGAATGGACTGAGAGAAGGGGAAGAACATTCATGAAGTGATTTATGAGGAATGCTTCTGAGATGGAAACGACCGAGCCAGGTAAGAGAGGTAGAAAGGCATATTTGAGTAGAGAAGCAAGTCATGGCGAGGAGAAGAATCTCATTAATAATGAACCTTACCATTTGGAATTTTTGGAGTAAATTTGTATTTGTTCTCATAAGGGAAATCCTAAAAATTTTGAATTGTCTTATCAGCATGATGACAACAAAGAGTTTAGCTGCAAAAATGCATCTGGAGAATAATAACCATGTAACAGTTTGGACAAGAAAGAGACAAGTTGAGGAGAGCTCAGTCTTTTGGTGCAGAGACTGAGCTGAGACGTTTAAGGGTAGGGTTAAAGAAAAAGGTCATGGAGCATAGGGACGTGATGGTGGATTGGCTATCCGCAGAAGGAAAAGTTTGGGTAAAAGGCTATTTTAAGAGTATGTGGTTGGGGGTGTAGGGAAATGATGTGACCAGTAATGAAAGTATCTCTTCTAAGGAGGGTTAGTCCTCAAGCACATACTCAAAAAATAATTTAATTTCCCATGACCGACGCACAGAAGCAGTGAGTCAGCACAGGTCTGCTATTCCTGTGGAGGAATCTAGTCTTTAATACACATTTGGAAATATTTCCTTATTTGTTGAAATTGCCTTAGATTATAAGTGTCACATCTGGACCAGTGATTTAGTTTTCTGAAATAACTTGACTTTTGGAATAAAAGCAATGTACCAGATATTAATTTCACAATTTCTATAATTTCAAATACATTTCTTATAAATAATTGATGGCTGTTATTTATTCATCATTGAATTAGAAATTCATATTAAAGTTAAATGAGCTTTTTAGAAAAGAGATTATATTCTTATGGCAGATGAAGATATTTGGGAAATCACAAGAGCTTATGACTGACTGATTGTCTTAATATTCATAAAATGACCAAACTGTGTTTGAAATGCTCTAGAACATCACATTAAAAATGAAACACCAGCAATAACAGCAACATTAACAAAGCAATTAACATCCAATGTTTCATTTTCTTCTGGATGAAATCAGTAAAAAGCACTAAATTGTAGTAATAATTATACTATATATCAGGGTATAAATTATAGTTAACCCCCAAATATCAGAGGCCAAAAATTATTTCTCAACAATTACTCATGAATCCTGCAGATACTAAGCAAATGTATATTCTTCACTATTTGCCCCAAATATATATCTAAACTCCTGTTGAATATGATCACTATAGAAAATGAATTGCGCTATTATTTTTTAATCTTTTAAACTCCAAGTTATAAAGGACAGCCAGGCATGAGTTGTTTTCTTCTCAATTATCTGCTAGTGCCACCCACTATGTTGCCCCATGAAGTAATCAGAGGTAAGTGTCCAGTAACTTGTTTCTAGAGTCACTTGAGCATGGTAGCTACAGCATGAGCCCTGGAACTAGGATGTACAGGAAATGATCTTGGTCTCACAATTAACTTATGGAATGGCTTTGAGAAAGACGTTTAAACATCACTTTTTTCATTTGTAAAATAGAGCTTTAGAGGGTTTTGGGTATAGCCAGTGGGGTAGATATCAGAGCCCAACATTTAGACATATAATTATTATCACTAAGGATTTATTCTTATTATTCCTGCAGATGCATATGAGCTTTCTGCAAGCCAAGGGGAAGCCTGACCATTCCCTACCCAAGGATTTCCAGCCTCCAGCAAGAGTTCACGTGGCATCCCTGACCTTCAAACTCTAACAGAACGGAAAACAAAAGAGAGAGATGGATTTCAAGAAAGAAGAGAATTTTAACTCCTCCTAAACCTGCTTCCATACAATGAGAACTCTTCAACAAGTGGTCACTGAATTTCCCCAAATCCTTGATTTTATTAGAATACTTCCTTCCACAGGGAGTAGGGGTGGAGGAGAGGAGAAGCTTTGAGTGGACACCCTGAGATTAGAGTGCATTGAGCCGTGAGTGGAAAAGTTGTTAATTCAGTTGTGACTTGGCTTCTGTATCATGTTCCCTGATAGAGAAGAAGAGCTGAACACCGAAAGGTTTGAAAGAGTAAGAGGGAAAAGACTGTCTGGGCAAAAAGCATAAGTGGTAGTGCAGAGCAGTGGTTCCCAAACATCGCTGTGCATAAGGGTCACCAGACTCTGATGTGTGGGGTACAACTCATGAATTTTCATTTCTAACAAGCTCATAGGTGATGCACACATGGCAGCTCTGAGGACCACACTTTGAGAACATCTGTAATTGAAGGACACAATGATCACCCATCTGCGCTAAAATGACCCATTTTCTACCCTTTCTTAACAATATTTCAGACACTTGATATTACCTAGGAGAGGTAAATGAAGAGAACACATATTCTTATTTTAGATAAATATTTCAGAATAACAGCAATAACAACAAGAATTGCTATAATTTATTTTGTCCCACCCTCTTTCCATATATAAAATATAATTAATACAACAGGCTTATAAGGAAGATATTGAAAACATTTTTTGGAAGACAAATATTGAGATGCAGACAACTTACATAATTTGTTGCACAGCAAATAAATGGTGGAGCCAGGTTTGAATTCAGGCTTTCCTGACATTAAAACCTGTTCTTGCAGTATGATGTTTTAGCTCCAAAAATGGCCATACTAGACATGAGGTCAGCAAGGAGGAACTAAAACATATAAGCAATCAGAGTTGTACACAACTTCGCATTAAAGCTTTCTGTGTCTGGCTTTACAAACATTCTTATTTCTCTAAAAATTCCAAGAGATGATGGCATAAACTGCAGGAGGAGCATAACTCACTTTTATGGTATGTGTGTGGCCTACTTAATGAACAGCTGTACCATACCTATTGCTTCTTAATGCACGGTGTGTGTATGCATGTGTGTGTGTGTGTGTGTGTGTGTGTGTGTGTATACATGTGTGTACAAATGTTCTGGGTAAGTTATAAAACTCATAAGATACTTTATTCAGTTGTTTAAATCATACCATTTCAAATATATTTGCCTTTAATATTTCTATTTTTCAATTTTTCCTCTAAATATTTTGAGAGAGTTAAGTCAGGTCATTATATTATGCTTTTCTTCCCCATGGCTAAATAAAGTTCTCTTACATTTCCAGGTTAATTTGGGGTTTATGTCTATAACCATTAATTCAGGGTTCTTTTTTTCAGAAGAGTGGCTGGCATAATGAGAGACTTGGTAACCATTTTTGACTGAATGAACAAATAACTGTCTCACCTTGCTGACACAGCAATGACTGAAAATAGATTTTCTATTTGTTTACAAAAGCAAGGCCTATTCAATGATCACTTTGGAAATTTCTAATGTAGCATTACATGTGCCAGAAGGGAGAAAAAGGAGATGAGCTAGATAGAGAAATAAAGAAGAGAACAGAGAGGAGCAGGGAAAGCTTCGTTGCAATTGGTAGGAACCTATGGTATAAAAGAAATATTTAAAATCATCGTGGTACACAAAATGACATTTTGTGGTGTAGACATAATATTGCTACCTTTTCCCAAATTTATTGAAATGTAATTGACATGTAACATTGTGTAAGTTTAAGATACATAATGTGTTGATTTAACACACTTTGATGACATTTTTTGATGGTAGATGTATGTTATAACAAATGATAAGATTTCCTAATACTTGACAGTCCAATAATTTTGTGTGGTTATGTGCTTTTGTTGCTTGTGCTTTTGGTGTCATGTCCAAAAAGTTGCTGACAAGACCAGTGTAAAAGAGGTTTGCCCCTATGTTGTCTTCATTTTATGTTTAAGTCCTTAGTCCACATAAGTTAATTTAAATAGGGTTCCAATTTCATTTATTTTGCACGTGGTTATTCAGTTTTTGAAGCACCATGACTTAAAAAGATTATTCTTTTGAGTATTCTTGGCTCCCTTGTCAAGTATCTGTTGACCATATATGCTTGGGTTCATTTATGGGCTCTCTCTCTTCTGCCCCAGTGGGCTGTGGTCTATTTTTATGCAGGATCACTCTGTTTAGATAACTATAACTTTGTAGCGTAGTTTAAATTCAGGAGAAGTGATACGTCTATTTGTTCTTTCTCAGTATTGTTTTAGCTAGTCAAGGTCTTTTGTGGTTTTATACAAAGTTTAGGATTTCTATTTCTGTGAAAAAAAAAAACAACCTGTTGGTATTTTAATAGGGTTTGAAGTGAATCTATAGATGGCTTTGAGTAGAACGGACAACTTAACAATATTAATTTTTTTCTTACCCATGAACATGGAACACTTTCTATTTGTTTGTCTTTTTCGGCTGCTTTCATTAAAATCTTCCAGTTTACAATGTACAGATCTTTCACCCCTTTGATCCTTGATAATTTTATTTCTGAGTATTTCCTTGTATTTGATGCTATTTAGAATGGAATTGATTTATTTTTTTCAGATGTCTTATTGTTAGTTATAGAAATGCAACTAATTTCTGAATGTTGGTTTTTGTATCCTGCAACTTTACTGAATTGTAAACCAGTTCTTACCATCTTTTGGTGAAGCCTTTGGAATTTGTTTATATACAAGACCATGTCATCTGCAAATAAAGACAATTTTACTTTTTTTTTCTTTTCTATTTGGATGCTATTTATTTATTTATTTATTTATTCTGCCTTATTGCTCTGAATAAGTGTTTTGGTGAAAATATGCATTTGTGTCTAGTTCCTGATTTTAGAGTGAAAAATTTCAACCTTTCATCATTAAGTACTGTGCATCTTTGTATATGACTGTTGGTACCTTGAAGAATTATCCTTATATACACAATTTGTTGTATGTTTTCATTTGTAAAGGGTAGTTTATTTTGTCAAGTGCTTTATCTATGTCTGTTGTGATTATCGAATTATTTTTATCTTTTATTCTATCAATATGGCAGGTCACAATTACTTATTTGTATATATTGCAACATCCTTACATACCAAGAATAAATCCCACTTGACCATAGTGTATGAGCCTTTAATTGTGTTGTTGAATTTAGTTTGCTAATAATTTGTTGAGAAGTTTTGCAACTATGTTCATCAGGAGATTGGCCTGTAATTTTATCTTCTTGTGTTTTTATTTCGCTTTGTGGTCAGGTACTGCTGGCTTTGTAAAATTACTTTGGGAATATTCTCTCCTCTTCAATTTTTTGGAAGAGTTTGAGTAGGCTTCTCATCCATTCTTTAAATGTTTGGGACAATTCACCATTGAAACCATGCAGTCCTGCACATTTTTTGTGTTGGGAGATTTTTGATTCCTGATTCATTTCCTCATCATTGATCTATTCAGATTGTCTATTCTTTCTAATTCAGTTTTGGGAGGTTGCATGATTGCAGGAACTGGCCCATTTCTTCTAGGTTATGCAATTTGTTAGGGTAAAAGTATTAATGTTATTCTCTTAGAATCTTTTGTATTTCTGTAGAACCAATTGTAATGTCTCTTGTTATTTTACTTATTGGACCTTTTTTCCTTAGTCTAGCTAAAGGTTTCTCAATTTAATTTATATTTTCAAAAGAAAATTAAAACAAAACCTCAGCTCTTATTTTTGTTAATTTTATAAGTTTTTTTTTTCTGGTGTCTATTTTATTTATTTTTAATCTGACCTTTTTTTATATACACCCTTCTGCTAACTTTCTGCTTTATTGTTTTTCTACTAGTAGTTCCTTGAGGTATATAATTAGGTTTTTTACATGAGGTGCTTATTATTAATGTAAATATTTATTTTTATAAACTTTGCCCTTATAATTACTTTTATATCATCTCCTTGTTATGTTACGTTGTGTTTCCATTATGCTTGTTTCAATACATATTTTTTATTTCCCTTTTAATTTCTTTTTTGACCATTCAGTTGTTCAGGAGTGTGCTGTTAATTGCATGTATTGTGAATTTCCTGTTTTTCTTCTATTATTTATTTCTAATTGCATACCATTTTGGTCAAAAGAGATAGTGGATTTCAATCTTTTCAAAATTGCTAAAATTTGTTTTGTGACCTATCCTATGATTTATCCTGAAGTCTATTGTGTGTACACTTGAGAGACATTTGTGTTTGGACTCTGGTGGAGGAAGTGCTCTGGATAAGTCTGCTAGGTTTATTTGGACTAAAAGTATGGTTTATGTCCCACATTTCTGCAATGATGTTCTGTCTGGATGATCTATCTATTTATGAAAGTGAGATATTGAAGTCCCCTACGATTACTGTATTGTCTATTTCTTCCTTCTGATCTGTTAGCATTTTCTTATATTTATATGCTTCAATGTTGAGTCTGTATCCTATATAATAAAAGAGTAATTTCTCGTAAGTAGCCTTCAACGTTTAGAAAATGAAGCATCTAAAAGCTCCTTGGCCCTGGCTGGTTGGCTCAGTTGGTTAGAGCATCGTCCAGTGCACCAAAGGGTTGCAAGTTCAATCCCAGGTCAGGCACATACAAGAAACAACCAATGAATGCATAAATAAGTGGAACAAATAGATGTTTCTCTCTCTCAAATCAAAAAAAAAAAAAAATTTAAAAGCTCTCTGAATTTTAAAGGCAAAATACATAATAGCACAATGTTTATAAATTTCTTCTTGTTAAGATAGTGAAAAAATAATTAAACTTACAGTGTGTCAACTGGAACATCAGTTGCCAAGCATTGACATCCCCACTTAATGAGGCGATAAGATAAGAGTAGGGGAGCTGTTCGATGGAGTAAGTCTTGCTGAGCCTGAAAGAGCTGACCGGCTCCCAAAATCACCTGTACGTGACAGGTAGGGGGTGGGGTAAGATAGTGAACAGCAATTAGTAATAACTCTTAAGGTTCAGGTGGAGGTAAAATAAAATTAACATAGTTACAAAGGGCATTTAAAAAATAACATTTACACATAAATAAAAGCAACATTATATTTTGGGGTGGCAGATGGCAAAAATATCTACCCAAACATTTAACAGTATAAAAACAATCAAGAACAGCTCACCAACTCATGGGAGAGGACGGCGAAAAAGAAAACAATTTGAAAAGCTTAACTTTCATTAAATCTGTGGGTTGAGAATTCAAGAGGGGAACTAGGGAAATCTAAGACCTTTGTTATGCTTCTGGTCTTGGGTAAAAATGGGTATGACTATTAGAGAAAAATTTGGCATTGCAACCAAAAGCCTTAAAAATGTATATAGCCTATGACCAATCAATTCTAGTTCTTACACTTTATCCTGGAGATATAATCAAAGGTCTACAGAAAGTTACAGCTATAAGAAAAAACTGACAATAACATGGATGGCCACAAATGAGATTGGTTGAATAAATTAAAATTGTTACAAGATTATCCTATATAATAAAAGAGTAATATGCAAATTAACCATCACTTCGTCACTCCATCACAAAGATGGCAGAGGCCACGGAGCTGGAGGGAGCAGGAGGTTTGGGTTGCCCCTGGCGATGGAGGAAGCCAAGCTTCCTGCCTGCCCTGGCCAGCACTGGGCTCCACTCAAGGCTACAAAGTTTCAATAATAGAAGATAAATAAATCCCAGAAAAAAAAGAAAAAAAGGATAGGCTGGGAGCTTGGGTTGCTGGGGGGTGTGGCCAGCCTACAAACGGCCATCAGGCCCTCACCTAGGCTGGCCAAGCACCCCAGAGGGACTCCCCCACACTGAAGGGGCTGTGGGCAGCCTGAAAACGTCCCTCAGCCCCTCACCCAGGCTGGCCACACACCCATGGGGTGAGGGTCCCACTGGCAGGCTTGACTAGCCTTCAAACAGCCATCAGCCCCTCAGCCAGGCTGGCCAGGCACCCCAGTGGGAACCCCCACCCTGAAGGGGTTGTGGCCAGCCTAAAAACGTCCCTCAGCCTCTAAACCAGGCTGGCCAGCGGGACCCCCCATCCTGAAGGGGCTGTGGCCAGCCTGCAAACAGCCATCAGCCCTTCACCCAGGCTGGACACACCCCCATGGGGTGAGGGTCCCTGCTGGGGGGCTTGGCCAGCCTACAAACAGCCATTAGCCCCTCACTCAGGCTGGCCAGGCACCCCAGTGGGGATCCCCACCCTGAAGGGGGTGTGACCAGCCTGAAAACAGCCATCAGCCCCTCACCCAGGCTGGCCAGGCACCCCAGCAGGACCCCTACCCTGATCCAGGACACCCTTCAGGGCAAACCAGCCAGCCCCCACCCGTGCACCAGGCCTCTATTCTATCTAATAAAAGGGTAATATGCAAATTGACCCTAACAGCAGAACGACTGGGAATAACTGGTCACTATGACACACAGGAGCTGCCCCCTTGTGGTCAGTGCACTCCCACAGGGGGAGCTCTGCTCAGCCACAAGCCAGGCTGACGGCTGCCAGCACAGCAGTGGTGGCAGGAGCCTCTCCCACCTCCTCAGCAGCACTAAGGATGTCCGACTGCAGCTTAGGCCTGCTCTCCGCTGGCAAGTGGACATTCCCCGAGGGCTCCCGGGGTGCCAGAGGGGTGTCTTACTGCCAGCTTAGGCCCAATCCCTTGGGGAGTGGGCCTAAGCCAGCAGGTGGACATCCCCCGAGGGGTCCCAGACTGTGAGAGGGCACAGGCCGGGCTGAGGAATCCCCCCGAGTGCACAAATTTTTGTGCACCGGGCCTCTAGTATATTTATAATTGTTATATTATCCTGATGAATTAATCCTTTTATAATGACTTTATTTATCTCTTATTCACACTTTTTTGGCTTAAACTTATTTTTCTGACATCATAAAGATATCCCTACTCTATTTTACTTTACTCTTGCATGGAATACATTTCCTATCCTTTCACTTTGAGCCTATGTGTGTCCTTAAAGCTGAAATGAGTCTCTTGTAGACAGCACCGTGTTGGGTCTTTTTTTTTTTACACATACAACTACTCTATGCCTTTTGATTAAAAAATAATACATTTAAAGTAATTATTGTTAGGTGAGGACTTACAACTATAAACTTATTGTTTTCTAGTTGTTTGTAGTTTTGCTGTTCTATTCTTCTTCTCTTGCTGCCTTACTTCATGAATCCATAGTTTTTTGTAGTGTTATGCTTTGAATCTCTATGTTTGTGAATCTACTATAGGATTTTTACTTCCTAGTTACTATGAGTCTTACATAAAACATTCTAAACTTACTAGAGGCCCAATGCAAAACATTCATGGAAGAGTAGGTCTTCTTTTCCCTGGCTGCCGGCACCGGCTTCCCTCCAGCACCAGAAACCCGGGCTTCCCTCGCAGGCCTGGCTTCATCCAGTCTAATTAGCATATTATGCTTTTATTATTATAGACTAGAGGCCTGGTGCACAAAAATTTGTGCACTCGGGGGGCGGGGGGAGGGGGGTCCCCCAGCCCGGCCTGTGCCCTCTCGCAGTCTGGGACCCCTCGGGAGATAATGACCTGCTGGCTTAGGCCTGCTCCCGGGTGGCAGAGGGCAGGCCCAATCCCTAAGTGCAGCCCCTGGTCAGGCTCAGAGCAGGGCCGATAGGGGAGCTGGGGTGCCGCCCCGTCATGCACAGAGCAGGGCGGATCGGGAGGTTGCAATGTCACCCTCAGTCACGCTCAGGGTAGGACCGATTGGGGGGTTGGGGCACCGCCCCCTGTCACACTCAAGGCAGGGTCGATGGGGAGGTTGCGGCGCCACCCCCTGTCACACACAGAGCAGGGCAGATCAGGGGGTTGGGGCGCTGCACCCTGTCACACTCAGGGCAGGGCCAATGGGGAGGTTATGGCTCTACCCTGTCACACACAGAGCAAGGCCCGTGGAGGGGGGTTGGGGCGCCACCCTCTATCACCCACAGAGCAGGGCCGATCAGGGGGTTGGGGCGCCACCACTGTCACACTCGGGGCAGGGCCGATGGAGAGGTTATGGCTCTACCCTGTCACACACAGAGCAAGGCCCGTGGAGGGGGGTTGGGGCGCCACCCTCTATCACCCACAGAGCAGGGCCGATCAGGGGGTTGGGGCGCCACCACTGTCACACTCGGGGCAGGGCCGATGGAGAGGTTATGGCTCTACCATGTCACACACAGAGCAGGGCCGATCAGGGGGTTGGGGCGCCACCACTGTCACACTCGGGGCAGGGCCGATGGAGAGGTTATGGCTCTACCATGTCACACACAGAGCAGGGCCGATCAGGGGGTTGGGGCGCCACCACTGTCACACTCGGGGCAGGGCCGATGGAGAGGTTATGGCTCTACCATGTCACACACAGAGCAGGGCCGATCAGGGGGTTGGGGAGCTCCCCCCTGTCAAACACAGAGCCGCAGGGCAATCAGGAGATTGGGGAGCTCCCCCCTATCAGGCACAGAGGAGGGCGGAGCGGGGGGTTGGGGTGCCTTCCCCTGTCACGAACAGAGCAGGGC
>NW_005365441.1:832748-870425 GCF_000412655.1 Myotis brandtii | reverse complement strand
GCGAGTGACTGAAGCTTCCAACCGCTCCTTGTTTTCTTCTCTTTTTTTTTTTTTTTTCTGGGCCAGTTTTAGCTTTGAGGCCTTGCTGCTGAAAACATAGATACAATGTTGCGGTCCGAGCCCGGCTGAATGGAAGCCCTTTTCTGGGGTTTTGTTTAGCTTCTTATTTGCAACATAGTATATAGTTGCTTAGAGTTGCAACTGAGAGGCTGGCAAGTTAGGCGGGGAACGTTGGAGTCTGCAGCAAGCAAGCCTCCCTGCTCGCTTCAGTGCCTGGCTGCCGGCCGCCATCTTGGCTGACAGTTAATTTGCATATACTCACTGATTAGCCAATGAAAAGGGTAGCGGTCGTACGCCAATTACCATGTTTCTCTTTTATTAGTGTAGATTCTATTGCACATATATATATATATTCTATTGTATATAGATAATAATTTGACTTTGATTACATACAAAAGCTTTTTCCTTCCTTCCTCTATTTTTTTATGATTTTTATTATTCAATCACTTATTAGCTTGTTTGTTTATTCAATCACATATTCAAAAAATTATTTTTAATTGTCTAATATCTGTTATCTTCTTTGAATAAGTTTACAGTATTAAAATACAGCAAACATGTTTTTTAGGAGCTAATGTATAGTACATATAATGTACCAGATTCAATAAATTCACAGGAACCATGACAAAGAACCTGGCTGGCATGGCTCAGTGTTTGAGCATCAACCTATGCATTAGGAAGTCATGGTTTGATTCCTAGTCAGGGCACATCACATGCCAGGGTTACTGGCTCAATCCCTAGTGGGGGGTATGAGGATGCAGTTGATCAATGAATCTTTCTCACATTCTCTATCCCTTTCTATCTCTCTCTCCCTCTCCCTTCCTCTCTGAAATCAATAAAAAAATATATTTTTAAAAAACCTTAAAAATACACAAAACGTATCTTAGTAATTTTTCTCTTAAGAATTTATCTTAAATAAAAGTGTAGTATAGTGGCAGCACATACAAAACATGCAATAAATGTTAGATGTTGTTATAAAGATGGTCATCACAAAGAAACAGTGACAAAGACCCAGAATTTTAAAGAATGAGGTTAAGCTTTTCAGTGCATATCTATTGACAAAATAAAGGTGTGAAAAAATGTCAAATAGCTTCAATATGGAGTAATTGGCAGAAACTTTTATGTTTTTAATGTTACAATTTGCATAATCTTATATTGTGTATCCATTATCAAATAATTATATCAATAGGTATTTTAATACTTTTATTCTTTAATCTTTGCTAGGCTTAAGTATTTTAACATACCATCATATTACACTAGTAGAGCATTCTGAATATAAATATATGCTTACTTTTACAAGTATGATGTGTTTTTTCATAATATCTATTAGCATCCTTTTATTTCAGCTTTAAGAAATCTTTGTAGCATTTCATGTAAGACAGTTTTGGCAGCAACGAATTCCTTCAGTTTTGTTTGTTATGGAAAGTCTTTATCTCACATTCAGTTTTGAATATTAACCTAATGTATTCTTGATTGGCACTTTCTTTCAGTACTTTGAATATATCATCTGATTCTCTTCCATCAGGCAAGTTTTCTACTAAGAAACACACTTAGAGACTTATAAAATCTCTTGCATGAGCAATTTTTCTCTTGCTATTTTCAAAATTATTTTGTTTTTGTTTTTAGACAGTTTTATTTTAATGAGTCCTAGAGAAGATAATTTTGGATTGACTTATGGTGTGACCTATACCTTCATGAACTTAGATTTTTTTTAATCTCGCCCCATATTTGGGAAGTTCTCAGCCATTGTTTATTTATGTAAACCAAATTTTCTGCCCCCTCCTTCCTCTCTTCTTTTCCTAGAATTCCCATGGTTTAGTGTTGGCTTTATTTATTTATTTTTTACAATTTCCATAGATCACTTAGATTTTCTTCACCCTTTTTCATTCTTATTTTTCTCCTCTGACTGGGTTATTTCATGGTTTCTATCCTATTTTCCATTGATTTTTTTTTAATCTGCTCTACTCTACCATTAATGCTCTCTGTTGCATTTATAATTTCATTCACTGAATTATTTAGCCTCAGGATTTTTGTTTGCTTCTTTTTTGTGGTTTCTATTTCTTTGCTGAACTTCTAATTTTATATTATTTTTGTATTATTTTTCTGATATCATTAAATCATTTATCTGTGTTTTATTGTAGCTCTCTGAACATTGTTAGAATAATTTATTTTATAGACTTTATCAGTTAATACCTGCATCTCCATTTCTTGGGAGCTAGTTGCTCCAAGAACAGGGACATGGTGGCGGGGTCAGCTTCAGTGGTCCAGGGTGGTTTCTTGCACTCACACAGCTACAGAGGCCTGAGCGGGCTGCTAGTGTGGTTCTGGTCTATGAACAGGTGGAAGAAAGAAGCAGGGAGACACTCAGGTGGTTTACTCCAGTGGATGCCAACACCTGTGGAGTGAGAAGCATTGAAATTCGCAGGTGGTCCATGGCAGCTATGTTGGCTAATAATTTCTTTTCTTTCTGTGTTGTTGTTTTTTTGGTTTGTTTTTTACAGTTAAACAAAAATTTTATTTTATTTGTGGTTGACACTATTACAGATGTCCCTCATTTTCTCCCCCTTTACCTTTATTGATTAAGGTATTACATATGTGTCCTTATCTCCCCATTACCCCCCCACCCCCTCACTCATGTCCTTATCACCCTGGTGTCTGTGTCCATTGGGTAGGCTTATATGCATGCATGCAAGTCCTTTGGTTGATCTCTCCCCTTACTCACACCCTCCCCTACCTTCCCTCTGAGGTTTGACGTGCTGATCGATGCTTCTCTATCTCTGGATCTGTTTTTGTTCATCAGATTATGTTGTTCATCATATTCCACTAGTGGCCCGGTGAACAAAAATTTGTGCACTCGGGGGGGTCCCTTAGCCTGGCCTATGCCCTCTTGCAGTCTGGGACCCCTCAGAGGATATCCACCAGCTGGATTAGGCCTGCTCCCTGGGGGATCAGGCCCAAGTTGGCAGTCAGACATCCCTCTGTCAGCCCAGCAGCCCTCGGGGGATGTCCACTCGCCAGCGGGGAGCAGGCCTAAGCTGCAGTCGGATATCCTTAGCGCTGCTGAGGAGGCGGGAGAGGCTTCCACCATCACTGCTGTGCTGGCAGCTGTCAGCCTGGCTTGTGGCTGAGCAGAGCTCCCCCTGTGGGAGTGCACTGACCACCAGGGGGTAGCTTCTGCATTGAGCGTCTGCCCCCTGGTGGTCAGTGTGTGTCATAGTGACCAGTCATTCCCAGTCATTCTGCTGTTAGAGTCAGTTTGCACATTACCCTTTTATTATATAGGATAGAGGCCTGGTGCATGGGTGGGGGCTGGCTGGTTTGCCCTGAAGGGTGTCCCGGATCAGGGTGGGGGTCCTGCTTGGGTGCCTGGCCAGCCTGGGTGAGGTGCTGAGGGCCGTTTTCAGGCTGGCCAAGCCCCCCGGCGATGGAAGCTCCCAGCCTCTCCTTTTTTTCTTTTTTTTTTTTAATTCTGGGATTTATTTACCTTCTATACTTGAAACTTTGTAGCCTTGAGAGGAGCTCAGAGCCTGGCCAGGGAGAACAGGAGGGAAGCCTCCTGCTCACTCCAGCTCCGTGGCCATGGCCGGCTGAAAGCAGGTAGGTGGAGTTTATTTATCTTCTATAATTGAAACTTTGTTGCTTTGAGTGGAGCTCAGAGCCCGCCGCGGCAAGCGGGAAGCTTAGCTTCCTCCATCATTGGGGCAACCAAGCCTCCTGCTTGCTCCAGCTTCATGGCTGCCGGCCATCATCTTAGTTGGGTTAATTTGCATATGGTCGTTCTGATTGGCTGGTGGGCATGGCTTAAGTTGTAGCGAAGGTATGGTCAATTTGCATGTTTGTCTTTTATTAGTGTAGATAAGTGAGTGAGATCATGTGATATTTATCTTTCTCTGACTGGCTTATTTCACTTAGCATAATGCTCTCCAGTTCCATGCTGTTGCAAATGGTAAGAATTCCTTCTTTTTTACAGCAGCGTAGTATTCCATTGTGTAGATGTACTACAGTTTTTTAATCCACTCATCTGCTGATGGGCACTTAGGTTGTGTCCAAGTTCTTAAGTTTTTGGGAAAAGTTTATAGTGTTTTCCACAGTGGCTGCACCAGTCTGCATTCCCATGATCTGTTTTTCCCATCCTTGCCAGCAATTGTTGTTTGTTAAATTGTTGATGGTAGTCATTCTGACAGGTGTGAGGTGATATCTCATTATGGGTTAAATGTGCATCTCTCTAATGATTAGTGACATTGAGCATCTTTCATATGTCTATTGGTCATCTGTATGTCCTTTTTGGAGAAGTGTCTATTCAGGTGTTTTGCCCATTTTTAATAGGTTATTTTTCTTCCTGGGGTTGAGTTGCATAAGTTCTTTATATGTTTTCGATATTAACCCTTTACCAGATGTCTCATTGACAAATATGGGTACCTATACTATGGGTTCCTTACTTTGTTATGTTTTCTTTTGCTGTGCAGACACTTTTTAGTTTGATGTAGTCCCATTTCACAGATCTAGAACACATATTCCCATAAATTATATGGAGTCAAAATAGAACTTGAATAACCTCAGCAATCTTGAGAAAAAAGTAAAAAGTAGGAAGAATCACAATACCTGATATCAAACTATTCTGCAAAGCCATTGTAATCAAAACAGCCTGGTACTGGCATAAGAACAGGCATATAGATCAATGGAACAAAACAGAGAGCCCGGACATCAACCCATGCCTCTATGGTCAATTAATATTTGATAAAGGAGGCAAGAGCATACAATGGAGTAAAGACAGTCTCTTCAATAAATGGTATTGGAAAAACTGGACAGGTACTTGCAAAGAAATTAAAGTAGACCACCAACTTACACCCTACATAAGAATAAACAAAATGGATAAAGGACTCAAATGCAAGCCATCTATATATATAAAGAGGTAATATAAAAATTGTCCAGGATGCCATAATGTCACAACCGCTCAGGAGGAGGCTGCATGTGCAGGAGGGTGGGAGGAGACTGTGTGCGAAGTCAGGCAAGCCACGGATGCTGCAGACTCGGAGTGGAGAGACAGGGGGTGGCCTGCCAGCGCTGTCCGTGGTGGCTTTGAGCAGGCCCGGAGAGCAGAGACAGGAGGGGCCTGCCAGCTGCCATGCACCATCAGTCCCACCTCTGCACGTGAACTGCAGAGGAAACACCTTTTCTGACTGCTCATTGGCTAAGCTTCTAGTATGCCACTCACTTTGTTCTTGGTAACTTAGGTGATAAGAATCTAAGAAGGTGATCTAGGGTTTTTCCACCTCACTCCTGGAGGAAAAAATGAAGGTCCACTGCTGGAGGGGCTAAGAAATGTCATATCCTGTCCTAGCCAGTTTATCTCAATGGATAGAGCCTCAGCCTGTGGACTGCAGGATCCGGGTTTGATTCTGATCAAGGTCATGCACCTAAGTTTCAGGCTCCTCCCTGGCCATGGCCCAGGTCAGGGCTCATGCAGGAGGCAACCAATCAAAGTGTCCCTCTCACACTGATGTTTCTCTCTGTCTTTCCCTTTCTCTTCCATGCTCTCTAAAAACCAATGGAAAAATATCCTCAGGCGAGGATAAAAAAATAAGAAAGGAAGAAATGTTATATCCTATGAAAGAGACATCTTGAAAATGCCTAAAGAAAGTTGTCATTTTTTCGTGGTGAAGGGACGGGAGTCCATGTTGATGAAAACACTTTGGCAGCTGCGGCGGCCAGCAGTGGCAGCAGCAGCGGGGTGATGGGGTTGGCGCCTTCCCCTGATCAGCCTGGTCGCCTCCTGCAGAGTAACAGTAACAGTACCAGTTTACATGCCATCACAGTAACAGCCATGGGGAGCGGGCCTAAGCTGTCAGTAGTGCATCCCCTGAGAGCTCCCAGACTGTAAGAGGGGGCAGGCTGCACTGAGGGACCCCCCAGTGCATGAATTTCGTGCATTGGGCCTCTAGTGAAAAAAAAAACATTAGAAGAAAACATAGGTAGTAAAATCTCACACATCTCTTATAGTAATATTTTTGTTAATATATCTCCTAGGGCAAGGCCAATAATTTCTTTAGTGGTGAAATCTATTGGGTTTTTCTGTCGAACAAGTCATTGTGAACTGTGATCACTTCTACTGCTTGGCTCTCATCGGTAACCACTACACTTCTTACTTGTTCTGGGAATATCTCAATAAACATGTGATAAAGAAATCAACAAATAAATACATGAAAACTGCAAAAGGAAAAAAAAAAAACTCAATACAGATTTCTACTGATATTTACCCCAATTTCCAAAATAAAACAAATTTAAAATCATGTCTGCATTTACTCAGATTTTCTCACTAAGAGATAGAAGCTACAAAGAAGCAATCTACAAGGTAAAATCAAGTAATTCAATGAGTACAGCCATTATTTTATGATAATTGATAATTTTAATTCATAGGCTCATCACATAGATGACTAATCATTATATTGCAAATTTCTCCAAATATTACAAGGTAAATAATTAATTTTTAATAAATTTCTGGTGTGAGAAATCCTTTAATGAGCACTATTTATCATCCTATATAATAAAGAGCTAATATGCTAATTAGGCCAAACAGCAGAATGATCGTCTGGATGACCTTCTGGAAGAAGCCGGGCTGCAAGGGCCAAGGCAGCTGGGGCTGCGAGGGCCCAGACCCTTGCACAAATTTTGTGCACTGGGCCTCTAGTTATAAATAAAGAAAAGTTATATACATATATATTTACCTGTCTAATTTTCCCAACACCATTTACTTTTCCATATATATAAATAGAAAGAGAGAGAATGAAGTAGAATTTAGATTAAAAAGCATGTGCATGAATATAGAGCTGGAAAATCATTCTATGACAAAAAGGAACTAAAGAAAAATCTATACTAATAATAGAGGAATATGAAATTGTCTGGGATGCCATCACAGTAACAGTAACAACTGAACAGCAGGCTGCGTGGGGTGACAAGGCTGGCAGGGGATTAGTGAGAAATGAACAAACAACTGAACAGCAGGCTACATGGGGTGATCAGGCCAGCGGGAGTAGCAGTTGGGGGCAACCAGGCTGAAATAGGGGGGCAGTTGGGGGTGACCAGGTCAGCGGGCAGAGGCTTTTAGGGGTGATCAGGTTGGCGGGTGGGGGGGAGGCATTTAGGGGCAATCAGGCAGGCAGCAAGATGAGCAGTTAGGAGCCAGCGGATCAGGCCTAAACTGTCAGTTGGACATCCCCCAAGGGGTCCCGGATTGGAGAGGGTGCAGGGATGGGCTGAGGGAACCCCCCCATGCACGAATATTTCATGCATCAGGCCTCTAGTGTTAATATGAAGTATATTCATAAATGTATGTGAACATATATGATTGTCAAGAAGCTCATGAGGGTGGGTTTGGAAAAAGTGGAGGCTCAGGACTTTGGATTTCTGAGAAGAACATTCTTACAACTGCTAGAATGTGCCAACTCTACCATTACTGGACCTTATCTTTATTTAGTGCACAAGATGTAACCGCTGGCACTTGAAACTCTTAGTGAAAAATCAATTTATGCAATCTGAATGAAATAATAACAACTGATAGTTTTGTTTTCTCAGTAAAAGCATTGGTTAATTTTCCTAGTGTGGGAAATAGTGAATAGATCAAACACAAAGAGAAGAAAATTATTTCTATAGATGCCAGGTTGGGCTAAGAAAGTAGGCATTAGTCTTTAAGCAAATTGGCTTTATTTTTCTCCAAATTACTTTCTGTGATACATGTACATGCAAACATATTAATAAATACTTTCAATTGATGATTCATAATTTTCTAGTAGTGATCTATATATTCCTGAATATCATAATTAAGTACATAATTTTCATTAATAAAGATTCAGATTAATTTAAATGTGACAAAATATCTTTATCTAGGCGTTTGTTTTTCTTCCAATACTAGGTTCTTTCTGGAAATAATGAGAGATTTCAGCACTGTGGTCTCCTGTGGAAGTAGTCTCAGTGACAGAAAAAGGAAATAAGCTGAGTTATGGTGCAGAAAAAACTCCAAGACTCAACTTGACAGAGTACTAATTGGAGGTTCTTTTCCCCCTCATACCAACTTATAATGATGATGTGGTCGCTGATGGGTTTATTACATTTTAATGGCATGCTCCTTTTTGAAGCCTTCACTATTCTTCTTTTCATCCATGATGACTTCATTTGGAATTTCCATACAGTGTGTTTCACTGTAATATATTTTGTTTACTGGCACTTTGTGAGGAATAGGAAGAAAGCAAATTTGAAGCAAAATGAATCGAAGAGTAAAGTTTAAATATTGTCTTGTGTCAGGCAATGTGAAGTGTTTTCTAAAATAAGAAAGATAAGACCATATTATATAAAAAGATGGGGATAAATTAAAAGATAAAAAAGGCATTTACTTGATGTTTGTTCAAAGAAGTGAGTTAGTGTATCTATTCCTCAGTTATACAAAATGAAGGTTGAAATAGACCATGATCCCTACAATCCAAATGCAGGCACATGTTTCTATTCTCTTCGCAACCAAAGAACCAATAATGTCTCCCAAGTTGGACATAATAGACCTTTTACTAAATTCAACTGATCAAAATTATCTTATAGCTATTTGAGGAGAGAAAATGAGAAGAAGCTGATTCAGGACTCACTAAAATTGGAGTTACTTGCCAAAAACTGAGATTGAGTTTTCATGTCATCATTACAAAAAGTCCTGTTAATGAGGCTTGACATTTTTGAAGACAAAATGTCTATGAGAAAAAGCAAACAAAAAAACGCATGATGTAACAGAGTACATGCACCTCTCTTGAATGTATTATGAAGGTGGATGCACTTATTCTTGCTTGGCATGGTAGCATTGCCCTGGTGGTGAGTCTCTAGAGCATGGGTTCTATTTCAGTGTCCCAACATGTTTAGATCATCAGTAAATTCAAGACATTGAAATCTTGACTGCTCCTCATTTACCATCACAGACATTATTACTCAGCACATCACTCTTCTCTCTGTCGAGGTCAAATTAAACCATTTAAGTTTTGGTAATCAGATGATTAGATGTGCTACTTAGAGCCTGCCTTGATATCTCCTTGAGGTCAAGAACAAGCACTGTTGTTTCTAAATCATATGTGAGCTTGCCAGAGATGGTGATGATCATGGTGATGAAAATGATGACAACAGAACCTACAATTCATTCAAGATTTGTTTATAAATTAAGCTGAAGGGATTATAAAAATAGCATACGAATGTTGTCCTTATGGAATGTACGAATCTGACTAAAGAGATGTGAAAAATATATGCATTTAATTATCTGTATATATAAAAGCCTAAGCGACTGGATGACTGGAAGAGCGGATGACTGGACGACCAGACAACCGGCCGGTAGCTATGACATGCACTGACCACCGGGGCAGATGCTTAACACAGGAGCTGCCCCCTGGTGGTCAGTGCATTCCCACAGTGGAAGCGCTGCTCAGCTGACAGATTGGCGCCAGGTGCAGGGCTCACAGCTGGCAAGCACAGCTGCAGCATGAGCCTCACCCACAGACACTCCCCCTGCACACCTGAGCTGCAGTAGCAGCAGGCTCAGCAGGGCCAGGATGAGTGGGAGTGGCCCAGCCTGGGCCCCTCTCCAGCTGCCTGCTGGTTCATGCAGTACTTCATGCTGTGTGGTATCAATACAGACAGTGGGCTGGAGCCCAATGAGCTGGTGGGTAAGGCCGGGCTGCGACAGTACATAGGCCCAGTGATCCCTGCAGGCCAGGCCGAGGGACCCCACCAGTGCATGAATACATGCACCGGACCTCTAGTATCTATATATATAAAACTCTAATATGCAAATAGACTGAATGATGGAACAACCAAAAAACTGAACAACCAAACAACCGGTTATTATGACATGTGCTGACCACTAGGTGGCACACACAGAACATGGCAGGCATCGGCCATGGTGGGATGGTGGAGCAGGTGAGTGGGGGTGCCAGACCAAGGTGGGGCACCGGTCACTGTCATCAGGGAGAGCCTCTGGTGGTTACTGAAAATTCTTTGCTACTACACACCATGGTCCTGCCCGCCACTCACACCCACTGCCGGCGCCTGGCGCCAGCCCCAATTGCTTGGCGCCATCAGTGGATGCGAGTGTCAGCTGTCAGCCCTGATCACCCCTCAGGGCTTCTCCACCTCCCCCTGCTCCTGAGGGGTGATCGGGGCCAGCAGCTGCCGCTCTCACCCACTGCTAGAGCCGGCCCCACTCACAGTGGCTGCTGGCTCTGGCCCCAATCGCTCCACGCCGTCAGCGGGTGTGAGCAGGGCTGATGCCATCAGCATGTGGGAACGGCATCAGCTGGAGTGGGGCTGCCGGCAGACAGGGGACTTGGGGCTGCAGCGGGAGAGTTCGGGTGGGGGTGCAAAGGATGGGCCAATACACACCCCTATGCCCACAGCAGCCTTGTGGTCCACCGTTCCTTTCAAGGTGCACGAATTCGTACCCTATGCCCCTAGTAATATATAAAGCTATATTTTTCAAGTGGCCAAAGTAACAGAAAGTCATGGGATTTAGTACTAGACACATGATGCTAGTCTAAGAAATTGTCTAACAAAAACCTAGATTAAATATACAAATTCTTTGAAAGTCACAACTCCAATATGGACACACAAAGAAACAGAAAATATAAATTAAGATATAACACATAAGAGGATTTAATGGCTCATTTTTAAAACTTCCCAGATCTAGATGGCTTTATTGGTAATTTCTACCAAATTTAAAGATAATCAATAGCAATCATTTACAAATACTTCCAAAAATAGGAAAAGATGTCACTTCCCAACTCACTCTATGAAACTAGTGTTATTCTGATACCAAAACAAGTTAAATATGTCACAAGAAAAGAAAATTATAGGCCACTATTCATTATGAATATAAATGCAAAAATCATTTATAAAACATTAGCAAACATAGTTAAGGAAATAAATTGAAAAGGATATGCAATGTAATAAAATAGAATTTATCCCAAGTATGCAAGATTGGTTTAATAAGAATGGGGAGTGACATTTTTAGGGCGTGAGTTTTCCTTTAGGGGTGATGGAAATGTTCCAGAACTAGACAGAGGTCATAGCCACACAACATTGTGATGGTACTAAATGCCACTGAACTGTACACTGTAATAATGGTCAAAATTATAGATCTTATGTTATGTGTGCTTTACCACAATGAAAAAATAGTGCTAAAACTAAAAAAATCAATCAATATCACAAATTATATTAATATAAAATATAAAAATAATACCATAATTAATCCAATAGATGAAGATAAGCATTTGATAAAATTTGACACTCACACTTAAAAATAGAAGAAAACTTTTACAACCTGATAAAGGCTATTTATGAAAAAACACATATAATACTATACTTAATGGTCAAAGACTAAAGATTGCCCCATTGATCAGAAGCAAGATGTCCACTCTCACCACTTATGCTCAACATTTTACTGGAAGTTCTACCCAGAGCAACTAGGCAAGAAAAATACATTTAAAAACATTCAGGTTGGAAAGAAAGAAGTACACTCTCTATTTACAAATGACATGATCTATATAAAGAAAAATCTTTAAAAGAACTATAAGAACAATAAAATGAATTTAGCATGGTGGCAGAATAATACAAGATCAATATGCAAAATTTAACTGTATTTGTATATAAAAGCAATGAACAGACTGAAATTAAATTAAGAAAATAATTCAATTTGCAATAACATAAAATGCATAACATTAAAAAATTAATAAAAGAAGTACAAGTGTTATACAATAAAAATCATAAATCATTGCTAAAAGAAATGAAAGAAAATCTAAACAAATAAAAAAGAACTACCATATTCATGGATCAGAACCCTTAATAAGCATTAAGATGGCAAAAAAGTAATACCAATTCTCCACAAACTCATCCATACTATAGAATAGAATGGTATACTTCTGATTTCATCCAATGGAACCAGCAATATCCTGATACCAAGATCACATATATGCCTATTTATGAAAACTCTAGTTGGGGTATCTTCCCCAATGAGTGTCGGGTGTGGAGTCCTTACTGTATCTCAAGAGAAGAGGGAGAGTGCTTTTTATTTGTGTGGAATTATATACCTGGGTTTCCAAGTCTAGTCCTGAAAACAGTGTCCTTGGGGTTTCAGTAGAGCTCAAAGCAAAGCCAGTGTGCAGAGTTTCCATTCCCTGTCACAGCTGGGTCCAGGTCAACATCAGGCTAGTTACAGTCCATTAGTCCATTGTGTGTGGGGTACACAGAGCCATGGGTCACGTGGGAGAATAAAGGAAGCAAGAGGGAGAGGGAGCCTGCAGGGCAGGAGTCAAGCAAGAGGACGCACAAGGAACAAGAGAATGAACTTCTCTGTTCAGGGAATTAAGTTTCCTAAATCTTCCCTTGCTTGCAGTGGCAATGCCCATTCTGGCCAATGATCTCTGTTCCCAGGTGTGACAGATAGCAAGCACCTTTGCTAGTCCCCCAGCTTTACTGGGCATGTGTTTACCTTCCCTCCTGCCCAGTCCCTTACCCCAGTGATCTGCACCTCATCTGTCTCTGTTTCATTTCCCACCGTGGACAGGTGGCTCCCTGGGTAGGGTTAAGTTGTAGCTTCCTCAAGAAGCTGCCTAAATGGCATCCTTATAATATTTGGCCTTTCCTTTACTCCTTTCCTGTTATTAATAACGAGGTTAATTACAACCATATCACAATCTGCATTATCAGTGCTTATTTCATTCCATTTCCCTAGCAGAGTGCCCATAGCCTACTAAGTGCCTCCTCAATACATTGTGAAAATATCTACCAGACAGAGCAGCTCCTGGGATTTAGATAAACCTGATTTCAGTGTAGTTTCTGATCCATTCCCTCATGTCCTACATTGGTACAGACTGTCACTGTTAAGATTACACAGACAGATGCCTACTGAATAGATCCAGATTTACAGCTGTCTAATTCTTTTCTTTTAAAAATATTTTTATTGATTCTGAGATTCTATATGTATGAAATAGGCTAGGTTTCCAGAAGCTAGTTAATAACCCAATATTCCACTGCTTGTTACTACTTTCCACTTATTTTTAGGTTTTCCTGCAAACATCTGGAAACTGAAATCTAGTGTAAAAATATAGAACAGGGTGGTAGAGCAAATATAGTGAAATGAGGGTGCTTTTTCTTAATTGAATTGCTTGGGCTTTTGTACAATCTAAATTGCCGAGCTATAGAATAAATTTCAACAGCATAATATTTTTTTTCTTGCCAGAGACTTCCTCACTCAATTTTATTCTTTTCCTACCAACACCAAGTTGTTTAAAATCTCATCTCAGAGGCCTCCTCTGCTTGGAAGCCTTTTTTAATTCCTCTAGAATAGGTTGGGTTCTCCTGTACACTCATACTGTGCTTTACGATCAGAGCATCTACCTCATCCTATGGTTATTGTTCCTGACTGCTTTCCTCACTAGACTGTGAAGTCCTCCAGGGCAGGGATGCCACCTCATTTGTCTCTGTTCCATTTCCCAGCATAGAGCCTGGGGCGTAGTGGCCATGCCATAAGGCAGTGTGACTCAGTTAGTTCCTGAAGGAGTAATGAATGCAACACTGTAGTCTGCTTCAACAGGGATTTTAGACACTTCCTGGGAGGAGTGAAGTGCTGGTCCAGCTTGGGTCCTCCCTGCTATACTTAACACTGGTCAGAGAAACATTGTACAAAAGAGCAATGATGTACGTATCTAAAAAAATGTAGCTGTCTCGGAAACCACTTTCTCACTTATAAGATTTTTCAGGGTCATTTTGTAAGCCAATTTACATGCATTTCAAATTAGTTTGCCTAAAAAGAAGCAGATGCTTCTTTGAGCTTCTGCTCTTATTTTCACATCAATTGCTATAATAGGTTATATTGGGATGGCCCTCCTATGCAATCCCAGGTAATGCAATGATCTATTGCTTCCAGTTACCATGTTCAAATATGTGATTGCAAATATTGAAAAAGAAATAAAACTCTGAATACCACAGTATATTTATGTAATCCTCCTATTAGCCTCACTCCAGGGATTATAACGTTATAGGATCAAATAGTCTTTCTTCATTTCCTCTGCTGAGGTCAGAAAGGTTGGGTTGGATCTGCACTTGTCAATATTTCAATTGCTTTTAGTACCATTTCAATAGATATGTTCTACTTGCTTCACTTTCTCTGTATGTTTAAAATATCTGACCTGTTGTTGGTTTACTGTCCTCATATCAAGCACTTTGCAGTGTCAAACTTAAATCCAAGAAAATCGAATGTCCTTCTCAAGATAAGCATGTAAAAAGCACTGATTGCATAAAACTTCATTTTATGATGTCAATGTCCGTATTTTATTTCCTTCGTTCTGTGGTTTCTCCTGGACTCACCTACAGAACTTTCTATTGAAAATCCAATTAAATAGGTACTTAGAAATTAATGCAAATAAACATGAGAGCTAAACCTACTATCTATACTAATAAAAGGGTAATATGTTAATTAGACCAGGAGATCTTCCAGACGACCTTCCGGGGATTAATGGTGGAGTGGAGGCCGGGTGGGAAATGCCTGCCTCTGCTCTGCCATTGATCCCAGAGCCCCAGCAGGGTGGCCAGGGCCTCCCTCTGCACAGCATTGATCACAGAACCCTGGAAGGGTAGGCAGGCAGGCAGGGGGCCAATTGGGGGTGAGCAGGCCGGCAGGGTGGGGGCAGTTGGGGCTGATCAGGCTGGAGGGGGCAGTTGGGGTGATCAGGCTGGCAGGGGTGGCATTGGGGGGCAAGCAGGCTGGCAGGCAGAGTAGTTAGGGGCGATCAGGCAGGCAGGCAGGTGAAAGGTTAGGAGCCAGCAATCCCGGATTGTGAGAGGGATGTCCGTTTGCTGGTTTATGCCCAATCCCTGTGGGGTCCCAGATTGAAGAGGGTGCAGGCCAGGCTGCGGGACCCCCTCCCCCTCCATGCATGAATTTCACGCACCGGGCCACTAGTAGATTTATAAACAGTAGGAATTCATTTCTTACAGTTTTAGAGACTGGACATTTAAGATCAAGGGCTGGGTAGTTTTAGTGTCTGGGGAAGACCCTCCTCCTAGTTGATAGATGCAGGGTTTGTGTTTTGTTTTTTTTTTTTTTTCTACAACTTCACATTGTGGAATGTGCAAGAGAGCTCTCTAGGTCCTCGTTTAGAAAGACATTTATTTCATCATAAGAAACCTACTCTCTGACTTAATAACCTCCCCAAATCCTCGCCTTCAAATACTGTCACTTTGGGGATCAGGTTACAACATTTAAGTTAGGAGATAGAAAGTTTTAGTCTACAGCAAAGTATAATTGTGGTTATGTGTCTATCCAAAATCAAATTTGCTAATTGTGCAAGTTGATTCATTTAATCCAATCAGTAAAATATATAATGAAAATAACCAATAATTGATTAAGAAGGAAGCAATTTTTGTTTTGCTTTTTTCTTATTTACAAATTTTATATAAAACAATATATCCATTTAAAACTTGGAAATGAGCAAAAAAAAAAAAAACCCGGTGTCTTTTTCTGTTAAGAACCTATATATCTGCCACACACCATCAGAATTAATGACACATTGTAAAAGATGTCATGTGTGTACCCTATATAATTAAAGCCTAATAAGTAAATTGTCCCCGCAGGTGGTCGTTCGGCCATGAGACTGGGAGGTCAACTGCTCGCTATAACATGCGCTGACCACAAGGGGGAGGCACAGAACATGACAGGCATTGAAGACAAGCTGGGACCTCTCCCAGGCTACCTGGGGGCTGGGTGACAGAGACGAAGGTTCAGTGAGAATTCGGGCTGTTCGCCAACCTTGCTCTCACTCCCCCTGCTACCCTCCCTTAGGGTGCCAGGACTTGCATGCCAGGGAAGCCTCTGCTATCAGGTGCAGGGTGGCTGTGAGGAGCCCACCCCACACCTATACGGCCTCTTCTGGGTGAGCTGGGCCACAACCACCGAGACCGCAGGGGCTGGTTGGGCTCCCCGTGGGTTCCCACAGGAGCTGGTCTGTGAGGCCAGCCGGGAGAGAGTGCACTGCCCGCCTGGCTTCCATGTGGTGCCCCTGGGTGGCCCAGAGGCCCACACTGGGCCCTGGCCTGCTGCGTCCAGCCACGCTCACTGCAACACAATGAGGGGACTCAGGCGCTGTGACTCAGGCGGAGGGGGGCGTGCAGGGGCCCAGGGCTCCAGGTGCTGCCCATGGACCAGAGGTCAGCTGGGACCTGCCCTTCCACGCCAGATGCGTGCTTCAATCACCAGCCAGGCCTAGTGACTGCACCCGTGCAAAAGTTTCATACACCAGGCCTCTAGTGTGTGTGTGTGTGTGTGTGTGTGTGTGTGCGTGCATACACACACACACACACACACAAAAGATATGCTCTGGGACCTTCACAGTGGTATTATTCAAACCAAAACTATTCAAATGTCCGTGTTATATAAAACTAATTTTAATAAATTAATTCTATCTCATAAAAATTTCCATCTGACATTAAAATATTCCACTAATGCACAATATTTGTCATAAGAAGATTTGTGCTTATAAATAAGCACATACATCTACCTTGTTTTGTAATAATGCTTTAGAATATATTCCCAGATGTGAATCTAGTGCACCACAGATGAAGAAGCCATTAAAGGCTTCTGATACACATTAGTAAATAAATTTTAAGAACTAGCATGCCAGCCTCTGCTATGACTATTTTTATTTAAGTTTATAAATCAATTTGTGCGTAACCTCAACATAGCTTCTGAGAAGCATGATAATTTCAGTAAGAAATAACCGTGACCACCTTTTCACCCTTTCTCATTTGAATTATCTTGAGGTATATTGGAAAGCTACTGACAATTTTCTTGGCTGAACAGAGGTTTGCAAGGCCCACATCATTCTTGGGGAGAGGGCACATGTATGAGATGTACTGGATAGAGCAGTGGTAAAGATGCAAACAGGCCTGAGTCCTCATCATAGATCTAATACAGTCATCCCCCTTATCCATGGGGGATATGTTTCAAGACCCCCAGTGGATGCCTGGAACCGTGGATAATACTGGCCCATATATATCTAGATCTAGATATATGCACATTTTCTATTCATGTCTCTAACCCCCAAATTCAATGGCTTCTTCATTTTAACTAAGCATATATCTTTCACTTTGGCTGCAATTTTTGCAGTTTGAGGTCAGATAACAAAACTAGCTCAAAGTTCTCTTTCCTTTTTTACTTCACAATTTCAAAGATAGAAGTCTTGTTCTTACTGTAGATCTTAACCACCTCAAAATACAATCTTTTCTTTATTGAGTTGAAAATTTTTACTTTCTAACTTAAAGGAAACACTTTAAGGCTTCTCTCAAACATCTGAATTGCTAGCATCACTATTTCTGTGCTTTGGGGTCATTACTCTTGTGTTTGAGTGATACCACGACAGTCAATCTGATAACCAGACAGACAAGCGACTGAAGTGTGAGGTGCTTATAAGCATGGATACGCTGGACAAAGGGATGGTTCACATCCTGGGCAGGATGGAGCAGGACAGCGTGAGATTTCATCACACTACTCAGAGCAGCACAGGATTTAAAATGTATGTTATTTATTTCTGGAGATGTCCATTTAATATTGGGCATCAGATAATGAGGAACTACCAATGGCAAAACTTGTACAAATTACTTAAATTCTTGGAGATTTAAATTCTTTATTTACAAAGTGAATATTTACCTTCCATTCATTTATTCATTCCCTGAATAATTTATTAAAAAATATATCGGCCTGCGGACTCAGGGGTCCCAGGTTCGATTCCGGCCAAGGGCATGTGCCTTGGTTGTGGGCACATCCCCAGTAGGGAGTGTGCAGGAGGCAGCTGATCGATGTTTTTCTCTCATCGATGTTTCTAACTCTCTATCTGTCTCCCTTCCTCTCTGTAAAAAAATATATATATATATTGAGTTGCTTCTATGTTCCAGGCATTGTTCTATGTGATAGGTATAGAGCATTAAAAACAAAAACAACCGACCAAACAAACAAACAAAAAACACTCATATCTGTTTCAATTTTGTTCTGTTTATTTTGTGGAGTGGTGATTGCCAGAGAGAAGCGAACTTGGGGGACTTGGAGAAAGGGATGAAGATGGGAAGGGATTTAGGAGTACATATTGGTAGTTACAAAACAGTCACAGGGATGTAAAGTAAAGCATAGGGAATATAGTCAATAACATTGTAATAACTATGTATGGTGCCAGGTGGGTACTGGAAATATCGACGGGAAGACCATGTAAATTATATAATTGGTCTAAGCACAGAACTGTACTCCTGAAACCAATACATCATAATATTGACAGTGAACTTTAATTAAACAATAAAAAATAAAAATAAAAGTTAGAATGCCATAAAAAAAATTAAAGAGTGAAGGTGTGATGGTGAGGGAGATAGTCCTGAAGGGGTGGGAGCTATGTGAATGAGGCGAGGGATGATGTTATGGGGTTATGCAGGGTATCTTACTTTCTCTTCTCTGGGCTTTGGATTTTGCTTGGATTTGAATTCCAACTGTAAAAGCTCTTAGAGAAAAATAAATTTCACTTACACTAATGGCATTATGAGAGACATTAGATGGTTGACTGTTCTCTCAAGATAGTTTCCTTTCTCTGCTGGGACCCAAAATTTCTGGAAAAAACGCTGGATGAGTTAAATGGAAATAGTTACTGAGATTACAGTTTATTCTCTCTTAAAATACATTCAAAAACAGGATGTTGGGATTAAACTTGGATTGATGGATTTCATACACAAAAGGCAGAATAGAGGGTAGATTGGAGTTATGAAACTCATGTGTCTGAATTTGGGTTTGCTCACTAATGAGGATATAACCTAGAATAAGTGACATTTCCTTTTGTAATCTTATTTCTGTCATCTACATGCACGCCCCCTACTGGGGATCGAGTCCGAAACCCAGGCATGTGCCCTTGGCCGGAATTGAACCTGGGACCCTTCAGTCCGTAGACTGACGCTCTATCCACTGAGCCAAGCCGGCGAGGGCTCTGTCATCTACATGATGATGTCAATGACCTCCTCTTTTCATGTTTGCTGAGGAGATTAAATATCAAATGTTGAGCACATGGTAAATGATAGAATATTCTTGCTATGAGTTAACTCGCCAAAGTCTACATTTCTCACAGTAACTTCTCCTGGGATCATGTGTAATCAGGTGGAGAATAGGCTTTAAAGGCCTGGACACTGTCCAGAGCAACCACCTCATGCTATTTTAGACAATCCTGGTTGCTAGAGAAGACCATGTCCATCAAGCCCCCCATGTCTCCTCCCCCACGCTCCTGGCCTGCTCATTCCTGGGTGTGTCTGATCCTTCCTAATTGTACCTTCACTTGGAATTCCCGGTAACTATCTAACAACGTCCAGATTTGTAAGAGTCTAATTTCTAGTTAAAATACTGCAGTTTACTCAAGCTGACAGCTTAACCTCTGCATATGCTTTATGTCAGGATTTATAGGAGTTTTTTCCTTGCTGCCTTTTGATCCTAATTATGGCCAGCTGTAAACTAATTAACCTCTCTAGGTGTCTCCCAGGAGGTTAGAGGGCTTGGCAGCCAGGGCAACAGCAGCACTGCAGCTGGGAATAAATGATAAGGAACCATATTGACTCAACAGGCCTACTACCGAGGTGGTAATTTCCTAGGAGTCTCCTTGCCAGCAGAGATAACAAAGCAATCCAGAGCAAGGTTTGTGTAATGATAAAGGCATTCAATGTTCATCTGCTTTTGATTTTGTTCCTCAGTCTAGTGTCTAACCAGTTAAACTGCAAATGAATAAAAGATTTAACTGGTAAGTGAGCAAAAGAATGGGCATATGCGAGTGAGTAAAAGAATGCAGAACCATGGGGTAAAACCAAATAATCAACTCAGAAGTATGTGGTTTGCATTGTCCACCATGTCGTGAGTCCTTTCACAGGTCCTGTACTTGGTGTTGAGAAGTGGTTGTAAAGAAGTAAAGCATGGCCTGTATCCCTCAAGGAAGGTAAAACCCAACTGATGGAATAGAGAATCATTCCACTCTCTTCTATGAGGCTTTCTCTCTGTTTTATGTTTTTTAAATCTCTCCCAACCAAAAAAGATAATTAAGTTTCTGATAAAGTTTGAAGATATACCTCAAATTGAATATAGTAACTTGAAGACAAAAACAAGAAATAATTACTTCTAATTGCATTGTTATTTTCTAATAAGTTTAACAGCACATTGTAATTTAACTGAATTTATAGCAAATATTACTAAACTTATACTGAATTTCACTGAATATGCTTTATGCAAACAGAGGTTTTAAAACTATTTATTGACAACCTTCATTTGTGCCTCTTCAAAAAAAAACTTAAGAAGTTTGCTGTAATTCTTTGGTTTACATATCTCTCTGATTGATTCCAGTAGATTGGACTGTTGAAAGATGGAGTCAAACCAGAATAGATCCTTAGAAAAAGCTAGTGGAATAGATATTTAAATAAATGCATAAGGCTTATAATCAGAACTTGCAACCAAAGATATCCTGTGAGTTATCTGAATGTATCATTACCTAAAAAAAAATCTTGCATCAAAATCATCTTATGGAATTTTGTATATTTCATGCTATCAATAGTTTTCTAAAATTATTATCTTAAAAATAAATATTTACTGTTTTAAAAGAAAGAATTGTTACTTATGCATAATATGTACATATTTGTGTACACAAGTCTGTTGTTATAGTATTACAATTAGGACTTATAGTGTATACTAGAGGCCCAATGCACGAAATTCATGCAAGAGTAGGCCTTCCTTCCCCCTGCTGCCTGCACCTGCTTCCCTCTGGCACCCAGGACCTGGGCTTCCCTCGCAGCCCTGGCTTCATCCGGAATGTCGTCCAGAAGGATGTCCAGTCTAATTATCATATTATGCTTTTATTATTGTAGATAATTGTACTTTGGTATGTATATTAAACATGTACATTATAGATATATATGTAGATGTATGCATACATATGTATATGTTTATGCACATGTACATATTCAATATACGTAAGTATCTATATATACACAAATATATATATCCATCTATCTACTATTTAAAAAACTATTTTCTGTTGAAATAGAGCATAAGGGATGAAAGGAAGTTGAAAGAGTAGCAAAAACAATTAAAGATTTTCTAAAAAGCAAAAACAAGAACTGCAAAAGTTGTCAAAGACTTTCTAAAAGGCAAATTTCCTAAATTAAATTTCTAGGAATACTAAATCTTTCAGCATAAAGTATTCACTTGAGCCTCAATATGAACATAAATTCACATATTAATTTTTTACTGCCAATTACATTGAAAAAATTAAAATGGAAATAAGTATCATTTTCCAATGATCAAATGTCAAAGCTGAAGGTGTATATTCATGGAAAGAAACATTATGATTAATTATCTCCTCTTACTGTATTTTATACAAATAAGGAGAAGCCAGTGATCCAAAGGACCTGCTCAGTTGACATGATTCTATAGTTCTGCCTCACTAGCCCTTGTCCAGATTAGTTTAATTGTATCCTTACTGTGTGACTCATAGCATTGTACAACACTTAGTTGAACATACAAAGAGAATAATGCTGAATCTTCAAACTACTTGAAAATGCAGAGACAAAGGTCCATGATTAAAATATTTAGGATAAAATATTTGCAAATTTTATATCTGATAAGGGATTAATATTCAGAATATAAACAGAACTCCTAAAACTCAACACCAAAACAAAGAAACAACCTGATTCAAAAGTAGGCAAAAGACTTGAATAAATATTTCTTTAAAGAGGACATGCACGTGGCCAATCAGCACATGAAAAGATGCTCAACATCATTAATCATTAGAGAAATTCAAATCAATGAGGTACATCTCACATGCATTAAGATGGCCACTATCACATTCAAAACACCAAAAAAACAAACAAATAAACATATGTTGCTGAGGATGTAGTGAGATTGGAAATCTTGTACACTGATGATGGGAATATGAAATGGTACAGCCACCGTGGAAAGAAGTATACCAGTTTCTCAACCAATAAAAATATGATTCTGTATATAGAAAATTCTAAAGACATCTCCAAAAAACTATTAGAAACAATAAACAAATACGGTAAAGCAGTAAAGTTTCAGGATACAAAATCAGTGTATAAAATTCCACTAAATTTCTGCATACTAACAATAAAATTTCAAAATAAAAAGATAAAAATGATTCATTTTTCAAATGCAACAAAAAAATAAAATAACTAGGAATATAAAATATGTGAAGGACCTATATAATGATCATTACAAAGCATTTTTAAAAGAGATTGAAAAAGACACAACAAATGGATAAATATTCCTATTTCGTGTTCATGGATTGGAAGACTCAACATAGTTAAAATGGCAATATTATAACAATATACAGATTTAATGCAATCCCCATCAAAATCCCAATGTCATTTTTTAAAGAAATAGATAAAAAATGTCATCATATTTATGTGGAACCACAAAAGACTCCAAATAGCCAAAGTAATCCTGAGGAAAAAAGAACGAAGCTGGAGGTAGCACATTACCTGACTTCAAATTTTACAATAGCGCTAAGGTTATCAAAACATCTTGGTAATAGCAGAAAAACAGACACACAGACCAATGGAACAGAATTGAAAGCCCAGAAATAAAATCGCATGTATATGGGCAAATTATTTTCAACAAAGAAGCCAAAAACAATGGAGAAAAGAAAGCTTTTTCAATAAACAGTATCGGAAAAATTGGAAAGCCACATGCAAAAGAATGAAACCAGATTAGTTTGTTCCCATGTATAAAAATTAATTAAAAGTAGATCAAAGACCTAAATATAAGACCTGAAACAATAAATTACAGAGAAAAGAAAGATAGAAACAAAAGTTATGGACCTTGGTCTTAGAGAAGATTTTTTAAGAATTTGACCCCAAAGGTAAGGAAAGTAAACACAAATATAAATGAATGGGACTATATTGAACTAAAAAGCCTGTGCACAGAAAAAGAAATCAACAACACAACAAAAGGCAACCAATTATTGGGAGATGATATTTGTAAACAACAGGTATTACAAGGGGATAATATCCAAAATATGTTCAAAACTCATACAACTCAACACAAAACAAACAATCCATTTAAAAAATGGGCAGAGAACCTACACAGAGCTTTCCCCAAGAAGACATACAAATGGTCAGTAGATACATGAAAAGATGCTCTACTTCACTAGCTATTAGGGGATTGCATATTAAAACTACAAAGAGATACCACCTCATACCTGTTAAAATGGCTATTATCAACAAGAAAAGTAACAAATTTTAGAGGTTGTGGAGAAAAATGAATTCTCATTCACTGCTGGTGGGAATGTAAAATGGGGCTGCCACTATGGAAAACAGTAAGGTGATTCTAAAAAATTACCATATGACCCAGCAATCCCTCTTCTAGGTATTTACCTGAAAAACTAAAAAACATTTATTCGCACAAAGATATATGAAGCCCTGTGTTCATTGCACTGTTCATGGTGTTAAGACATGGAGTCAGCCAAAGTGTCCATCAATACAGGATTGGGTAAAGAAGATGTGGTACATATACACATGGAATACTGCTCAGCTATAAGAAAAGATGAAATATGCCATTTGCAACAACATGGATGGACCTTGAGGATATTATGCTAAGGGAAATAAGTCAATTAGAAAAAGTTAAGAACCATATGATTTCACTCATATATGGGATGTAAAACTGAAATTCATAGAAAGTATGGTGGGCCAAATATATGATGACAGAAGATGATTTGACTTTGGGTGATGGGCAAACAGTGCAATATACAGATCATATATCATAGAAATGTAAGCTTAAAACATATATGATCCTATTAACAAATATCAACCCAATAAATTTAATAAAAAATAAAAGACCAGACTTACCATATGATCTATCAATTTCATTTCTGGAGATACAGGTATTTGTGCATGCATGTTCATAGAAGCTTTATTTATAACTAGAGGCCTGGTGCATAAAATTTATGTGCGGGGATGGTCCCTAGGCCTGGCCTGAGATCAGAGCCATCTTCCCCGGCTGCCCGCAGCCTGCCCTGACCCTTGCCGCCACCCACCACCGGTTCCCCATTCGCCATCAGGTGATGGGTGCCTGATGGCCAGGGGAAGGGACTGAGAGGTCAGGTGTTCCTGCCTGCTCACTGGCCCCACCCCTGCCACGGGTCGCCCTCTGTGTGTGGGGTGACTGGCAGGGCAGGGGCCTTGGCCTGGCCCTGCCCGAGTCCCCTGCCACCCACCCCCAGGTCCCCGTTCCCCATCAGGCTATGTGAGCCTGCCGACCAGGGAAAGGGACCAAGAGGTGGTCAGTGCGCCTCATAGTGACTGGTCCAGAGGTCAATCTGGTTGTTCCGCCATTAGGGTCAATTTGAATATTACCCTTTTATTTTATAGGATAGAGGCCTGGTGCATGGGTGGGGGCTGGCTGGCCTGCCCTGATGGGGGCCCTGGATTGGGCTGGGGGGGGCCGAACTGTGGGGTGGGGCCAGCCTAGACGAGGGGCTACGGTCATTCTGATCTCTGGTTGTTCTGGTTGTTCTGCCGTTTTGGTCGGTGGGCTTTTATTATATAGGACTAGAGGCCTGGTGCACAAAATTCGGGCACAGGTGAGGGGGGTTCCCTCAGCCCAGCCTGCACCCTCTCCAATCTGGCACCCCTCAGGGGATGTCTGACTGCTGGTTTAGGCCCGATCCCGGGGATTAGGCCTAAACCGGCAGTTGGACATTCCTCTCACAATCCAGGACAACTGGCTCCTAACTACTCACCTGCCTGCCAGCCTGATCACCCCTAAATGCCTCTGCCTGCTGGCCTGATTGCCCCCACTGCCCCCCTGCAGGCCTGGTTGCCCCCAATGGACCCCCGCTGGCCTGATCCCCCCCCAACTGCCCCCCATGCTGACTTGGTCACCCCACACAGCCTGCTGTTCAGTTGCCCATCCGGTTGTTTCGGTCATGACGGCCCCTTGCTTTTTATATATTAGGATAGCTAAAATATGGAAGAAACCCATCTTTCCACTCAAAGTTTATCACATAAGCAAAATTTGGTACACACATACAATGTGATATTATTCAGTCTTTAAAAAGAATGAAATTCTGACATAGTATGCAGTATGGATGAAACTTGAGAATATTATCAATAATAATTAAAGCATAATTAGACCAGACGTCCTTCCAGATGACCTTCTGAATGAAGCCGGGGCTGTGAGGAAAGCCCGGGTCCAGGGTGCCTGCTGGTGGCCAGAGGGAAGCCCGGGTCCCAGGTGCCTACCAATAGCCAGAGGGAAGCCTGGGTCCTGGGTGCCAGAGTGAAGCTGGTGCCGGCAGCCAGGGGAAGGAAGGCCTACTCTTGCACAAATTTCGTGCATCAGGCCTATACTAAATAAAGTACGCCAGCTGTAAAGAGACAAATACTGTGTGATTCCACTTATATGAAATACTAATCATAGTGAAAATCACAGAAACAGAAAGTAGAATTGTGGTTGCCAAGGGCTGGGAAGGAGAATAGAAAGAACTTTACTTTTTTAGTTTTTGAAAATAAGCCTAACATTTATGTCTTTTTTATTGTTGACACTATTACATATGTCTGCTTTTTCTCCCTTTTCCCACCTCCACCCAGCCTTTGCCCCACCCACCCTCTTCCCGCTGGCCATCGCCATACTGGTGTCTGTGTCTGTGGGTTATGCCTATATGTTCTTTGGCTAATCTCTTCACCTGCTTTCATCCAGCCACCCATGTGCCCATCCCCTCTGACAGCTCTCAGTTCGTTACATGTACCCATGTCTCTGTTTCTAATTTGTTCCTCAGTTTATTTTGTTTAATACATTCCACATATAAGGGATACAGATGGCCCCTAGACGTGTGAAAAAATGGTCACACTCACTAATCATCAGAGAGATGCAAGTTAGAAATACAATGAAGTATAACCTCACACCTACCAGAATGGCTACCATCCATAAATCAATAAACAAGTGCTGCTGAGGTTGTGGAGAAAAGGGAATCCTAGTGCACTATTGGTGGGCATGCAGACTGGTACAGACACTGTGGAAACAATGTGGAATTTCCTCAAAAAATTAAAAATGGAACTGCATTTTGACCTAGTGATCCCAGGTCTGGGACCCTAAGACTTCCAAAACACCAATTCAAAAGAATATATACACACAAATATTCATAGCAGAGATCTGGAAGGTATTTTTTAGTGAGTATAGAATTTTGAGTTATAAGATGAAAAGAGTTAAGGAGATAGATGGTGGTGACAGTTGCACAACATTATGAATATAATACCACTGAACTATACATTTTAAAATGGTTAAAATGGTAATTGTTACGTTATGTGTTTTATACCACAATAAAAATAATGGCAATTCCATGTGTTTCAACACAGTAGTAAGTGTTCAATACATTTTAGTAATTATTAGTAACAAACTATCTAGGAAAACTTGTTCATTTTTGTTTACCATGTAGCTAGAATATAAACCAATATTTTGTACAATAAACTCTAAAACTGAGGTCAAGGTATTAAATATTCTAAATACTTACTGCTGTGAGATATGTGTTGGCATATGTCAAATAGTAAGGACATTTCTTGAGTGCAGCACATCTAAGCTTAACTGTGCACCTGGATCACATAGAATACAGATCCTTATCCAGCAGGGGTCAGTGAGGTTTGAGATTCTACATTTTTAAAAATTCTTTATTGTTTAAAGTGTTACATATGAATCCTTTTTTCCCCCATTGACCTCTCCCCGCTCATTCCTACCCCCACCCCAGCACATGCCCTCACCCCCCTTACGGACTGTGTCCATGGGTTATGCTTACGTGCATGCATAGAAGTCCTTTGGTTGATCTCTAAACCCCTCCCCTCTACACATACACCCTACCTTCCCCCCGAGGTTGGATGGTCTGTTTGATGCTTCTATGTATCTGGATCTGTTTTTGTTCATCAGTTTATTTTGTTCATTATATTCCACAAATAAGTGCGATCATGTGACATTTATCTTTCTCTGACTGGCTTATTTCACTTAGCATAATGCTCTCCAGGTCTGTTGCAAATGGTAAGAATTCCTTCTTTTTTACAGCAGCGTAGTATTCCATGGTGTAGATGTACCACAGTTTTGTAGTCCACTCATCTGCTGATGGGCACTTGGGCTGTTTGCAAATCTTAGCTATGGTGAATTGTGCTGCTGTGAACATAGGAGTGCATATATCCTTCCTGATTGGTGTTTCTGGTTTCTTGGGATATATTCCTAGAAGTGAGATTACTCACATACAGTTTTCCACAGTGACTGCACCAGTCTGAGATTCTACAGTTCAAGCCAGTTCTCAAGGGACACCCTGCTGCTTGGGGAAGCCCACACTGGACACCAGGCAGCAGGGGAGGGGAGGAGAGGAAAGGGAAAGGTGATTATGACAGACCTGGGGAACCCTGAGCACAGCCTGAGAGCAGCGTGATGCCCTTTCTTAGCCAAAATGGAAAGTTAAACAACAGCAGCAACAACAACAACAACAAAATGGAAAGTTAGGAAGGAGGTGGAAGGAGAATATAGGCGATGGCAGCCTGAGGGTGCAGGGAGCTGTCATTTTTGTGGACTGTGGGCTGAACAGAGCCGCTACCTCTCCTGGATGGGCCGAGTGGATGCTTGTTTACTTTGTGGGATCTAAACAAACCCTGGAGCCAGAGGTAAATCCCAGTTTTGTGGAGACTTAGGTTTATTTTTCTAAGGAGGGAGTGGCTTTTGTAAAGAAAACAGTATATTTAAAGTTAAAATATCAAATTAGAATGGGAAAAAAACACACAAAATTTACAAATCTCAAAAGCTATTACATACATGGACACTACATTATCAAGAAAAATAGCCTAATTCAAGGAGATTAAAACACATACATCCTCAAGTCCTCTTTTTTTTTTTTTTTTTTTCTTACTCAGGTTTTCCAACACCTCAGATGCCTGGAGGGGATAATGCAGAGGCAGCTGATGTGGGCAAGCAGCAGTGGTTTTAAACCTCTGTGGGCAATATACCCGACTTTTGCAACTTTTACTGGATATATGGCCAAGTGGACATGGAGGTAAATGGAGAGTCTGTACAGGGGAAGGTCGGGAAGCTTGACCTTCATGGTCTGCAGTCAATGTGCCTCAGAATGGGCTTCCACAGTTTGTGTTGCCACCGCCACCCCCAGCCCCACCAATTCCAGGGAAGGCGGAGCTTGGGATGTTGTGGAAAGAGCAGAGAGCTGGGCATGCGTTCGTAGCAATCACGTAGAGGACCAGAAGACATGCCCGTGACACGCACAGGTCCACCTGGAGGAGAAGAATCACTGTGGGTCAACTGTGTAACGGACAACGAGGGGAGAAACTCCAGGTGCAGTGAGTGTGATGGGGGAGGGCACCTAGTAAGAATAGAACCACCGTGTAATGACTGTTCACCTTACTAACTACAGATAAGAGGCTTTCTTACAGACTCTGGGAAACTGGCGGATGAAACAGGATGTAAAAAGATATGGTGCCTCGATGGGTCTATTACTCAGAAAGGAAAAACATTTTGAGAGCAGACAGGTTTTGATTTGGTGGCTGTGATCCTGACCCCACCCAGGAGTTTTTATCGGGAGCGCTGACCATTCTCCATTCCCAGGAACAGGCTGAGCTGTTTGTAACATCACAGAGGATTAGCCACCTTGTGTTGGGACTTTGAGCTCCTGAAGGCTGACTGCAGACCCTCCCTTCCCTTCCCATGTTACACTTGCAGCCGCATGTAGCTATCGTCTCCTTCACCCGAATATAAACAGGCTACTGGCCAGGGGGGTCAGAGCAGAATTTCCATATTTGCTCTCTCCATACTGTCGACATTATGGACATTATGGGAATAAATGCTCATATATGATTCAACCCTGTCTCTGCTTAATTTGGCTCAAGGAATGACGGCAGCCCTGGACTCATTTAGTGTCCAGTATCAAGTGGAAGAAACTAGAAGAACCGTGGGGTAAGAGATCAACCACAGGACTTGTATGATGCATATGAGCATAAGCAATGGACACAGACAGGGGTGGGTGGGTGAAGGCATGTGCTGGGGGGTGGGGGGCAACCAAGGAGAGGTCAATGGGGGAAAAGGAGACTTATGTAATACTTTAAACAATAAAGAATTTAAATTTAAAAAAAAAGAATGAAGTGATTCCCAATATGAAATTAAATTAACTTCTTTTTTATCTTTATTTCACTCTGATTTTGGATGGAAGTAGTTTTATAAGTTTCTATAAAATGACCAGAGTCATTCTGTGTTGGTGTGATAGCTCACAGAAGAATTATGTTCATGTGTTGAATTAGTTCCCATGGTCCACCCGGTTTAATGTGCAAGAAGTTAAAGCACACTATATCTAAATTCATCTCTTTTCTCTTTAGTAAATAATGTATATTTAATTACAAATGAGTGGTGGTATTGCAATGGGAATAACCTCTCACATTAAAAAGTAGTGTATTTGCTCTCAAGCTTTGGTACTTAACAGTTATTTGTAACAAAATTATTTATGACACTACTCACAATGAATCACCACAAACCAGTCTCCCTACACACTGCAGGTAAGAAACTCTTACACACAACACACACACACACACACACACACACACACACACACACACACCTAGTTGACAATACGCTTGTACAAGGACATCACATTAAAACATACTCAGGGTAAAAGCTATCTTATCAAGGGTAAAAAGGTAAAAAATAAACAAAAGGACTGAGACATTTGTATACCTGTAGTTTTGGTGGTAATTTGAGAAGCTGGTTTTATCAAATATTAGCAAGCGTATTGCCCAATACGTTACCCCACTTAATAATTAAACATATCAGTAGATAAAAATCAAGAATTTGGCTCAAATAAACTCACAAAAATTATTTAAAAAATTTTAAAAAGCAAGAAAGTATTCAGACAAGTGACAGAAAGCAGTGTTGAATCAAAGCAAGTGAATTTCTGAAGAATATTTTGGCATAAAGGACAAGCGGGCAACTCAGCTAGTCTGAGCACCTCACCTGGTGGGGGTTCAAGTGTTTTATATATTTCCCCTCTATAGGTTTCAAGGTTTCCCTGCCAGCTATCTCTCCTGCCTAACATTTCCTCTTCAAGTGATACCATCCAAATGCAATTGGGTTTTGAGGTTTGATGATCAGTTTTCTGTATGTACTTTCTGCTGATTGAGGATGTAGAGCTGGTTCTAGGGTGGCATCACCTGTTTCTTGTCTGGGAAGCTGGGGATTAGGGTTTTGTATAGAATTTTTCATCATCCTGGTTGAATGAGCATTTATAGGCAAATTGCCTCTAGCCTGGAAGACACAAGATAGACAAGGATTTTAAGAATACAGTGTCCAAAAAGAAGTAGGAGAAACAGGGAAGCAATGGGGCCTAGAAAGGGTAGCAGCCAAGAGCTCCATGACCAGATGCTAGACCAGGAACTCCACCCTCAAAACAACCTACTTTCCATTATATATTACCAAAACCATGCATTTCCCCCCAATTTAATTAGAATTCTTAGAAACTTTAATTTGTAGTGACAACTAAAAGCAAAACATTTCAAAGCTTTCAATAACAGTTTTTTCATTAGCTAATACTAGTGACCTGGTGCACGGATTCATGCATATTGAAAGGAAATTAATTAGAAGGTGGCTGGTGGGGCAGGCATGGGCAAAACAGGCCGAACACACCCGGGAGCCAACCTCCCACTGTCCCTCCCTGGCCGGCTGCACCTGGGGTGACGCTGTGGCTCAAAAGGCATCTGCAGACTGAGCGGGGTACCTCTGGCAGGTAGGGTCCCTCAGTCTGGCCTGTGGGGATCAAGCCAAAACTGGCTCTCTGACATCCCCCGAGGGGTCCCAGAGTGCGAGAGGGCACTCTGCAAAGTTGCTGTCGTACAGGGTGTGGAAAGCAAACGCCAAGTGTTCAGTAAACCAGATTCGGGGCCAACAGTGCCCCAGCGACAACATTCACACTAAGAGCCAGAGACTCCAATTGGAATCGTGTAGCCCCAAGATGAATCGGGCTCCCTCCTCTCTGGTTTCAGGGTGTGTCACCCAAGAACAGCTTCTGCAAAATCACTGCAACTCGTCAGCTCCTATGTTGAGTGTCTGCACCCTGATGGTCAGTGTGCATCATAGCGACCCGTTGGACAGTGGGAAGGACATTTAGCATATTAGCCTTTATATATATACTAGTAGCCCTGCACACAAATCCATGCACCAGTAGCTCGCCAGTAGCTCGCTGACGCCCTCCAGTACCTCTCTGCCCACTGCCTCGCCCTCTTGTAACTTCCCTGTCCCCTCCCTCCACCCCCCTCATAGCTTGCTGCCCTGCCCCCTCCTATAACTCTCCACCACCCGCTTGTAGCCAGTAGCTCGCTGCCACCCTCCTTTAGCTCTCTGCCCACTGCCCCGCCCTCCTGTAGCTCTCTCTGCCCACCTGACTCCCCCTCATAGCTTGCTGCCCTGCCCCCTCCTGTAGCTCTCTGCCACCTGCTTGTAGCTCGCTGCCCCACACTCCTGCTGATCCATGATCTGGTCATTATGCAGTCAGTCGTTACGCTTCACGGTTTAACGACTATTTGCATATTACATCTTTATTATATAGGATATATATATATATATTCAAATTTTTTAAGAGGCATAACAGAGATAACGAATTATTCATTTCGTGTGTTTAAAAGTGAGTTGTCTAATTATCTAGTGTCTTCAAACACTTTTAGGAGGCTGGAGAAGATGCTGTGATGGGGGGGGGGGGGGGGAGGGGGGCACTTTGGAAATGTCTGGTTTGAGTACTCCAGCGGCTTCAGTTTAAAAGCACCATTTTTTCCTTCAGCCACCTGCTGCTCCCACAGTCTGCACAGGGTTTTGGGTGCTGTTAATTCTCCATTGTTCGCAGGCCAGCAGCAGCTCCTGGGCCTCCAGGAGGAGGATTTAGTGTGCTTAAAAGACTAGTTTTTACAAATTTTCCTTCAATTACCTTAGCCTTGTTTATATTTTAATTACCCAGTAGGAAGGCATATTTCGCATCAGTATACATCTTCAGTCTTTTTCCTTTCCCTAATTCTAAGGCTCTTATGAGACCTATTAATTTTGCCAGTTGTGCTGAGGTTCTGGGTGGTAAAGCTCGGGCCTCTATTACTTTATGTGAGGAGACTATGACATATCCAGCATAATGTATCCCTTCTCTTATAAAACTACTTCCATCCAAAAACCAAACCTCATCTGGATTTAGCAGAGGTTGGTCTTGAGATCTGACTTGCCTGCATAGACTGATCTATGACCTCACAGCAGGTATATTCTATTTTTGAATTGGATGCAGGCATTAGAGTAGTTAGATTCAGGACTGTGCAATTCTCTATTTTTACTTGAGGATTTTCAATCAAGGTGACCTGGTATCGTAACATGCGATCATCAGTAAGCCAACGGAGCCCTTTGGTATTTAATAAGCATTTTATTTGATGAGAGGCATATGGGGTAATTTCTTGTCCTAAGGATATTTTAAAAGCTTCCTCTAAGAGCAGGGCAGCTGCCTTGACTACCCTCAGATGGTGGAGCCAACCCAGGCTACTGTATCCAGTCATTTTGAGAAGTAGCCACATGGTCTCTTGGTAGGTCCAAGGCCTGTATTAAAATCCCTAATGCAATCCTCTGCCATTCAGTGTCATATAATGGGAAAGTTTTTCAAAGTCCTGCAAACTGAAAGCCAGCCTTTAGGCCTCCGAAGGCCCTTCTTGATATTTTCCCCATTGCAAGTTAGGTGTTTCCTGCCGATTGATTTCTTTTAGGGTCTCATAAAGGACTCAGGCCTTTTCTCCATATCTTGGGATCCTTAGTCCACAGTGTCCTATCAGCCCTAGAAAGGCCTGTAGCTGTCTTAGGGTGGTAGCCCGGGGATACCCCGAACAGCCTGGGTCCTGTCTAAAGACATTCTTTTCCCAGGAGTAAGCACAAGGCCTAGATACTCTACTCTTTGTTGAGGATTTGAGCCTTATTTTTAGAGACCTTAGATCATCTCTCAGCCAGGAAATTTAGGGTTTGTATTACATGTGTGTGCCCCAGTTTTTCAGTAGGAGAACAGATTAGTAGGTCTCCCCCCATCAAAAGATAGGTCTCTTGCATTCTCTGCCAAGGCCTGTCCAAATAAGTGTGGGCTAGCTCTGAACACTTGGGGAAGAACTGTCCATGGAAGCTTTGTGTATGTCCCTGGGCATCTGTCCATTCAAAGGCAAACAAGAATAGGCAATGTCAGTCTAATGGGAATCAATACTGAGAACCATTGAGTTTGAGAGATATTTTTTTTTCCTAAATTGTATATAGGAATCATAGCTTCATTGATAGTTCATAAACCTTGGACCAATCTATGTGTTACAAGTTTTTTCCTAACAGGTAGGATAAGGGTGTTACTGGGGAATTCCAAGGAACCAGCAGCCCATGACTAAGGAATATTGTAGTAACCTTTTGCAGGCCTTCCTTTGCTTTGGGGTTTATAGGATATTGTTGTTTATTAGGAAATTTCTTAGGATCCTTCAGACTGATCATGGCTGGCTTTGCCCTATGGGTTTGGCATGGAGTTCCCATGACCTACTTCTCTTTTTACAAGTAAGGTCATAAAAGGAATGGGACTCTTGGTATCTGTTGAAAAATTCACTAAGCTTTTAGCTTTGCTTAAAATACTTCTTCCTGTCCAAGCTGGTTTGGCTCAGTGAATAGAGCATCCGCCTGCAGACTGAAAGGTCCCAGGTTCGATTCCAGCCAAGGCCACATGTCCGGATTGCAGGCTTGATCCCCAGTAGGGGGCATGCAGGAGGCAGCTGATCAATGACGTTCTCTCATCATTGATGTTTCTAGCTCTCTCTCTCCCTCTCCTTTGCTCTCTAAAATCAATAAAAAATATATTTAAAAAATATATATTTCTCCCTAACAATGGAGCGGGACATTCTGTCACAACTAGGAACTGGTGCACAAAAGCCGTCACTCTCCATAGGCAATTTAAAGTGGTGTAAAGTATTTTCCCTTGGGTTTTCAGTCTATCCCTTGCATAATGTTTCTGACAGAAGAGATCCCCAGTAAGAGGTCAGCATAGACACGGCAGCTTCTGTGTCCAAAAGGAAATTAATGGGTCTTTCTGCCACTTCAAGGGTTACCTTTGGCTCCATCTCTTCAATTATGATGCTCTTAGTGAGAGCTGACTCGAGAATAGGGCCCCTTCAGTTCAAGGCCATCGTGTGGGTAGGTTCTAGTCTGGGAACCCTTTGCCCCCTGGGTACAGTCCCTCTTCCAGTGACCAAACTTGTGGCAGAGGGAGCACGGTTTCTGAGGAAGCCCCTTTCCAGGACTCTCCCTTTTCCATAGACTGCCTGCATTTATGACAATTGCCTTGCTGGAAGGAGCACTTTTGGGCTTTCCCTATTACCTTGGCATCTTAGGCCTCTGCCCTTGTAGGGTGTCGAGAAGCTGAGCCTGCCTTAATCTTTGTGTTTTTCCTTTTCTAAAATCCTCTATTCCTCCCCTTGATCCCTGTTGTAAAATACCAAAGATGGTACTTTTAACATCTCTTCCACGGAGGTAGCTCTTCCCATTATTAATTTCTATATTTTCTTCGTAATATTGAGAGCTGATTGGTTCATGAATTTGTCTTTCAGGACAATCAATCCAACAGAATCATTAGGATCTAGTTTGGTGTACTTAATTAAAGCTTCCCTTAGCCTGTCTATAAAGGAGGTGGGATTTTCTTTCGGACTTTGCTCAATGGCTGCCCAAGTTTGTTATAATTAACAGGTTTCTTTTGTGAGGCTTTCATTCTCTGCAAGAGGTAAAAAATAATGTGATTTCTGGCCTATCTCCCATTCTCTGAATCATAGTCCCAATTAGGATTAGAATAGGGGATGGCCTCCTTTCCTGGTGGATAGTTATCATATAGCATATGGACCTCATTTGCCTAGGTCAGTGGTTGGCAAACTGCGGCTCGCGAGCCACATGCGGCTCTTTGGCCCCTTTAGTGTGGCTCTTCCACAAAATACCACGTGCGGGTGCGCATGTACAGTGCGATTGAAACTTTGTGGCCCATGTGCAGAAGTTGGTATTTTGTGGAAGAGCCACACTCAAGGGGCCAAAGAGCCACATGTGGCTCGCGAGCCACAGTTTGCTGACCACTGGCTAGGTCAGTGCCTTTCCCTTAATGCTGTCATTTTCTGAGGTGGTCAGGACTTCTTGGAGGATTAGATTAACATCCCCCCAGGGCAAGTCATCCATTAATGGGAGCTTTTTCCATTCTTGGGATAATTTGCCAAAGTCATCCGTAAATACCCCTACCTGTCCTTTATGCCCATTAAGTCTTGTAAGCAAATGGAGCCTGGGACTTCCCTTAAAGGGAAGAGTTAATATTGTATTCTTTCTTTGTGTTTGGAATTTATTGTTTTATCTTTCCTCCCACTGGCTGATTCAGTACAGGGTGGTGCAGGTTCTGGGGCAGTTGGTTGCTGAGGCACCATGGGTGGAAATGAACATTCACCCTCAAGATTTAGTTCTTTCTTTGCTATGGCTGCTAAGAGCATAGGCTCTACCTTACAGTTTGATTTTGTTTTCACATTTTAGAGTTATTCCTCAGGGCTATGAAGACCTAAACATATCGTATTTCAGTCCACTTACCCTTCCCTAGACAGAATAAGTCTAGTTGCAAGATTGTACTATAATTTAGTCTTCCATTTCTGGACCAAACTTCCTCATCTCCTTATTCATATTGGAGCCAAGTTGTATTACAAGAGAAAACCAATCTTTGTCTTTTTAAGAACTGAGGGTCAACATTTTTCCAGTTTTTCAAAATGGATCCCAGAGGTAAATTTTATGGTATTGAATTTTGATTTCCCATCTGAAAAGAATAGAGAAGATTCTAGAAGAGAATGGACACTCCTGTTCCTTCTTCTATGTTGTTTCCACCATCTGGAGAAGATATCCTTTCTCAGGCATGGGTTTCCAGAATTAACTAGTCCTCTTGGCTCAGTTATCCCTGGACATGTCTACCCCAGGCCCAAAAGATGGCCTTACCAATGACCAGGGTACTAGTCGATGCTTTGGGAATGGATTTTAACCCACTCAAATAGGGGAATCAACGCTATGTTGGTCTCCTGAACCCCTCCTGATGTCTCTATTCACATTTGACTTAAAACACTCCTTTGCCTCTGAACTATACCATGGAGGGAGGCCTTGTACCTTCCAGGTGCACTAGTATTTAGGCAACAATGTGACTAGTTACTGACCTGTTTTTCTTGTCAAAGATTTCGATAGAGCAAGAATTGCAGTATTTATAGTTCCACCAGCTGTTGTAAAGATGGGACCCTTCTACGTTCTCGCAATATTTTTATTCCCTCAAAAAAGTTTGCTACCCAATATATTTGTCCACTGGAGTGCCTGAACACATGCCATTCCTGTCTACTCCTTCAGTATCCTGGGTCCTGCAGAGCTATGCATAACAGATGCCTAAATAAAGTGGGTAACCCTTTTTTGGTCCATATCCAAGCAGATAATTTACTGATATCACCTAAATTTTGGTAAGGTTCAGAAAGTCAAAGCCAACATTTTCTGCTGCCCTGTCAGCCTTCTCAAGCTATTTAAAAAAGTGTCTTTGGGTCTCAGAGTTAGGTATTAGAGCCTAGAGTATGCATGGAAGAAGGCCTCTTTAACCAATTTATTCAATAATTGGCCCAGAACCAATCCATCAACTAATGCAATAGAGTAAAGGGTCCTGATCAGCCTGTAAAATAACATTAAGATCTTAGCTTCAATTTGTTCAACCAGGGTATCTCCTCTGTGCCTCTGCTCACACAACAATAATAGTTGTCAGTTAACAGCTTCTTGCCAGTGTCTTTCCTTACAATCTATATCTACACTAATAAAAGAGAAACATGGTAATTAGCGTACGACCGCTACCCTTCCCATTGGCTAATCAGCATATCCTTATGCAAATTAACTGTCAGCCAAGATGGTGGCCGGCAGCCATGCACTGAAGTGAACAGGGAGGCTTGCTTGCTTGAGTGATGGCGAACTCCAAGGTTCCCAGCGCTTGCCGGCCTCTCAGCTGCAACTCTAAGCAACTATGTTGCAAATATAGAAGCTAAACAAAACTCCAGAAACCGGCTTTCAGTCAGCCGGGCTTCAGCCAGCCTGACTGCAACATTGTATCAAATACAGAAGGTAAAGGCCAGAAACCTGCTTTCAGCAGCAAGGCCTCAGAGCTAAAGCTGGCCCAGAATAAAAAAAGAAAAAAAGGAGCTGTTGGGAGCTTCAGTCACCCGCCAGCTGGAAAACAGCCCTCAGCCCCTCAGCCAGGCTGGCCAGCCCCCCCAGTGGGGACCCCCACGCTGATCCAGGACACCCTTCAGGGCACACCAGCCATCCCCCGCCCGTGCACCAGGCCTCTATTCTATATAGTAAAAGGGTAATATGCCTCCCGGCACCGGAATCAGTGGAGCCTTGAGCCTCCCAGCACCAGGATCAGCATGACAGGGGGCAGTGCCCAAACCCCCTGATCAGCCCTGCTCTGTGCCTGATAACGA
>NW_005365441.1:831675-832251 GCF_000412655.1 Myotis brandtii | reverse complement strand
GGGGGGAGCTCCTCAACCCCCTGATCGGCCCTGCTCTGTGCATGACAGGGGGGAGCTCCTTAACCCCCTGATGGGCCCTGCTCTGTGAGTGACAGGGGGCAGCGCCCCAACCCCTTGATCGGCCCTGCTCTGTGCGTGACAGGGGGGAGCTTCCCAACCCCCTGATCGACCCTGCTATGTGTGTGACAGGGTACGGAGCCCCAACCCCCTTGATTGGCCCTGCTCCGTGAGTGACAGGGTGCAGTGCCACAACCCCCTGATCCACCCTGCTCTGTGCATGACAGGGGGTGGCGCCGCAACTTCCCTATCAACCCTGCCTTGAGTGTGACAGGGGGCGGTGCCCCAACCCCCCAATCGGCCGTACCCTGAGCGTGATTAGGGGTGGCATCGCAACCTCCCGATCCGCCCTGCTCTGTGCATGACAGGGCGGCGCCCCAACTCCCCAATCAGCTCTGCTCTGAGCCCAACCAGGGGCTGCACCTAGGGATTGGGCCTGCCCTCTGCCACCCAGGAGGAGGCCTAAGCCAGCAGGTCGTTATCTCCTGAGGGGTCCCAGACTGCAAGAAGGCACAGGCC
>NW_005365441.1:810454-831648 GCF_000412655.1 Myotis brandtii | reverse complement strand
TTTTTGTGCACCGGGCCTCTAGTATATATATAAAAGGCTAATATGCAAAGTGTCCCTGCAGAAGTTCAATCCGGAGACCAGGAGTTTGATCACTTGCTATGATGTGCACTGACCACCAGGGGCCAGCGAGGAATGAAGGACGCCCTGGCCAGCAGCCAGAAGGCCCCGATTGGCCCTGATTGCTGGCCAGCCCTAGGGACCCTACCCATGCATAAATTGTGTGCACCATGCCTCTAGTGTTCATATAAACAAGCAAGGGAAGGAACCTCCTCCCCCAATCTGGGTAATATCTTGTGAACACATGGGGCCCCCAAGTAGGTCTATACTGTGAAGCCCTGCACACACAGCAAGTTCCTCCCTTGCAAGCACCACAGAGAGAGTATAAATGCAGACAGACTTGCCAAAAGCCTGATGGGGCAGACATGCAGCAGCTTAGTAACCAAACAGTGGCTTAAATTTATTATGTTAGTAGTCATGTCTATGAACAGATGGGCTAGTAATTAGATGTAGTGGGTCTCTGTGTGCTGTTTGAGAGTGGGGCTCCAAGAATTGGTTACTTTTCTGGTCATCCCATACTCTCTAATTTGTCTCAGTTTCTCTCCTGGCCCTATAAAACAACCAGTAGAGCTTGGAATGTTGGGTGACTAATGCTATGTCCATATCCCTGGATAAGCCAATCAGTTAATTTCAAGTTAAATGGAAGTCCCTATCAGGCCCCTGAATGTCTTAGGTTTCAACTCTAGACACCATCACATAAGGACATTCAAGATTTGAACCAGAGAGAGGAACTGACCTTTTCCTTCAGACCCTAGGAGAAACTTAGGTGGACATACCTTATACTAATTGCCTAATTCCTTATGCCACAGCTCTCTCCTCTATCCCTAAGAAAACTAATACGCATGCATAAAGAGTTTCCTGGCTGGGAATAAAGCTTACTGCTTTCCTGCGTCACTGTCAAAGTGAAATCAGGTGATTTAGTGATCCAAGTCACAGCACCAGAAAGATGTTACCGGAGAGCCATCTAGGTCAGAGGGGCCAATCCCTTCCTTGACTCTTGTCTTGCTCATTAGAAAGAATTCAGGCAAGTGACAGAAAGCAGTGTTGAGACAAAGCAAGTGAATTTCTTAAGGAAGCAAAGCAAGTGAATTTATTAAGAATGCACTTGGCATAAAGCACAAGTGGTCAACTCAACTAGTCTGAGCGCTCCACCTGATGGGGGTTCAAGGATTTTATACATTTCCTCCCTGTAGGTGTCAAGGTTTTCCTTCTGGACAGACTAGACTTCAAGGACCCTTCTTACATTGTGTGGCTTTTCCAGAATTTATGAAAACATATGGTGATTTTATCTTGGAAAATCCCAAGACTGCTTATTTCTTTGTTCAGCGGGTGAGATAATTTCCCCTTTTCCCCTTCCCATCCTTCTGCCCTGGCAGCTATATCCTGCCTAACTCCTCAAATATTTAGTACAGTCTAAAAGGTCTATTCCATAGCATGATATTTCCCAGACTTTACTTACCAAGTTACATCTAAAATAATACTAACAACTGCAAAATATGGCTTAGACTTAAGCTGGAATAAAAACCTTCTTAAGTCAATCAGTAATTTATTTCTAATATATATTTTGTTGCAAATATATTAAAATATGAAAACCTCTGGGCAAAGGAAATTTGATAATATTTAAAAAAACCTTTCAGGATTCATATAAAACTACATCAGCTAAGGTATATAACATACCTGAGCCTGTGTCCCAGCTCTGCCACTCACCAGCAGTATGATCTTGTAGAAGTCATATTTCACTAACTATTCCTCATTTGAAATTATAAATATAATGTTACTTTATACAAAGGATTTTTTTGAGTTTTAGGGAGATTAAGAATATATGTGACAATTCTTTTGAATCAATAATATTAATAAAATGGATGCTATTGTGAACTGCAAGAAACCTAACTACTCAATTTATAATTTAGTACTTTTCTAAATCTTAATAGTTCCTCTAACTGGGATTACATAGAGGCAATACAGATAAAAAAAATTTTCACCTGAAAATAGAACATTGAATTTTAATTTCATACTTGTCATTTTACTAGCTGCAGATCTTTGCAAAGTTACTAAGCTTCACTAAGATCCTCAACATAAAATGAGAATAAAAACATCTATTATCAAAATACACTTTATGATTTAGTCATAATTTGTAGGTAGAAAAGATGTTGCTAGCAAGAACACAGGTACATTTAACTTGGTTTAAAAAATCGCCACTCTCACTAAGAAGAAGGTAACAATCCCTTCAATGTTCAGGAGCTTTGCAAGGTATTATTGAGAAATGCCCCATAAACGTTGAGAAGTTTTGCTAGAATATTTCTGACAAAGAAAGGGATTCAATATTTGTTTAGTGGTTTGCATTAGCTTGGCATATAATAATTGCTTTATATAAATTATCCCATTCTTTTATTTTATAGACACTTCCATAAAAGAGTGAGTGACCTATTTGACACATAAGGCAACTACTAATTGAAGATATTAATGACATTATCCATAGACACAGAGCTACTGAATGAAAAGGCAAATATTCATAATTCAAGTCTGTTTAGCATCAACAGTCTATGCTTTTTCTAATATGCCTTCTATATATTTTCTTGACAATGGAGATATTCTTCATTATTTGATGTCTATTATCGGAACCAGACCATCAATGTGCAGAAAGATAATTCCATACTTTTAAATGACACCCACAATGTCAGCTGCTTTTTCCCAATAATTAAAAAATTCTTTATGAACACATTCAACAAATAATTATTGAGTACCTATATATTAAGACTCAATTTGGTTGTGCATAACAGAAGAGCTAACACTCAGTGACTTAAATAATGAAGGTGTTTATTCATTTCAGGTAGTAATAGAAAGTGCAGAGGTGGACAGTAATCACTTCATTTGCAGCTCTATCCTGCTGGTCTTTCTATCACACCCTCAGCATGTACTTCTTAGTCACCACCTCACGATTGCAGGATAGCTGCTAGACTTCCAAATTTGCCTTTAATATATGAAGAAAAAAAGAGAGAAAGGCAAAAGTCTTGTGCCATGATTTCTGCTTCTGCTGACAAAGTAGTTTATAAGAAAGAATTTCATGGAACAAAATTACATAGAAAGATAGGATTTTAAAAATAACTAATTTTTAAAATAACAGATTTACAGAAAAACTGTGATGATAATATGAAAAGTTCCCAAATACCACATTTCTCGATTCCCTGTTATTAATTTCTTACATGTGTAAGACTCAGTGAACAAAAACAGATATATTATTACTAAGTAAAATTTATACTGTATTCACATTTTCTTAGTTTTTTTGTATATTTTTTCTGTTCCAAAATCCCATCAAGGCTACTACATCATATTCTATCGCCATATCTCCCAAGGCTCCTCTTGACTGGGACAGTTTGTCATAATTTCTTTGTTTTGGATGACTTGATAGTGTGGGGTGTTCTTATCGTGTGTGTGTGTGTGTGTGTGTGTGTGTGTGTGTGTGTGTGTGTGTTTGGTTTGTTTTGTGTAGAATGTCCCTCTTTTGAGATTTTGCTGATTTTTTTTTTAATGATTAGATTGGAGTTTCAGTCTTTGACAAGAAGACCACAAAAGTGAAATGCCATTTTCATCACATTTTACCAAGAGTACATGATATCACTGTGGATACTGCCCTTGATCACCTGGCTGAAGTAGTATTTATTAGTTCCTTGGTTGCCAGGTATGTTCTACCTCTATGAGTGCAGTATATTTACATAAATCATTTGGAATTTTTCTGCATGGGAAATCTATTTCCTCATTTTTAAATTTATTCAATCTTTTATTTATATCAGTATGGGCTCATGTATATTTATTTTGTATTTCAGGTTATAATCCAATATTACTTTTTTTGACTATTTTTCATGAAAAGTTGGACATACTTTTTAATATATAATTCTTGGTAATATATAAAAAATTGCTAAAGGCTTAGAAGATTTTAACAACATGATAAACAAATTTGTGTAATTCACATATGTAGGACTTGGCATCTAACAATGAGAGAATGCACATTATTTAAGAGTGTGTAGAACATTTACTAAAACTGTCCTATGAAATGTGTTAAAAGGCAAGTCTGAATAATTTCAAGAAGCTAGAATAATCAAGTGTATGTTTCCTGACCACAGTGTGAAATTAAGCCAGCATAAAAACATTACTAACAACTTTTAAAATAAAGCAAAATAATTTTCAATAAATAATTGTTTAAAAAAGAAATCACCCACTCCTAAAATGTGAGCAGTGATCAACTATTTTCTTCTGAAAAAGTTACTTCTGAAAAGAATAGGGAAAGTAACTTTACAGTGGAAAAAACAAACGCTACTTCAGCCAGGTGATTACTGTCAGTACCAGCTGTCATAAATCATGTTGATAGCGTATAACCCTAATATGTCCTGAAATGGCACTTTCCCTCTTTGATATTCTCCCCAAAACACATCAGGCTTTTTAATTATGATAAATTCTAATAGAAGGTTATCTTGCAGCATGCTTGACCAGTACTTCTCAAAACTATCAAGGTTATTTAAAACTAGAGGCCCAGTACACAAAATTTGTGCACTGGTGTCCCTCACTCAGCCCAGCCTGCACTCTCTCCAATCTGGGACCAATCGGGCCTACACCAGCAGTCGGACAACCCTCTCACAATCCGGGACTTCTGGCTCCCAACCGCTTGCCTGCCTGCCTGCCTGATTGCCCCTAACCATTTCTACCTGACACCCTGATCACCCCCTAACCACTCCCCTGCCAGCCTGATCGACACCTAACTGTCTCCCTGCTGGCCCGATTGCCCCTAACTGTCCTCCCCTGCAGGCCTGGTCACCCCCAACTACCCTCCCCTGCAGGCCCAGTCCTCCCCAACTACCCTCCCCTGCCAGCCTGGTCACTCCTAACTGCCCTCCCTGCTGGCCTGGTCCCCCACAACTGCCCTACCCTGCTGGCCTGATCGCCCACAACTGCCCTCCCCTGCTGGCCATCTTGTGGTGGCCATCTTGTGACCACATGGGGGCGACCATCTTTGATCACATGGGGATGGCCATCTTGTGTGAGGGTGTGATGGTCAATTTTCATATCACCTCTTTATTATATAGGATAAGAAAGTCTAAGGAACTGTCTCAGTCAAGAAAAATCTAAAGAGACATGATGAAATGTCATATGGTATCCTAGATAAGATCTTGGAAGGGAAAAAAAAGATCAGCTTAAAATTGTGGAAAATATTAAATCTAGTAAATTTTGGTGGAATCTTTAGGGTTTTCTATGTACAATATTTGCAAATAATGACCGTTTTACTTCTTACTTTCCAATTTGGATGCCTTTTATGTTTTCTACTTGTCTGATCACTATGATCAGGACTTCCAGTACTATGTTGAATAAGAGTGGTGAAAGTGGGCATCCCTGTTTTATTCCTGGCCTTAGGGGAAATGGTTTTAGTTTTTACCCTTTGATTTTGATGATGGCTGTAGGTTTGTCATGTATGGCCTTTACTTTATTGAGGTATGATCCCTCTATTCCCACTTTGCTGAGAGTTTTTATCAAAAAAGAGTGTTGGATTTTATAGAATGAATGCCTCTTCTGCATCTATTGATATTATCATAATGATTTTTGTCTTTCAATTTCTTTATGTGATGTATCACGTTTATTAATTTGTGAATATAACACAAGCCTGGAATAAATCCCACTTGATCATGGGGTATGATCTTTTTAATATATTGCTGGATCCGATTTGCTAAAATTTTGTTGAGGATTTTAGCATCTTACGTTCATCAGGGATAATGGCCTAATTCTCTTTCTTTGTAGTATCTTTATCTGGTTTGGGGATTAGGATAATGCTGGCCTAATAAAAAGAGCTTGGAAGTGTTCCTGCCTCTTTGATTTTTTGGAAAGGTTTCAGGAAGATAGGTGTTTGTTCTTCTTTGAATGTTTGGTAAAACTCCCCTGTAAAGCTGGGCTTTTGGTTGCTGAGAGTTTTTTGATTACTGCTTCATTTTCATCAATTGTTATTGGCCTATTCAGGTTTTCTGATTCTTCCTGCTACAGTTCTGAAAGATTGTATCTTTCTAGGAATTTGTCCATTTCATCCACATTGTCCAGCTTGTTGGTATATAGTTTCTCATTTCTTATACAGTGGGGCCTTGACTTACGAGTGTCCTGACTAACGAGTTTTTCGAGATATGAGCCGTCTCTTGGCCACCTTTTTGCTTTGAGTTGCGAGCTAAAATTCGGGTTATGAGTCAGCTTCAGATACCCCACCGCTAGTTGGCGCAGTGAACGCCACAACATCAGCCCAGCATCACGTGTCTCACTCGTTCACTGTTGATTTGACATACGAGTAATTTGAGTTACGAGCTCCGTCACAGAACGAATTAAACTCATAAATCAAGGCCCCACTGTAATCCTTTGTATTGCTGTGTGGTCAGTTGTTACTTCACTGCTTTTATTTCTGTTTTCATTTATTTGGTTCCTCTCTCCTTGTTTCTTGATAAATCTGACTAAAGATTCATCAGTATTGTTATCTTTTCAAAGAAACAGCTCTTGATCTCATTAATCTTTAGTGGGTTATTTTTTTATACACCAATAATGAATTCTCAGAAAGAGAAACTATGAAAACAATCCTACTTACCCCAGCAGCAAAAAAATTAAGATACATAGAAATAAACTTAACCAAGGAGGTAAAATATTTGTATTCAGAAAATTACAGTATATTGAAAAAAAATAGAGGATGATATAAACAAGTTGAAGAATATATTATGTTCATGGACAGGTAGAATTAACACCATTAAAATATCCGTACTACCCAAAGCAACCTATAGATTCAATGTAATTTCTATTAAAATACCAATGGAATATTTCACAGATTTAGAAAAAATACTCCAGAAATTTATATGGAAACAAAAAAGACCCCGAATAGCTGTAGCAATCTTGAGAAAGAAGAACAAAGTTGGAGGGATCACAATACTAGATATCAAGTTATACTACAAAGCCACTGTACTCAAAACAGCCTGGTACTGGCACAAGAATAGGAATAGAAATCAATGGAACAGTAGAGAGAACCCAGAAATCAACCCAAACCATTATGCTAAATTAATATTTGACAAAGCAGGCAAGAACATACAATGGAGTCAAGACAGCCTCTTCAATAAATGACACTGGGAAAATTGGACAGATACATGCAAAAACAAACAAACAAACAAAAAAACTAGACCACCAACTTATATCATATATAAAAATAAACTCAAAAAAAGGATAAGAGACTTAAATGTAAGTCCTGAAACCATAAAAATATTGGGGAAAAATTATTGGTAGCAAAATCTCAGACATCTCTCATAGCAATATGTTTAACAATACATCTCCTAGGACAAATCAACAAATGAGAAGTGTTCACGAGGATATGGAGAAAAGGGAACCCTCATACTCTGCTGGTGGGAATGCAGACTGGTGCAGCCAACAACAATATGGAGTTTCCTTAAAAAATTAAAAATGGAACTCCCATTTGACCCAGTGATCCCACTTATAGGAATATATCCTAAGAAATCAAAGACATCAATCAGAAAGAATATATGCACCTCTATGTTCATAGCAGTGCAATTTACAATAGCTAAGATTTGGAAACAGCCTAAGTGCCCATCAGCAGATGAGTGGGTTAAAAAACTGCAGTACACCTATGCAATGGAATACTACGCTGCTGTAAAATAGAAAGAACTCTTACCATTTGCAACAGCATGGGTGGATCTAGAGAGCATTATGCTAAGTGAAATAAGCCAGTCAGAGAAAGATAAGTATCACACGATCTCACTTATATGTGGAATTTAATGAACAACATAAACTGATTAACAAAAATAGACCCAGAGATATAGAAGCATCAAATATTGTCAAAGAGTGGTTAGTCCATGGGAAAATGTTTTCCATATATCACTAAATTTTTTTTAATATTACAGAACAATAAGTTCATTATGCATATATTTTCCTAAAATTTTTTACAGAAAAAAATGAGTTATAATAAGAGTAATTTTATCTTTATCTTTCTACTTTTATTTTCCATACTGTATATGTATTATTTCTTATTTCAAAAATAGATATACTGTGTAAATATAAAAAAATAAAAAGAAAAGAAATCCACTCATTTAAATGTTCTTTCTCTGTAGTTAAGGTTTTGTTTCTCTTCACTGCTTTTAAGAATACTTTTATTTGTCTTTAATTTCTGAATTTTTACTGGGAAGGGCCTTACTGTGAATTAATCATTTTATGGTGTTTTCCAGGATTGTTTAATCTGTATATTTATATATTTTGCCCCAAAATGTAAACTTCTCAATCATTACTTATTTGAGCACTTTTAAATTTTTTTTTTATTCTTGACCTCTTTCTCCTGGTAAGGACTTTGATGGCAAAAAATTTAGAGCTTTTATAATGATACACTGGGTCCCTCAGCCTGGCCTGCACCCTCTTGCGGGGAGCAGGCCTAAGCCGGCAGTTGGACATCCCTCTTGCTGTCCGGGACTGGTCACTCCTTACCTCCCACCTGCTCGCTGCTCCTTAGTGCTGTCACGGAGACGGGAGAGGCTCCCACCACTGTCTCTGTGCTCACCAGCTGTGAGCCGGACTTCTGGCTGAGCTCCTGCATTGAGCGTCTGCTCCCTGGTGGTCAGTGTGCATCATAGCAACGGGTTGTTCTGGTTGTTCTGCCGTAAAGGTCGCTTTGGTCCAAGGTGTCAGTATTTTTCCATGGCCCCTTCTCACTCATGTGGCTTCACAGCTCCAACTAGCAAAAGCAGAGAAAGAAAACATGGTGTTAATCTCCTGGTCTAAGTGAAAATAATAATAAAATAAGCATGATGTTCTTTTTTCAACCAACACTTTCCCAATACCCTCAGAAACAATTATTTTTATTGGTTTATTCTTCTGCAGATTAGGAAATGATCCACTTTCACTTTTCTTTTGATCTTCTGGTTAGTGCAAGACATTAGCAATATTCCCCTCCCTTATAGTTACATGCTATTCTATTTTCTTTGTAACAAAATTACTATGTGAAACAGAACCTACTGCATATTCAGACAGAAATACAAAATGGTTTCTGAACATACTTTTTGAAAATTGTAATGTTATTTATAGTTCCTCAATTTTATTTACTGGATCTCATTGAATATTAATTTGCTGCATGGATCCTACTTTAGAGAATCAATGTTGGGTAAAATCAATTCCATCCCTCTGGTGAAAGTCTTTTCCTCTTGCCTTTTCATATTCTCTTTACAATCTGTTTATATTAACTTTATATGACTGATACAGAAAAAAATTCTCATGTGTCTTACGCTTGAGAATGTTACATGATAAAAGGAATATATTATTTGGATTTGCAGGAAGAAAACCAAATCCCATTAGAAGCCTTACAGAAAATAAAGCATTCTGAAAGTGCGTTTTACATGCACACTCCAAGATAATGGGAGTTAATTATTTCTGGTCAGTGCTTCAGGTCAATGGGCCTGTTGGGAGATCTGGTGGGAAAACATGGGTGGTTTATGGGCCATTTAAGCTGGAAAAATGCAAAGGCAGAATGCCTTATACATTATTATTTTCCAGAGAAATAAATTATTGCATGGGGATTTAGTGAATAAGTGAAATGTTTACTTGGTGAATTAGTGCTTCTTGTGTTTTTAAGCAAGGATATTACCTAGGAACACTCATGCCTCTTTCCCAGCTCTCATTAATGATTCGTTTCATTTTGTGATCCCACCATTATCTCCCAAATGTCCAGAGGGCAAGAAGAAAGTCCATGAACAGATCCGCAGCTAACTTGTCAAATACAAACATGGTCTAGACTAGAGACATACACAGTTTCATTTCTTCAGCAGCAGCATCTCTGTGCTCCTCTGGTGTCAGTCTCAGGTGAATTTTCTCCCTCTAGTCTATCTTCTTCTTTTTATTTCTACATCTTCACCCAGGCTTCCTGCTACTCACCCCTGCCCCTGTTTCATTCTGGCCTAGTGCTGTGTGATCAAGAATGTGGAGGTATCAGCCCTCCTTCTCAAACCCTTGGGGTTCTCCATAGTATGAGCTCACAGTTCTCCACAGAAGTACTAGCTATTATAGACTGGTCAGTACAAGTCCTCTACGAGACAAACTATTTGCCATAGGCATTGCTTCTCATAGCCTAACTTCAAAGGTTTACTAGATGAAAAACACTCCCATTTCAGAAAGAGTATAAGTGAAAAAGAAAATAGTGAAATAGAAAACCCTGAGCTCCCATTTACTTATTCATTTAGAATTTAATGAGACTCGTCTAAGCACCTATAATTATCCAAGCTTCTAGGACATTAAAATAAATCAGATGCTTTCCTTTTTCTTAGAATATCTCTTTCAAATGGAGAAGTAAGGCATGTAAATAGATGAATGACACTGCAATGTGTGGTAGGGCTATAATGAGTCTAAACAAAACACTGTCGAGGATAAATGATTTCAATGGGACAAAAATTGAAAGCTTAGTGTTTCAGGTAACAATCTACCTAGAGAGAATCAGGGAACAATGGAAGTACCACTTTTCACCTGCAATGTCCACAAGCTCTCTACAAAAGAAATCTGATAAATTTATTTTATTTTTTCAATTAGAATTGACAGACAATATTATATTAGTTTCAGGTGTACAACCTAGTGATTAGACATTTATTTTTTTAATTATTTATTGTTGAAAGTATTACATATGTCCCCTTTTCCCCATTGACCTCTAGACATTTATTTTTTTAATTATTTATTGTTGAAAGTATTACATATGTCCCCTTTTCCCCCATTGACCTCTCCCAGCCTGACCCCCACCACCCAGCATAGGCCTTCACCCCCTATTGTCTGTGTCCATTGATTATGCTTATATGCATGTATACAAGTCCTTTAGTCGATCTCTTACCCACCACCTCCCAACCTTCTCTGCCTTCCCTCTGATGTTTGACGGTCTGTTCCATGCTTCTATGTCTCTGGATCCATTTTTGTTCATAAGTTTATGTTGTTCATTATATTCCATAAAGGAATGAGATCATGTGATACTTATCTTTCTCGGACTGGTTTATTTTGCTTAGCATAATGCTCTCCAGGTCTATTCATTCTGTTGCAAATTGTAAGTTCTTTCTTTTTTACAATAGCATAGTACTCCATTGTGTAGATGTACCACTGTTTTTTAATCCACTCATCTGCTGATGGGCACTTAGGTTGTTTCTAAATCTTAGCTATGGTAAATTGTGCTGCTATGAACATAGGGGGGCATATATACTTTCTGATGAGTGTTTCTGAATTCTTGGGATATATTTCTAAAAGTGGGATTGCTGAGTCAAATGGAAGTTGCATTTTTAATTTTTTGAGGAATCTTCATACTGTTTTCCACAGTGGCTGCACCAGTCTGCATTCCCACCAGCAGTGTATGAGGGTTCCTTTTTCTCCACATCCTCGCCATCACTTGTCATTTGTTGATTTGTTGATGATAGCTATTCTGACAGGTGTGAGGTGGCACCTCACTGTCGTTTTAATTTGCATCCTTCAGATAGTTAGTGACTTTGAGCAGTTATTCATATGCTCTTGGCCTTCTGTATGTCCACTTTCGTGAAGTGTCTATTTAGGTACTTTGCCAATTTTTGATTGGATTGTTTACCTTCTTTTTGTTAAATTGTATGAGTTCCCTATAAATTTTGGAGATTAAACCCTTATCAGATATAACATTAGCAAATATATTCTCCTCTGAAGTGGGCTCGCTTGTTGATTTTTTGATGGTTTCTCTTGCTGTGCAGAAACTTTTTATATTGATGTAGTCCCATTTGTTTATTTTCTCCTTAGTTTCCATTGTCCTAGGAGCTGTATGGTAAACATATTGCTATGAGATATGTCTGATATTTTGCTACCTATGGATTCCTCCAAGATTTTATGGTTTCCCATCTTATATTTAAGTATTTTATCCATTTTGAGTTTATTCTTGTGTATGGTGTGAGTTGGTGTTCTAGTTTCATTTTTCCTCCGACACCATTTATTGAAGAGACTGTCTTGACTCCATTGTATGCTCTTGCCTTCTTTGTCAATATTAATTGAGCATAATGACTTGGGTTGATTTCTGGGTTCTCTGTTCTGTTCAGTTGTTCTGTATGACTGTTCTTGTGCCAGTACCAAGCATTTAGAAAACAGTGGCTTTGTAATATAACTTGATATCTGGTATTGTGATTTCTCTAACTTTGTTATTCTTTCTCGGGATTGCTGTGGCTATTCAGGGTCTTTCTTTATTCCATATAAACTTTTGGAGAGTTTGTTCTAGGTCTGTGAAATATGCTATTGATATTCTAATGGGAATTGCAGTGAATCTATAGATTGCTTTGGGTAGTATAGACATTTTAATGTTGATTCTACCAATCCATGAACATGGTATATTTTTCCAATTGTTTATATTTTATTTTATCTCTTTTGTCTACATTTTCTGGTTTTCTGAGTACAGGTATTTTATCTACTTGGTTAAGTTTATTCCTAATATCTTAATTTTTTTTCTTGCAATGGTAAATGTGATTGCTCTTTTTAGTTTCTCTTTCTGATTTCATTATTGATGTATAAAAATTCCATAGTTTTCTGGGTGTTAATTTTGTATCCTGCAACATTGTTGAAATATTTTATTAAATCTAGTAGTTTTCTGATGAAACTTTTAGGGTTTTCTATGTATAATATAATGCCATCTGCAAATAATGAGTTTTACTTCCTCTTTTCAATTTGGATGCCTTTTCTTTTTTTCTTTTTATCTGATCACTATGGCTAGCACTTCTAGTACTATGCTGAACAGGAGTGGTGAAAGTGGGCATCCTGTCTTCTTCCTGTTCTAAAGGGAAATAGTTTTAGTTTGTTTTTTTTTCCCATTGAGTATGACAGGTTTGTAATATGTGGCTTTTATTATGTTGAGGTATGCAGAGGCCTTCCCACTTTGCTGAGAGTTTTATAAAAAATGGATGTTGGATTTTGTCGAATGCTTCCTTTATCCAGTTCCCCACACACCCTTACCCTTTGACATTTATCACTCTGTTTCATGTTCCCATGCCTCTGGTTCTATTTTGTTCATCAGTTTATTTTGTTTATTAGATTCCACATATTAGGGAGATTATATGGTATTTGTCTTTCTCTGACTGGCTTAGCTTAGCATAATAACCTCTAGGTCCGTCCATGTTGTCATAAAAGGTCAGAGTTCCTTGCTTTTTACAGCCACATAGTATTCAATTGTGTAAATGTACTATGGCTTTTTCCCCCCACAAATCTACTGAAGGGCATTTAGGTTGTTTCCAGATCTTGGCTATTTTAAATAGTGCTGCAACAAACATAGATGTGCATATATACTTTCTGATTGGTTTTTAGGATATATACCCTGAAGTATATATTGGGATTCTTAGGATATATACCCTGAGGTGGGATTGCTGTGTCAAAAGGCAGTTTCATTTTTAATTTTTTTGAGGAAGTTTTTAGTGTTTTCAACAGTGGCTGCATCAGCCTGCATTCACATCAACAGTGCACTAGGGTTCCTTTTTCTCCGCATCCTTGCCAGCATTTCTTGTTTGCTATTTATTGATAGTAGCTATTCAGCTAGGTAAGGTGATACCTCATTATAGTTTTAATTTTCATCTCCAAGATGATTAGTGATCTTTAGCATTTTTTCATATGTCTCTTGGCCATTTGTATGTCCTCCTTGGAGAAGTATCTATTCAAGTCATTTGCCCATTTTTTTTTTAATGGGATTGCGTGTCTTCCTAATGTTGATTTGTATAAGTTCCTTACATATATTGGAGATTAAACCCTTATAAGGTGAATCATTGGCAAATATGTTCTCCCATACAGTGGCTTCCCTTTTTGCTTTGTTGATGGTTTCTTTTTTGATACAGAAGCTTTTTCATTTGATGAAGTCCTGTTTGTTTATTTTTTCCTATGTTTGCCTTGCCTTTGGAAACATATTGGCAAAAATATTGTTCTGAAAGATGTCTTGGATTTACTGCCTATGTCTTCTTGTATAATTTTTTATGGTTTTACAACTTACACCATACCATCTTCCTGCTTTGTCAAACATTAATTGAGCATAAAGGACTAGGTTGATTTCTTGGTTCTCTGTTCTGTTCTATTGATCTATGTGCCTGTTCTGTGCAAATATCAGGCTGTTTTGATTACAATGGCTTTGTAGTATAGTTTGATATTTGGTATTGTGAATCCTCCAACTTTGTTCTTCTTTCTCAAGATTGTTGAGAAGCCATTTAGGGTCTTTTTTGGTTTCATATATATTTTTGAAATATTTGTTCTAGATCTATAAAATATGCCTTTGGTATTTTTATAGAGATTGTGTTGAATCTGTAGATTGTTTTTGGTAGTATGGACATTTTAATGATATCAATTTTTCCAATCAATGAACATGGTATATGCTTCTACTTGTTTGTATCTTCCTCTATTTATTTTTTCAATGTCCTATAGTTTTCTAAGTAAATTTATTCCCAAGTATCTTATTCCTAGGAATAAACTTATTTTTGTTGTTGTTCTTGCAATGACAGGAGCAGATCAGTAAATGTCTCAAAGTGACTGGGATCCACCTCCACCCTTTCCATCTGTCAGAATTAGTCACTGAAAATGCTATTTCTGATAGGGCTTATGGCAGCATCAAGAGGATAGTACCTCTAGATCTGTAAGAGAGAAGTGCTATTCAGATTCAGGGGAGATGGTGAGTGTTTCCTCCCAGCCCATAACCACAGGTCTGATCTCAGAGTGGAGCATCTTCTAGGCAGGTAGGTAGGATCTGCTGGAAGCTGGGCATTTCTATGAGCTCTTCCATGAGGGGGAAGCCAAGTTAGGTTCCTGGGAAGGTGGGAGGGACGGCCCCACTCAAATCCAGTCACTGACATCCCTTGAGACTACCCAAACCAATAGGCCTGGATTCTGCTGTTGCCTCCTCAGCAGGAGCTGAGATGCAGAGCAGGGGAGCTGTATGGCAGAGGACAGAGGGTGGGTAGTTGTTGCTGGGAGGGGCTTGTGCTTCTAAGGAGAAATGGCTGCCGCAGTACTAGGGGGTGGGGTGGTGAGATGACCCAGCACAGATATACTGGCAGAAACTCTCCCACATCTCTCCCCAAGCCTCCCTCCACAGACTCTCCTCAGGGGACTACATTCTGCACCGTGCTCACTCTGCCAAAGCCCTGGGTGAGTGGCTGTCAACAATAATCCTATACTCTGGCTCTTTTTAAAAAGTATCTTTGTCACCAGCATGGTCCCTCTCTCCCTGGTTGGTGAAAGCCCTGCTGATTTTCACCAATGGGTGACACCTGGCTGCTGTTCCCAGCTCTGGCACTTTGGGCTGGGGAGCCCAGCCAGGGGGCCAGGTCTCACTCCTCTCTGGGGGAAACCCTGCAATGGATATATCCCTCCTCACCCTCAGCCTGCTGACCATGGGCCTGGGCCCAGCCCCTCTTGCAAACCCACCCTTCCTACCAGTTTGAAGGTGTTTTCTTCCCTTCCTTGTTTAAAAGTCTCCTCTTCAGTCCTGACTGGTGTGGCTCAGTTGGTTGGAGCATCATCCCACATGTTGAAAGGTCCAGGGGTTTGATTCCAGTCAGGGCACAAACCCTGGTCTGGGCATGTGTGAGAGGGAATTGATTGATGTTTCTCTCTCACATCAATGTTTCTCTCTCTCTCTCCCTCTCTCTCCCTCTCTCTAAAATCAATAAAACCATGTCTTCAGGTGAGGACTTAAAAAAAGAAATTTAAAAATAAATAAATAAATAAATAAATAAATAAATAAATAACAGTCTTTTCTTTAGCTTGTCTTTAGTTGGTAATTCAGGGTGAATGTTATCCAGTTTAGTTTTATTTCCAGTTTGGTTCGGAGAGAAGGTGTGAGAAAGATCCACCTACTCCACTGCTACCTTGAACTACCAGCTCTTTTAGTTGTTTTGATTGGCTGTTTTCTGCTTTCTTAACTTCCAAATCTATAATTTGATTCTCTGCTTCATCTACTCCACTGTTTATTCTCTGTGATTCATTCTTCATTTTAGATAGTTTATTCTAATTTCTGATTGGTTCTTTTTTATATTTTCTAACTCTGTTTTTATGTTTCTTATCTCTTTGTTGAAATTCTCACTAAGTTAATATACTCTTTTCCTAAGTTCATTGACTATCCTTTAACCAGTATTTTAAGTTCTGCATTTAGTAAACTGCTTTTACCCATTTTATTCAGTTCTTTTTCTGGGCCACATTTTTTGTATCCTCATTTTGGCAACCTCCCTGTGTTTGTTTCTATGTATTAGGTGGTGATGCTTGGTAGAGGGGCCTAATGTAGGAGATGTATAGTGGCAGATCCTCTCTGATAATCAGAGGTGGGAACTCCAGTTGTGCCCCCTGTTTAGACTTTGTTCATTCCCCCCCCCCATTGTAGTTGAGCCTTGATTATTGTTGGCACCTTGGTGGAAGGATTTACCCCCAGGCTGATTGGCTGCAAGGACTGACAACCATGCAGGGACTGACCCCATGATACAGGACTTACTTCCGCAAGTGTCTGGTGCCTGCTGAGTCCACCCTTTGAGTATGTCTTTGTGGAGAATGTGGGGTGGTTCGTTGATGTGATCTGAAGTTATCCACTAGGTACTCTGGCTCTGGGGCCTCCAAAGAGGTGCAGGCCAAGGTCAGCCTCTGCCTATGTTCTGTCCAGGGCCAATGGGCGTCAGATACAAAGTGATCTGCAAATGGCTGCTACTTGTGCTGGCTTTGGAGGTGCCCAGATGAGGCCAACTTGCAAACCGAGGCCAGCTGTTGGGCGTTTGGCCATGCAGCATGTAAGAGCATGCTGAGGAAAGATGCTGTTTGTTGAAGAGATTTTAAGAAAGTCCAAAGCATGAGCCAATACAGGCCTTTTGTCTGGAAAAGCCACTGGAAAAGGATTTGGTGGGTCCACAAGTTGGGTAGGGCAGGGTCTCTGGGAATCACTAGGGCAGAGTGAACACCTTAGCTGGGTTAATGGAGACTCAGATATGGCACCTGCTTTCTGGACTCAGAAAAAAACAGTGATCTTCACCAGGTCTTCTGTCCAGGAGAAAGCTGCACCCCCAGCGCTCACCTGATGTCACATAACTCAGTTCTTCACCATGTGTCCCTGCTACCCCAATGTGGAATGTGATGAACATGGTCTGGGTGTGGTGTTTTCAACATGTCACTCCTTCTGCCTACAGTGTACCGATTGGCCTATGAGCAGTATGCCACATACAAACCTAGGTACTTGCCTGAACTTTAGTGGATTGGTCTCCAACTCTTTCTTTTTCTGACCTCAAAGCTTTGACTAGATATCCAGTTGGATTAAATTGTGAGCATAGTACATTAACCAACTCTGTGTTTTTCAAATACTTTGATTTCATATACCCTTTAATATATGCTCAGGAAATCTCAGCACTTTGGGGAAAAAGAATTAATGAACACATTTGAAAGTGAGTAGTTTCTTGTCCTTTTGTAAATAAAGATCAAAGATAAAAGAGATAAACAGGAACACAGAATTTTGAAATGTGATAAGACTAGAGGCCTAATGCATGAAATTTGTGCAAGAGTAGGCCTCCTTTCTCCCAGCTGCCGGCACTGGCTTCCCTCTGGCACCCAGGACCCGAGATTCCCTTGCAGCCCAGGCTTCATTCGGAAGGTTGTCCGGAAAGATGTCCAGTCTAATTAGCATGTTACACATTTATTATTATAGATAATTACAATAGTAGTTTTATGGACTTGGTACTAGGGAGTACTAGGATGAGAAGCATCAGGGTTAGCTGCCCAGGATGGACACTCCCCATAAACTGGTTTTGAAGGTAAGAGGCTTTTTTTTTTTTTTTTTTTTACCAGTTGTCAGGTGCAAAGAGGTGTCTGAGAGAATCATTGCACTGCAGACCAAAAAAGGCTGTCACTACGATGTAAACTCTAGTCATTTACACATTCTAGGAGAAAATGCCTTGGTGGCTATTGATCTGATAGTGTTTAGGACCCTATAAGATGAAAATGGACTAAACTTGAAAAATTATAAGAGAAAAATAGTCTACTTATGACAAGGGCATACCCGGATATAAGCAAGGTACATCACATCCATATGTCTTATTTCTGTATGTTATGCTGCAACCCCCAAAACCCCTGGGTCAACAAAAGAGTTGTGATGGTTTTTTTCGGAGTAAGGCCAGGTCTCTGGAGAACCAGGGTGGGAAGAGGTGGAGCCTTGCCTCCCTCGCCATGCTCTCTCTTGCAGGTGAGAAACCTAAGAGGCTGAGAGGGTGATGATATTACTAAATGTAAACAGAGCAAGGTAAGAAAGAGTCTTAATCTCCAGGGGGAGGATAGGGGGCCCAGACAACTGGAAGAATCGGTTGAGACTAAGAAGTTAGGCAGGAACTTCAGTTACAAGGCTTGGGTGGATCCCAACAGACTTAACTCAATCCAAACTGTCACACTCTGCTCTTTGACCAGCTATGGTACGGTAGAGGTAGTATGTGGAATCTACTATCTACTATTCTCTGACTCAGTGTTAAATGCCTTTATTTCTGGGGAGCTGCCAATAGTTTGGACAGATCTTGCTGTTGCCTGAGTTTTACTCTTTGGGTTTTCATTGGCTGGTCCCTCATTCCTTCCTTCTAGGTTTCTTAGATGTGATGTTAAAATTAAGGTAGAATAAGTTTTGTGAAGTGTCAGAGTCTTACTTTTCAGGGGATCTGATAAGTTAACTACCCAGTGATCTTTATGTTGTTCTAATAAACTCTTAAGAAAATGTAAAAAAAATATATGAATATCTTCACAAAATTTAAGCTGATTTAAAACATTTTCCTCATATGTTTAATACTGTAGTTGCAAATAGTGTATATGTTGAAGTTTTGAAGTATTGACATTTTAAAATAATGTTATATGACTTTTAAATGTGTACAGTGGAATAACTTTACATAGTAATTAAACACCTATAATCATTCACTTAGAAATAATCTTTTAAAAGTCATAAATTTTGTAGTGTTTAATGTACTCCTTACCTTGTATTTCTCTTCACAGGCAATTCTTCCTAATGTAATATAATGTTATTATTGAAAATGTTTTATGTATCACTGTTTTATGCATTCCTTTCATAAACTATGTTTATATATTTAAATTTAGATGCTTGTATTTCTTGTGAATAAAAATACTTTAATCATTTTTTCATTATGAATTAAGCTATAATTAATATAATTAGCAGTGCACAACTGATTAAAACACTATACTACAAATTTGTATTAGTAACTATTAAACACAAAAAGTGTGTGTGGATTTTCATGTTGAAACCTATAAGTTAATGTTAACCAATGTCACCCCAATTAATTTAATTAGTAATAAATAAAATGAAAAAATAAACACAAAAAAGTAAACTTTTATATAAAACCCATTTCTTAATGAGGCATATTTTTTCAATTAATTCATTACCCATAAATAAACATTACTAATTGCTAGAATGAGAAATTATTCAGTGAAAAATTAACAAGAAAAAAATGTTTAGGTTATATTAACTCTGAGTCCTGAAAGGTGAATTACTAATTGTTGATGATGAATTATTTACAGTAAGATGAATACATTTTCTTATTAATTATTCCAGATTAATTAATTCATTTCAGAAATGAATAAATGATCAGATAAAAGTTTGGGTAACAATAGAGAATCAGAGACTTAATAGCAAGTAAAGTGAATATGAATTTAGGAAATGTGATAATCTTTTAGGAAAAGTTAATGAAAATATTTCTCCTATAAATTTGAATAAATAGTTGAGAACATATGAAACTTTTACCTATTTCTAATTTATGTTTTAATTACTCAGTAACTTAAGTTGATTTGAAGAGAATAATCATGTGTTTTTTTGTTTTTGTTGGTTTTTTACCTCCTCTTTGATCCTGCAAAACTTTCAACTGAGATGCTAACCAAGACAAGAATAAAAGAAAAGATACACCAAGATGCAAAAGTTGTAAGTGCAGAAAGGACACATTTTCCAACAAATTAGTACTTTTCAACATGATTTTTATAATTCTTTACTATTTTACATCTAGCTATATGATAGTATACATAGATAGTCTTACCGTGTATTTGTTGTCTGGATGAAATAAAGCATTATCATCGTCAATATTTCTTAACTGACCTTGTCTTTGATCATACAAAAAGTACCTCCAGAGCACTGTATTCCTTGATAATTGTTGGGCTATAAAATAACTCCATTTTTATATGTAGTGTCTTGACTAAAATACATACAGTTGGCTTCAATATTTTAAATGGTCCATTTTACTGGTATTTTGAATTTTTACATCTCAAATTTGTACCTGTATGATTTTTCTTCAATCTTTAAGTATTTATTGGCCTTCTATTATTTCAAAATAGGACTTTTAGTACACTGTTTAATAGAAATGCTAATAGTATAAACCCATGACATTTTATTTCTGAACAGTAGTTTATCATTAATCATGATGTTCACTGTATATTTGTTCCTCTGTAGAACTTTATTACCAAATAGTGAATTACTTTTTTATTACAGTTTGGTTAAAACTTTTTTATATCTAAGACAAATTGGTATAAAATTTTAATGTAATCTTTTCTGAATATTTAGAGATAGTATATGATTTGTTTTTATTATTTAGTTAAGGTAATGATCAATTATCAAATGTTAAGCCAACTTTTACTCCTATAATGAACCCAATTTGAACATTGTGTATATTTTAAATGTCACTGAATTAGGATTACTACTCTATTGCCTAGAGTTATTCATGACTTATAATTTTATTTTCCTGTAATTTCTTTGTTAGTTTCTGAGGTCATCACCATGCTATCCCCACAAAATTGATTTAGAATATTTTCCTTTTGATTTAAAAGTATTTTGAAAAGTTTAAAGATGTTAAATATTTAGAAGCTAGCTGTGCCTGGAGGTTGGTTTTTGCTTTTAATAAATACAAAGTTCTCACAAGAACAGACATATAGATCACTGGAATAGAATAGAGAACCCAGAAATCAACCCAAACCACTATGCTCAATTAATATTTGACAAAGGAGGGAAGAACATACAATGGAATCAAGACAGTCTCTTCAATAAATGGTGTTGGGAAAATTGGACAGATACATGCAAAAAATGAAACTAGACCACCAACTGACACCATACACAAGAATAA
>NW_005365441.1:807880-809871 GCF_000412655.1 Myotis brandtii | reverse complement strand
CCCCCCGGTGGGCGCTGCAGCGATCCAGGGGGGCGGTGATGGCCACAGGTGCATTTGGGGGCGATGAGTAACTGCTATTAAAATTTAAAAAAAATTAATTTCCAGGGGCTGAGTAATATTTTTTCTGGAAAGGGGGCGGTAGGCCAAATAAGTTTGGGAACCACTGTGCTAAGCGAAATAAGTCAGTCAGAGAAAGATAAATATCACATGATCTCACTCATTTGTGGATTATAATGAACAACATAAACTGATGAACAAAAACAGAACCAAAGACAGAGAAACATCGATCAGATGCTCAAACCTCAGAGGGAAGGTAGGGGAGGGAGGGGGTAAGGGGGAGAGATCAACCAAAGGACTTGTCTGCAGGCATATAAGCCTAACCAATGGGCACAGACACCAGGGGGGTGAGGGCATGAGTGGGGAGGTGGGGAGGCAATGGGGGGATAAGGACACATATGTAATACCTTAATCAATAAAAAAAATTTTAAAAATAAATTTAAAAAAATAGTAAAACTACCAAAAATAAATAAATACATACATACATACATACAGAGTTCTCACAATATCTCTGGTGTCTTGTTAGTGTCTATATGATTTATAATTATATTCCTTTTACTTTCCTTGATATTAGTTGTTTTGTTCTTATTTGGTTGGTTTTATAAGAGCATTTCTGTTGTATTACTTCTTTAAAAGAACAACCATTGAATTTGTGAAAACACTATATTGTATATATGGGTTCTGTTCACTTAATTCCTGCTTTTGTGCTTATCTTTCTTTAATCATTGTACTTCCCTTGGGTTTATTTTACTGTTCTTTCATTAATTTATTGGAGTAAATATTTAGCTGAATGGTTTTCAGTTTTATGTTTTAGTTTATAAATTAAAAGCTATGAATGTTTTTCTAAGAATGCCTTTAGATGCCATTCACACATTTTTGTTTTTACTAATTCAAAGTTTACTCTTACTGATATTATCAACTATTTTATATTAGGGGCCCAGTGCACAAATTTGTGCACCTTAAAAGGAAATGTGGGCCATGGGCTGCAGTGGGCACAGGGGCGGGTCTCGGCTCATCCTCCCTGCCCCCGCCTGGCCCCTCCCACCATGGGCCCCAGTCCCCTGTCTGCCAACAGCCCCGTTACTGCTGCTTCTGCTCCCACATGCTGATGGCACCGGCCCCACTTGCACCTGTTGACATCACAGAGCAATTGGGGCCAGTACCAGCAGCGGGTATGAGCAGCAGCAACTGCCCCAATTGCCCCTAAGGAGCAAGGGGAGGTGGAGAAGCCCTGAGGGGTGATCAGGGCCGGCAGCTGCTGCTCACACCTGCTGATGGTGCCAAATGATCAGGGTGGTGCCGGGTGTCAGCAGTGGGTATAAGTGGTGGCTCCAGCACTGGCAGTGGGTACAAGAGGGGCCAGCTCCGGCAGCAGGTGTGAGCACCAGGTGGGACCGCAGCGTGTGGGAGCAAAGAATTTTCAGTAACTACCAGAGGCTCACCCTGATGACAGTGACTGGTGCCGTGCCTTGATGTGGTGCCCCAGCTCACCTGCTCCATCATCTCACCACAGCCAATGCCCACCATGTTCCGTGCTCTGCCTCCTGCTGTGACACTTGCCATGTTCCATGCGCACGCCCTGGTGGTCAGCACACATCATCGCAACCAGTTGTTCCATTGTTCTGTTGTTCTGCTATTCGGTCTATTTGCATATTAGGGGGTTATATATATAGACTAGTAGCCCGGTGCATGAAATTCGTGCACATTAAAAGGGAATTAATTGCCCTAACTGGTTTGGCTCAGTGGATAGAGCATTGGCATGCGGACTCAAGGGTCCCAGGTTCGATTCCGGTCAAGGGCATGTACCTTGGTTGTGGGCACATCCCCAGTGGGGAGTGTGCAGGAGGCAGCTGATCGATGTTTCTCTCTCATCGATGTTTCTAACTCTCTATCCCTCTCCCTTCCTCTCTGTAAAAAATCAATAAAATATATTT
>NW_005365441.1:805469-806378 GCF_000412655.1 Myotis brandtii | reverse complement strand
GGCCCTCCCAGCACAATTATAGCCAACAGCTGTAGTTGTAAGCTTGAACCTATGGTCCGAACACGTGGCCCCACGTGCCTGAGTGATGTAGGCTTGATAGAGTTCAGGTGCATGTAGTTGAGTAGGATTGAAACCCAGGAGAATGTTGTAAACATCTTGGTCATGCCCTTACTTTGCCTCATGGTATCTGCTATAAAATAAAGACACGGCTGTGGGCATGGTCGCTGTCTCTCAGAGAAGCAGCATCCCACTGAGACCCAGCTTTCACTCTCTTGTCTGTCTTTTCTAAGCCTTTCAGCCGCCCCCACTCAAGTTCACCCTTGGCTGTGCAGATGCAGTACACTTTATAAAGATATGCCTCCACGCTCCCAGGGCGGGTTCCTGCCTCAAACCCCGCCCTCACCAGAAACAGCTCCAAGAAACAGCTCGGGGAAGGGTGCAACCATTTCCAAGACTACCCCTGCAGGACTGACTTCCTTCCGCTTGGTCGCCAGACAGGTCGTGATGTTACACCACCCAGGGTTTTTATATAAGTAGATTATTTACATGAGATATCTTTTTCCATGTCATTATTTTTAATACTTGTGAATCCTTATATGCAGTTTGTGTCTCTACTAGCATATTTGTTTACTTGATTGTTGTATGCTTTATTTGTTTATTTTATTCAACCTGATATATATACTTTTATTAATTGGAGCATGCAGATTACTTACATAAAGTATAATTACTGATGGATTTGGCTTTTGATCTACTGTCTTGCTATTTATACTTTTTTGTTCTACAGTTTATTTTATCTTTATTCTATAATCTTAAAATAAATGAGCTTTTCTAATAATTTAACTAATTATTTTCCTAATAATTTGAAGAAATTATTTTTAATATTTTATTCCTAATTTTTAATATCACTTA
>NW_005365441.1:800023-805386 GCF_000412655.1 Myotis brandtii | reverse complement strand
ATATTTTAAGAAAAATCAATAATTTATTTTAAATTATTTTAAATAATTTATTTAAATATTTTTCTTATATAATTTTTGTTACCAAGTTTTTGATTAGTATTTTTAATTTTTATTTTCTTATTTATTTGTTTGGCATTTGTATATTTTTAAATTATCTTACTGTCTTATAGTGGATTAACTAGATATTACAGGATGCTTATATATCAAACAATGTATACACGGCCATTTACCACATTCCATATAATCAGAAACCTTAGTATAACTTAACTTAATCACTATCTGACTTCTGTGCATTTTTGTTATATATTTTAATAGACAAATATTTCCCCCAAAGGAAATAACTTTGTCATCTAGAGTACATACTTATGTACAGTTTATTTTACCTTTAAGCTTTCAGACTCGACTCCTTTACATTAGCACCTTTTCTCCACCCATTTCAGTGGGCTTGATTCATACATTTGTAATTTGTAATTTGGTTGAATTGTTTTGTCACATTCACATTCCATCCTGGAATTGGATGGAATTTGGACTCATTTGTGCTAAAGTTCTTAGCACTTAACAAATGTATTATGTCAAATAGTCACCATTAGAGTATTCAGTAAAATAGCTGTGCTGCCCTAAAAATAATCCTCAGTGCTTTAACAACTCAACATTTCTTCTCTCTGAACCTCTGTAAATTACTAATATTTTCTATTATAATAAGTTTTTCATTTCCAGAATGTCATATAATTTAAATAATATTTTATGTAACATTGAAATGCTCTTCTCTTAGCAATATGCATGTAAGGTGCCTCTATGTCATTTCATGTCTTAATAGCTGTTTTTTTTAATTACTAAAGAGATTCCATTTTATGGATGTAGCACAATTTTTTTTAATCAAATTATATACTATTTCACACTATAAACATTTGGCTGCAGGTTACTCTGTGGACATACACATACATTTTTAGTTTATGAGTTAGTACCTTAAAGTATGATTGCTGGATCATAGGCTGTGTAAGAACTGCCAAATTTTCTTCCAATGTGGCTACACTATTTGCATTCCCATCAGAAAGTTATGATATTTCTTTTTTTAAAAATCCTCACCCAAATATATTTTTCCATTGATTTTTAGAGAGAGTGGAAGTGAGAGGGAAAGACAGAGAGAAATATCAATGTAAGAGAAACACATCGATTGGTTACCTCCTGCACGAAGACCTGGCCAGGGAAGGGGCCAGGGAGGAGCCTGCAACCAAGGCACGTGCCCTTGACTGGAATCAAACCCTGGATCCTTCAGTCTGCAGGCCGACACTCTATCCACTGAGCCAAACCAACTAGGGAAGAAATTTATGATATTCTTTTGTACTCCAAATCCTTGCTAGCAATTGGTACTGTGAGAATTTTAGATTTTAGTCAATACTTATATAATTGTATACACTGTTGTTGTTTTTTGTTTTGTTTTGTTTTTTTGTTTTTTTAAATATATATTCTATTGATTTTTTACAGAGAGGAAGGGAGAGGGATAGAGAGTTAGAAACATCAATGAGAGAGAAGCATCAACCAGCTGCCTCCTACACACCCCTTACTGGGGATGTGCCTGCAACCAAGGTACATGCCCTTGACTAGAATCGAACCTGGGACCCCTCAGTCCCCAGGCCAAAGCTCTATCCAGTGAGCCAAACCGGCTAGGGCTACACTGTTGTGTTAATGTTCAACTTTTTAATGACAGATGCTTGAACATCTTTTCATATTCTTATTTGCCATTAATCCTATATAATAAAAATGTAATATGCAAATGGTCATTACACTGTGAAGAGTAAGTACGGACTGCATAACAACGGGATCACAGATCAGCAGGAGGGTGGGGCAGCGAGCTACAAGTGGGCGGTGGAGAACTACAGGAGGGGGCAGGGCAGCAAGTTATGAGGGGGGCAGCAGGCAGAGAGCTACAGGGGGGTGGCAGCAAGCTACTGGCGAGCTACTGGCGCATGGATTTGTGTGCAGGGCTACTAGTATATTTATATTTGGTGAGATGTCTATTCAAAATGTTTGCCCATTTTTAAATTCAAGTGTTTATTTTCTTATTGTTGAAATAAGTGCTCTTTGTAAGGTAGGTGAAACAACCTCAGAATTAAACCTACCTTACTGGCATCTTTATTTTGTACTTCCCAGCCACTAGAACTATAGGAGATGCATTTCTGTTGCTTATGTGATCCATTCTGTGGTATTTTGTTAAGGCAGCCCTCAACAACCAATGAACATATTTTACATTTTAAAAAGTATAGCCATTTTAGTAGGTGTGAAGTGGTATTTCCTTGTGGTTTTGATTTGTTTGCATTTTTCTAATGATTAATGAGATTAAAAATATTTTCATATGCCTACTGGCATTTACATATCTTTTTTTGGAGAATTTCAAATCCAAGACTTTTGCCTATTTTTAAAATTGAGTTGTTTGGTTTTGCTTTTGAATTTTAACAGTACTTTATATATTCTAGATATCAATTTCTTATCAAATATGACTTGGAAATATTTTCTCTCATTACATATGCTGTCATTTCACTTTCTTACTAATGTCCTTAAATGCACCAAAGTTTCTTTAATTTTGGTAAAATTCGGTTTATCAGTTTTTGTTGTTGTTGCTGTTCATGCTTTGTACCCTCTTCCATTTCTAATTTTGGTTATTTGTATTCTCTCTTTTTTCATTTGTCAGTCTAGCTAAAGTTTGTCCATTTTACTGATCTTTTCAAATAACTAACTTTTTATGTGTTTAATTTTTTCTGTTGTCTTTCTATTCTTTTATTTGTTTCCACTATAATTTTTACTATTATCTCTAATTTTCAGCTTTAGGCTTAATTTGCTCTTCGTTTTCCTAGCTCCTCAAAATGCAAAGTTAGATTATTGTATTATTTTTGCTTTTCTTTTTTTTAAAATCTATGTATTTATAGGTATAGATTTCCTTTTGAGAACTACCTTTTTTTCACTTTATAACTTTTGGTATGTTGTGTTTTTAGTTTTATGTATTTTCAAATATTGCTATTTTACTTTTCAATTTTTTCTTTGACCTATTTGTTGTTAAAAGCATATTTTTAAATTTCCACGTACTTGCAAATTTTTCAATCTTTTTTCAGTTATTGATGTCTAGCTTCGTTCTATCACAAAAGGTAATTTGTATGATTTTGATTTGTTTTAATTTCCTGAAACTTTTTTGTGGCCTAAATTATAGTCTATCCTGTGGAAGGAAGTGCTTGTAGTCTGTGTTGTCAGGTGAGGGCTCCATGTCTAGATGTCTGTGAGGTCCAGGTGATTTAAATAAATAAATTAAACCTTTTAATTTATCTAAATCCATTCAACGTAACTTCATCCCAATTGATGTGAACTGCAGGGACTCTATAACAGAATATTGCCATTTCCCACTTTCCAACTATTAGGATATTGCTGTTATTCATTTCACTTTTCTACATGATATCCTCTTATATAATAAAAGGCTAAAATGCAAATAGACCGAACTGCAGAACAACCAAACGACTGAACGATGGAACATCTGGTCACTATGATGTGCGCTGACCACCAGGGGGTGTGCACGGAACATGGCAGGCGTTAGCCTAGCGGGAATGTGGAGCAGGTGAGTGGGGACATCAGACCAAGTCAGGCACCAGTCACTATCATCGAGGTGAGCCTCTGGTGGTTATTGAAAATTCTTTGCTCCCACACACTGCGGTCCCGCCCGGTGTTCGCACCTGCTGCCGGCACTGGCCCCACTTAAACCTGCTGCCAGTGCCCAGTGCCGGTCCCAATTGCTCATCGCCATCAACGGGTACGAGCGGCAGCTGCCGGCCCTGATCATCCTTGAGGGCTTCTCCACCACCCCTTGATCCTGAGGGGTAATCGGGACAGCAGCTGCCACTCGCACCCACTGACAGTGCCGGCCCAGCTAGCACCTGCTGCTGGCACCGGCCCCAATTGCTCCACGCCTTCAGTGGGTGCAAGTGGGGCCGGCACCATCAGCATGTGGTAGTGGTGGCAGCAGAAGCGGGGCTGCTGGCAGACAGGGGACCAGGGGCCGCAGTGGGAGGGGCTGGGTGGGGGCACAAAGGATGGGCTGAGACCTGCCCCCGTGCCTACCTCAGCCTTGTGGCCCACAGTTCCTTTCAAGGTGCACAAATTCGTGCACTGGTCCCCTAGTAATCTAATCTAATAATAGACAAATATGGTAATTGAGCATACCTCCACTACGCTTCCCATTGGCTAATCAGCAGGATATGCAAATTAACCCAACCAAGATGGTGGCTGGCAGCCATGCAGCTGAAGCGAGCAGGAGTCTTGCTTACTCCAGTGATGGAGGAAGCCAAGCTTTCTTCCTGCTGTGGCTGGGCTCTGAACTCCACTCTAAGAAACAAAGTTGCAATTATAGAAGCTAAAGAAATGCCAGATGCCTGCTTTCAGCAGGCCATGGCCTCGGAGCTGGAGCGGCAACAAAGTTTCAATTATAGAAGGTAAATAAAACCCAGAATAAAAAAAGAAAAAGAAAAAAAAGGAGAGGCTGGGAGCTTCAGTCGCCGGCTTGGCCAGCCTGAACACAGCACTCAGCCCCTCATCCAGACTGGCCAGGCACTCCAGTGGAAACCCTGACCCTAAAGGGGTGCAGACAGCCTGAAAACAGCCATCAGCCTCTCATTCAGGCTGTGCAGGCACCCCAGTGGGGACCCCCACCTGAAAGGGGTGTGACCAGCTGCAAACAGCCATGAGCCCCTCACCCAAGCTGGCCAGGTACCCAAGCGGGACCCCCACCCTGATCCAGGTAATATGCAAACTGACCCTAACAGCAGAAAGACTGGGAATGACTGGTCACTATGACACACACTGACCACCAGGGGTCAGACGCTCAATGCAGGAGTTGCCCTCTGGTGGTCAGTGAGCTCTCACATGGAGGAGCTCTGCTCAGCCACAAGCCAGGCTGATGGCTGCCAGTACAGCGGTGGTGGTGGGAGCCTCTCCTGTCTCCTCAGCAGTGCTAAGGATGTCCGACTGCAGCTTAGGTCTGCTCCCCGCTGGCAAGTGAACATCGCCCGAGGGCTCCTGGGCTGCCAGAGGGATGTCTGACTTCCAGCTTAGGCCCAATCCCCCAAGGAGCAGGCCTAAGCCAGCAGGTGGTCATCCCCCGAGGGGTCCCAGACTGCGAGAGGGTACAGGCAGGGGTGAGGGAACCCCCCCCAGTGCACAAAGTTTTGTGCACCAGGCCTCTAGTTACATAATACATTGTTACTATTCTGTTTTTTAAAAAATATCTTTTAGCTAGATTAATAAGAAAAATAAAGACAATTTTACTCCTATTTATTACTTTTTAAATCTTTTTATTTCTTTATGTAGATCTGATTCTGATATAA
>NW_005365441.1:797250-798448 GCF_000412655.1 Myotis brandtii | reverse complement strand
TCGCTTCCAGCTGCCTGGCTGCCGGCCGCCATCTTGGCTGACAGTTAATTTGCATAAGGATATGCTGATTAGCCAATGGGAAGGGTAGCGGTCGTACGCCAATTACCATGTTTCTCTTTTATTAGTGTAGATATATATATATACACACACACATACACTAGAGGCCCGGTGCACAAAAATTTGTGCACTCGGTGGGGTCCCTCAGCCTGGCCTGTGCCCTCTCGCAGACTGGGACCCCTCGGAGGATTTCCACCTGCTGGCTTAGGCCCGCTCCCCGGGGGATCATGCCTAAGCTGGCAGTCAGACATCCCTCTGGCAGCCCAGGAGCCCTCGGGGGATGTCCACTTGCCAGTAGGAACCAGGCCTAAGCTGCACTAGGACATCCTTAGCACTGCTGAGGAGGCAGGAGAGGCTCCCGCCATCACTGCTGTGCTGGCAGCAGACAGCCTGGCTTGTGGCTGAGCAAAGCTCCCCCTGTGGGAGCATGCTGACCACCAGGGGGCAGCTCCTGCATTCAGCGTCTTCCCCCTGATGGTCAGTGTGTGTCATAGTGACCAGTCATTCCCAGTCGTTCTGCTGTTAAGGTCAATTTGCATATTACCCTTTTATTATATGCCTGGTGCATGGGTGGGGGCTGGCTGGTTTGCCCTGAAGGGTGTCCTGGATCAGGGTGGCGGTCCCACTTGGGTGCCTGGCCAGCCTGGGTGAGGGGCTGAGGGCTGTTTTCAGACTGGCCACAGCCCCTTCAGGGTGGGGGTTCCAACTTGGGTGCTTGGCCAGCCTGGGTGAGGGACTTGTGGCTGTTTGCAAGCTGGCCATAGCGCTTTCAGGGTGGGGGTCTCCGCTGGGGTGCCTGGCCAGCCTGGGTGAGGGGCTGATGGCTGTTTGCAGGCTGGCCACGGCCCCCAGCCACCCAAGCTCCCTGTGGAGGCTGGCTGGAAGCAGGTATCTGGGATTTATTTAGCTTCTATAATTGAAACTTTGTTGCCTTTAGCGGAGGCCACAGCCGGCCAGGGCAGGTGGGAAGCTTGGCTTCCTCTATCATTGGGGCAACCAAGCCTCTTGCTCCCTTCAGCTCCGTGGCTGCCGGCTGCCATCTTGATTGTGTTAATTTGCATATAGTCGCTCTGATTGGCTGGTGTGCGTGGCTTGTGTGTGTAGCGAAGGTACGGTCAATTTGCATGTTTCTCTTTTATTA
>NW_005365441.1:782343-797199 GCF_000412655.1 Myotis brandtii | reverse complement strand
CATTCCAGGTTTGCTGATGACAAATTTTCTCAATCTTTACTTCAGAAGTTTTTAGTTATTTTTCTTTTATTATTGAGGAACATTTTCACTTAATGTAGAATTCTATGTTTGTGTCTGTTTTAGCACTTTAAATAGTTTATCCCCTAACTTCTTGCTTGCATAGTTTCTGGCCAGTTGGAAACAGTTGATTTTGTTTGTTTGTTTTTCTCTCAGATTTTAAAAAACTTTTATTTTTTGTCTTTTTTTTTCTGCAGCTAAAATATAATATGTCCAGGTGTAGAAATATTGGTATATGCCTTTCTTGGTGCTCTTAAAGCTTCCTAAAATTGTAGCTTAATTTCTGTCACTAATTTTTAAAGTTCTCAAACTTTTATTACTTAAAATAATTATTTCATTCTATTCTTTTTCTTCTCCTTTTAATATTCCAGTTATGTGTATTTTGGAACTTTGAAATTATCCCACATATTTTGAATGTCTAGTCTTTTGTTGTTGTTGTTTTTCATTCTCTCTCTCTCTCTCTCTCTCTCTCTCTCTCTCTCTCTTTATTTCAATGTAGAAATTGTTTTATTTGATTTTCTTCAAATTTACTTATTGTTTTCTCACCCATATCTGATCTACAAATTACTCCATTAAAAGTATTGTTGTTACACTGTTTTATATTTCTATCTTTGTTTTGGGGGGAGCTCTTTTTTACAATATCTATGTGTGCTTGCATTACCCATATGTTATTGCAGTTTGTCTACTTTTATTCATTGGAGTCCTTATCATATTAATTAATTATTTTAAGTTCATTTTTTGAAAATGTCAGTATCTATGTCACAGCTGAGTCTAATATGATTCTGGTGCTTGCTTTGCTTTGTAAGACTAGAGTTTCTTGCCTTCCAGCACCTATTGTAATTTTTGCTGTTGTTGAAAGTCAGACATGATGTAGCATGTAATAGGGACTGAGTAAATAACCCTTTAGCATAAGGATTTATATTAATCTTGTTAGGTGTTGAGCTGTTTTTAATTTTTATTGTAGTTTTAGTGAGAGTTTTCTAAGCCTTCTGTGTCCTTTTTGACCCCACTGCCAACCTTCCCTGCCACACACACACACACACACACACACACACACACACACTACATTGACTTTGGGCTTCCCTAAAAGAACTCCTTGTCAGATAGAACCCATTCTTGTCTACATTTTTTTTTTACCTGTAATCTGCTGTTATTCTGCTGAGGCCCTGTTTATATTAGAGTAGCATGTTTTGGCAGAAAAGCATTCTATAATTTCAGGATTAAATCTCAGTCCCTGGAAAGTGACCTCCACACTGTTTTATTTTTTTTACTAACCTCTCTCTGTCATTTTCCCTGGAGAGTAAATCTTTATTATGGAGAATGCTCTTGGTACACTCCATCAAGGTTACTTTTTCTCTCTCTACCAGAGCCAGGAGAGTATCTCCCCTAATTCCTTGCTGTGAGAACAGGTGGCATTCCTGGAAATAAAGTTCATCAAAGTGAAGGGGTCCTAAGAAGTGTTTTGCTCTACAGGAGTCACACTCAGCCTTCAGGAGTGCATGTGAGTGCCATTGTAGTGTTCCTAGAGTTTATGGTTCCAGCATCTTTTGCCCCAAGTAAGTAGGTCTTGCCTGTGGCTCTTTGGATTTGCCACCTCTTCAGATTTCAGAAAGCTCATCCAGTAACCTTAGCTTCCTGAGGTATCCAGGAAAAGTGACTGATCCTCATTAAACCAGATGTAACTTCTTTTTAAAATTGTCTTGCTTACCAACATCCAATCGGAAGTATTCAGGTAATTGATTATTTAGATTCAAATACTGAATTTTACATGTGTCTCTTAATTTGACAGGCTAATCTCTTTTCTATGTTCTCATTCCTTAGTTTAATATTATTTTCAAATAACTTAAATGTGTTTCATCTTATTTTATTCAACTAATTAATAAAAAAGTTCTTCAGTACCTGGTTGACATTGTCATATCCAGGGGAAAGTGTTTGGAGAGCACTTTCTTGATTTTGTCACTATTACTTAGTATATTCTGATATTTTTAGTCAGTAAGATGTTGATTTACTGAATAACTTCCACTCCATTTCTAAAAAGTTTTCCACCAGGTGGCTACCATGAGAAACTTTGCAGAATGCAATTTGCAAGACTACCTGCCCTTTACACTTTATTGTTAATTTTATTATAATTGAATACTAACAATTATAACAGTAACTAACATTTACAGAGACTTAATATGTGCTACATGTTACCATCTGCTTTACATTTAGTATTACAATTTTTGTAACAACTGTGCAAGTAATATATTTATGTTCATTTAAAAAAATAAAATGAGACTCTGCCCTGGCTGGTTTTCTCAGTGGTTAGAGCATTGGCCCGCACAGACTGAAGAGTCACAGGTTCAAATCCTAGTCAAGGGCATGTACCTCAGTTGCAGGTTTGATCCCCGGCCCTGTGGGGTGCTTGGGAGGCAACCAAAGGATGTGTCTCTCTCATATCGATGTCTCTCATTCTTTCTCTTTCTCTCTCTAAATATCAATGGAAAAAAATATCCTTAGATGAGGATAAAAAAAAACTGGAAAAAAAATGAGACTCAGAGAAGTGAACATTATAAGAACCACAGCATCAGTAGAGCCCGCAGTGGAATCTTGTGTTTGCAAAACATGCAGTCATACAATACAGTAATGGTCCCAAGTATGACTGCATCATAATTACTTGGAGAGATGATTTAAAATTTTCAAAATCTATGAAGGAACTCAAGAAGTATTTATTTTAAAAACCGATAAAATAATTTAATGTAGTTAGGTTTTTAAATGACTCTATGGTATGCAATTAGTTGACAAGCAGCGATTTGGACTTCTAGGCTCTTGAACAAGCTTTCCATATGTCTTTTTATTTCCAATTACAGTTGACATACAACATTATATTAGGTTCAGGTATACAACATAGTGATTAGACATTTATATAACTCATTCAGTGATCCCCCCATAAGTCTAGTACCCATCTGCCTGATACATAGTTATTATAATATTATTGACCATGTTCTCTATTCTGAATTTTACATTCCATGACTGTTTTTATAGCTGGCAATTTGTACATCTTAATCCCTTCCCCTTTCTCATCCATCTCCCCAACCCTCCTCCCATATGACCACCATGAGTTTGATATTTGTATTAAGTTTGTTTCTGCTTTGTTCATTCATTTATTTGATGACTTTCATCCAAATCCCACCTTAATGCTTTTTGATCAGAATAAAATATGCCTTCATGATGAAGGTGCCCCACTGGCCTTACATAGTTGTCCTGACATGTCATAGTTATTACTGAACTCCAAACTGTGCCACAATCATTTCTAAATCCCTATGTGGTTAATCTGTATTTGCACACATCCCCCCAACCAAATGTTCACCTTCGTTGCCATAGTCTGCACCCGTGAAACAGACCTGAGCGCAGGGCATCACTGAGGCCACCTCACTCTCAGGCACTGGAAAGCAAGAGAGGAGAGAAGACGAAGGTCAAAGTGTCTATTTCCCTGCTCTCTGTGTATGTTTGTCCTAGGGCTGCATTGTTTTAGGCGGACAGCTCTGCTGGCAGCCTTTTTTCAATGTTCTTGAATCTAAGTTATTTTGGTAACACTGATCACTCCATATTCAACTTCAGGCCAAGGGGTGGTAGGAGCTCTCAGTACTTACTAATCTCTGGGATCCCCAACCTTTCTTGTTGCTCTTGGGCTTACTCTTCTAAAAAATCACTTTGCCTTGTCTGGTATGGCTCAGTTGGTTGGGCATTGTCCCATGCACTGAAAGGTTGCCAGTTCCATTCCCAGTCAGGGCACATGCCTGGGTTGCAGGCTTGATTCTTGGTAGGGAGCATGCATTTCTCTCTAAAAGAAATCAGTAAAAAAAAACAAACAAAAAAACAAACAAAAAAAAATTTTAAAAAATCCCATTAGTAAATTCTTTTGAATTGAACCCTTTTCAGGTCACTATAGGTTTGCTACTGAATACCCTACTGATACAACTCAGGCAGCACACATTGCGTTGAGAATAAACTACAAATCTTTTTTTTTTTTTTTTAAATATATATTTTTTTTTCCCGCCCTTGACAATCCCCTGGCCTCCCCTACCCCCCAGTGTCTTATGTCCATTGGTTATGCTTATATGCATGCATACAAGTCCTTCGGTTGATCTCTTACCCCCTTCCCTCCTGCCCCCCAACCCTCCCCAGCCTTCCCGCTGCAGTTTGACAATCTGTTTGAGGCAGCTCTGCCTCTGTATCTATTATTGTTCAAAAGTTTGTAATGGTCTCTATTATCCATGAATGTGTGAGATCATGTGGTATTTTTCCTTCATTGACTGGCTTATTTCACTTAGCATAATGCTCTCCAGTTCCATCCATGCTGTTGCAAATGGTAAGAGTTCCTTCTTTTTTACAGCAGCATAGTATTCCATCGTGTAGATGTACCACAGTTTTCTAATCCATTCATCTACTGATGGGCACTTAGGCTGTTTCCAAATCTTAGCTATGGTGAATTGTGCTGCTATTAAACTACAAATCTTGATCTTGTTTCTGACCCGACTTTTCTAACCCCTGCCTATCTTTTCCAACTTTTCCTACTGTACTCCCCCTCATCCTCTGCCCTTTCTTCCTGTTTTGAAAAGGGCTGGTCCAATTTACACACTTAAAAAAATCTTACCAGCCCTAACCAGTTTGGCTCAGTGGATAGAGTGTTGGCCTGCAGACTCAAGGGTCCCAGGTTCGATTCCGGTCAAGGGCATGCACCGTGGTTGCGGGCACATCCCCAGTAGGGAGTGTGTAGGAGGCAGCTGATCGATGTTTCTCTCTCATCGATGTTTCTAACTCTCTATCCTTCTCCCTTTCTGCCTGTAAAAAATCAATAAAATATATTTTAAAAAAAATCTTACCAGTAGGTTCACCTTTGAATAATGTAGGTTATGAAATTCCAAAATTTTATAATAGGCAGAAGCTTCTCACAAAACCAACAAAATCTGTTTTTCCAAAATAAAATTAAACAAATAGTTTTAAAACTTTTATGACTTCAACAATATTGCTTCAACAGTGGGGGATTATTTGCATAATCTACATATGTATATTATGAACTTTATTTCCCCTAGTACCTACCCGCTCTGTGAATGTGTTTACAAGGCTGATCTTAATGATTCATCCTGCCAGCTCCTTAGCACACACAAGGGTATCTTGTCTTTTTTGTGTTATTTCCATCAAAAGGTGTAAACATTTGCTTGATTTACTAACAACAGGAAAGGTATGAGAAAAGATATAGTGTCTGGAAAAAAAGCATCAACCCGCCATTATGATTTATTAAGAAGCAATCTGAAACACCTTTGCAGTATGTTTCTATAAAAAACTCTATAAAAATGAATGGCTGGGTGGAATTCATTATAGAATGAGATTTGCATAAAAGGTGTGTTTTCTGCTAAACAAATAACTGAGAAAGCTTTAGACAATTTGGAAACATTTGAGACCTACAAATCAGTTTCTGAGACTGGCAGAAGGCCTACCATCTCACCCGGGTACAGACCTATGCCCTGGTCAGTACCTGGCACAGCACCCTTGAGGCTCTGTCAGGGGCCATGTCCACCATCCTCCAGAGAAAAGGCACCGATGCAATTGCTCACCAGTTAAAATGCAGCTCTCTTGGGCAACTCTGAGAAACAACAGAACCATATTTAGATAAAATACTAATTGGTTACAATATTCAGAAACCTGAATTGATGGCACTGTATTTGCTTAATAATTTATAGTTTTGCTTGTCTATTTAGACTCCAACAAAGAGCCAGCATCTACATATTGGACTTTCAACTCTTTCTTGCTGTTAGGGACAGAGCCAAGTTTGAGACAAAATGAACACAGCCTGTTTATTCACAAACTTATAACAAGGGAAGCCATTCACTCTGACTTGGTTTCAGCAATGGCTGGGAGGTGTTTAGAGGAGAATCCATTTCATAGGATAAAAGAAGGAACACTGACTGCCAAGCATTCTCTCAAGGTGAGATTTTGGAAAGTGAGAAAACTTTCAAGTTGGTCTTCGGGTACATATGATGGGCCGTGGTGGCAGCAAGGGTCAAACAAGCAGCTTGAGGATATTTTAAATGGGAAGTGCGTATTAAAATGTGGGGGCAGAGGGTTCTGTGTGGCCAGCCATTTCCAGCAACAAGTGGGGTTGATGGAGTCTCTTTGTAGTCAAACTGCCAGGATAGTGATGGTGACGGATGGCAGGGTATTTCTTGCTCTATGCAAGGCCCGAGCCCTTTCTCTTGCCCTTTCCCTTCCAAGATCTGACTGCATGTTGTGATCTCCCTTTCAGCATGTGGAGGCTGTGGTCAGCCACACTGTCACCCTGGCATGAGAACCCACTTATACTCCCATCTCCCAAGGCCGGAGCCGGAGGCTTGCCAGTGGCTTAATTCACATACTTAGAAGGGAAACTGGGTCTGAAACTGTGTGTGGTGCTTCCAACCCCAAATCTCCCTGATACTATGTTTTGCCTTTCCTGAAATCAAAGGAAAATTACATATTGGGAACTTCTGAGTCAGAGAATGTCATCTTTACAATTTAGTTAAATGTTTGGTGGTTTCTGTGGTCCAGAAGCAAAATGCACTTGTGGAATAGTGTGTAGCTAATTAACAGCAGATCACAGAGCTGATCAGGGTGAGGATTACGCTGGATTCCCCAACTCCCGGGCTCATCTGCTGTGACTGGAGTGACTTTTGTTTGGGATATGAATGTGGAGGTCCCATGTCACAACATGCTGCTCTGACTGCTGGCAAGAGTGCGGTGTAAGAGGAAGATAATACCTAACTCACCAGGTTATGAAGATTAAATTAAAAATAATACAGATAAAGTTGTGTCACATTATTGTGATGCATTGGAAGCTCACGGGCACCCACAAGAGAACAAGCAGGAAACGGTCCCCTGGGTTTGCACTTTCTAGGCCAGCTGCCCTGATCCCTCTTATGAAAGGGCCCCATTTTTATTCATGACAGACATGACGCTTTCTAGCAAAGTTCTCCTCACCCACAGCCCAGTGCCTCGCCTTGGCTTTGCTTTGACTGCACATAGCATATGAATAAAATCGGAAACTGTAATGTAGCACAGGGTGTCTTGGGGGAATGTCCCCCCAAGTAATGTAGGTCTTGGGGGAATGTCCGTTTGGGTTTCTATTGTAAATGCAAAGGCAATACATTTCTGAGTAAGGGACACTGCTCTGCTCAGCCTCTGAGCTAGGTTTACCAGAGGGCAGCAATCCTACTTATTAAATCAATATGCATTGGTCAATAGCTGATATTTTTGTATTTACATACTATGTCCTCCTAGAAAGGAACCTTTGCTTTATAGCTTAAATTTAATGGGTTGCTTCAAAAGGACAAACGCTTCCTTTGAATACATGCTGAAGGCAAGAAAATGCTGACTGAACTCTCAGAAATTTACGTGCAATATTCAGTTCAATGGTTTTGTTTTTGTAGTCACCTTTTCAATGTAATGCATTCTAATAGGCAGAGTCTCTAATGAGACACCCAAAGGATTATCATTTGCATCACTGCAGGTCCCTGAAATCTGAAGGTATTCTACTCCTCCCTACACACCCTAACAGATACACACATACACACACATACACACACACTCACACACACACACTCACACACTCTCACACACATTAACACGCATACCCCCACTCATACACACACTTGCACACACACTCACACACGTGCACACTCACTCACACACCTCTCTCATTAACTGCTTCTGCTCTGATCCTCCAAACTGACAGGGCTTTTCTTCAGCTTTCATTGGTCAGCCAGAGGACACGTCACTGCATCACCCATGACTGTGAGTCTACATGCATATATGCACATTATATGCACACTACATATGTGAGTAGATTATGCAGGTTAATGTTGCATTATGTCATGTACATTATATATAAACTAAAGGCCTGGTGCATGAAATTCGTGCAAGAGTAGGCCTTCCTTTCCCCGGCTGCCAGCACCAGCTTCCCTCTTACACCTGGGACCGGAGCTTCCCTCTGGCCACCGGCAGGCACCCAGGACCCAGGCTTCCCTTGCAGCCTTGGCTTTGTCTGGAAGGTCATCTGGAAGGATGTCCAGTCTAATTAGCATATTACACTTTTTTTATTATAGATTATACTATGTATATATGCACTGTATACACTTATACATTGACACCCCCAAGATTCCCTAATGTTTGAAAAGTTCACATAGTTCTGGGAAAGGTGGCTTTCCAAAATGTTCATAACCCTCATTTATATTTCAGTGGTTTCAGAATTTCAGTGGTCTTCAGCAGGAAGCCACGCTTTGCTTTCTGGAAGCAGCATGCTACAGTGGAAAGCACAAAGTCTGGGTGTTAAGACTCAATTTTGCAGTTTATCAGTTATGTCGACTTGAGCATGTCATTTCATTCTCCTGACCTTACCCTCAACTTCATCAGCAGAAACAGGGGATGAACATTCCCCCTTCAGGGTAACTCCCTGAGGATGAGGGTGAGATGCTTCTGGAGCCTCTCGCACAGTGTCTAGACTGCAGCAGAGGCTCAGAATGGCCTTTCCTTGTTCAACAGTGAGAGGAGGGCCTGTCGGGCTGCGGAGAGTGGTGAGCAGGCCTCTGACTTCTGTCCCTGGTGCAAACTCAGAGGCCTTGAGCTTCTCCTGAGCAGACCCCAAGCCCCCACCCCAGCCAGGAAGAAGCAGGGTCAGCAGGTGGGAAGGTGCTCTGGAGGAACATGTGCTCGGAAAAATCCCAGGGCTTATTTCACTTAGATTAACATTCTCCAGGTCCCTCCATGCTGTCCCAAACGGGAAGAGATCCCTCTTTTTTACGGCTGCATAGTATTCCACTGTGTAGATGTCCCACAGTTTTCTTATCCACTCATCTACTGATGGGCATGTGGGCTGTTTCCAGATCTTAGCTATTGTAAATAATGCTGCTATGAACATAAGGATTCATATATTCTTTATGATTGGTGTTTTGGGGTTTTTAGGATATATTCCCAGAAGTTGGACCACTGGGTCAAACAGAAGTTCCATTTTTAATTTTTTGAGGAAACTCCATACTGTTTTCCATAGTGGCCGCACCAGTCTGCATTCCCACCAGCAGTGAGTTAGTGTTCCCTTTTCTTCACATCCTCACCAGCACTTGTTATTTATTGATTTTTTTTTATGATGGCCATTCTGACAGGTGTGAGGTGATATCTCATTGTGGTTTTAATTTGGTTTATGCTAAGTGAAATAAGCCAACCTGAGAAAGACAAATATCACATGATCTCACTTATTTGTGGAATCTAATGAACAGAATGAACTGATCAATAAAATAAGACCCATGGATGCATGGAACAGACGGATACACCTCAATAAGGGGTCGGGAGGACAAGAAGAGATAAACCAAATAACTGATATACTTACTAGAGGCCCAGTGCACAAATTCCTGCATGGGTCGGATCCGGCTGGCCCAGTCCAAATTGGGGTGGATCGAGGCCAGGCCTGTTGGGAGGAGGAGACAGTGGGAGGTTGGCTGGCCAGCCCGCCCCAATCAGGGCCCCAATAAGGGCCCGCCCAGCTGTGGGGAGGGACTGTGGGTGGTTGGCTGCTGGCCCTGCCCCTGATCAGAGTGGGGGGGCCAATTGGGGGTGGAGCTGTCTGGGGGAGGGGCCGCGGGTTGATCGGGGTGGTGGGGCCCCATTGGAGGTGGGGCCGGCTGAGAGGAGGGGCTGCAGGAGGTTGGCCAGCTGGCCTCACAGAGCAGGGCCTATCAGGGGGTTGGGGCACCGCCACTGTCACACTCAGGGCAGGGCCGATGGGGAGGTTATGGCTCTACCCCGTCACACACAGAGCAGGAAGCCTGTGAATCTGTGGAGACCTGAGAGGCTAAAACGACAACCAAGAGGAGGAAGCAGGAAGTCCCACCCTAACCGGATGCGCAGACACCAAAATGCCCTTTAGCTCCGCCCACGCGGGCGCATTTCCTTCTGGGTAATGTAGTTTTTCCAACCGCCCAGCATCCTAGCCAATGACTTTGGTGTTGTGGCCCAGCAAGTAATGCCTGAGGAGGAAGATGGGACCAGAGGCCTGGCTAACTGGCACAAACCAATGAATCTCAGAGGGAAGAGGGTGGGGAGGAATGCAAGAGATCCACCAAAGGATATAGACACAGGGGAAATGGAATACATCTGTAATATTACCAACAATAAAAAATACATGTATTTTTTAAATAATGTAGCCCAGCTGGTGTGGCTCAATGACTGAGCCTCAACCTATGAACCAGGATGGTTGGGGTTCTGTTTTTAAATTTGTTTATTTATCTATATTTTAAAATTATTTATTGTTTAAAGTATTACATATAGTATTACATATGTCTCCTTTTTTCCCCTCATTGAGATCTCCCCAGCCACCCATGCCCCACAGCACATGCCGTCACCCCCCATAGTGTCTGTGTCCATTGGTTATGCTTACATGCATACATATAAGTCTTTTGGTTGGTCCCTTAACCCCTCCCTCCCCTGATTTCCCTCTGAAGTTTGACAGTTTATTTGATGCTTCTATGTCTCTTAATCTATTTTTCTTCATCAATTTATGCTGTTCATTACATTCCACAAATCATGAGGTCGTATGATACTGGTTCTTTTCCTGGTCAGGGCACATACATGGGTTGCAGGCTCAATTCCCAGTGTGGGGGTGGAGTCCAACAGGAGGCAACTAATCAGTGATTCTCATCATTGATGTTTTTATCTCTCCCTCTCCTTCAAAACTCTAAAATCAACAAAAATATTTTAAATAAAGTATGTACATATATGCATAGCCCATGGACATGGGCAATAAGGTAGTAAGGACATGGGAGGGTGGGTAGGGACTGGGAGGAGGGGGTAAAGCAAGGGAGAAAATGGGAGATATCTATAATACTATCAACAATAAAACGTATATTAGAGAAACACAATGATAAAAGTACTCTGACATGAATTTAAAAACTCCCAGGGATTATTCTTTAACAGCTGGTAAGCTTTGGGTGACCCACCTAGTCTCCCAGGTTTTGAATTCTACTGTATTTAATGTAGTGGATGCTTATTAATACACTGAGAAATTCTGTTCCCAGGTTTTCCTCTGCCCCAGGCTATTCTCATTTCTACTTTTCCTGTCATTTGGGAGGGATTTTTTTCCTGACCCTCAAGTAGGGCTCACTGCTGCCACTGTGGATCCTAGGCAACAGAAAGGTGGGGAGGCAGGTGAAAGGAACAGGGAGGAGCATAAAAAAGCTTTCCCACCAATCCTCTATCAGCTTTCTTAAAGGTAGGCACTGAGACATCTAAGCATCTCCTCCTGCCCCCACCCCTGCCCTGCCTGCCCACACTCCTCCTCCAAATGGCCTGCACCCAGCCTCCAGCCAGAGGCAGCCCGGGCAGGACCCCTCAGGAAGGCTTCTGGAACCTCTGTGACCTGACATTTTCTAACTGGTTCAGTCCTCCCCTGGGTCTCCTCCTCACCATTCATTTGTCTCTCGCTCTGAAAGATTAGCTGTTCTTAGGACATAAGCCATGGCCTTGGTCTCTACTAAGGCAGATGTATGGCTGGTACTCAGTCAGTGACTGAGGGGGACGTCGACTGAGTCTGCAGAAACAGAAGCAAGAGCAGCTGCACTGGGGCTGCACTCTGCCAGTTCTGTTCACTCTGTTATTGCGTGTTGAGAAAGTACATGGAACGTAGTGGGCTCTAACTATCTTTTAAATATGTAAATTACAAAACAAACCTGGAATGTCTCAGAAGCCTCTTTTAAAAGTTCTATGTAATAATTTTATGGCTATAGAGTTCACATACCATACAAGTCATCTTTTTAAAGTATATCATTTAATGTATTTATAGCATATTCACAGATAATTGCAACCATCATCACTACAGTCACTTTCAGAGTATTTCCATCATCTCAAAGATAGGTGCTGTGCTCTTGAACTGTCACTGTCTTCTCCCCACAATTCTCCTCCAGCTGTAAGTCCCACTAACTTACTTTTAACTCCATAGATTTTTTGCTGTAAAATTGTCTTATGAATAAAGTAATACAATATGTGCTTTAGTTTTTGGGTTCTTACACTTAGTATAATGCTCTTTATATTTATCTAGGGCATCTGCAGTACTTCATTCGTTTTTCTGGCTGAAAAATATTCCATGTATAGATATATCACATTTTGTTTTATCCATTTATCAGTTGATGGGCACTTGGAGTGCTAAAAATGTACATTTACAAGTTTTGAATGAATATTTGCTTTCATTTCCTTTGATAAAGTCTGGAGTGGAAATTTTGGGTCACATTTCCTATTTTCTTTTTTTAAAAAAAAACACATATTTTTACTGATTTCAGAGAGGAAGAAAGAGGGAGAGAGAGATAGAAACATCGGTGATGAAAGAGAATCATTGATCAGCTGCCTCCTGCACACACACCCCCACCCCCCTACTGGGGATGTGCCCTGACCTGAAATTGAACAGCAACCTCCTGGTTCATAGGTTGAAGTTCAACCACTGAGCCATGCCAGCTGGTCTGGGTAACATTTCTTTACATCTTAACCAACACTGACTATATTTTTTAAACTGATTTTTATTTTTTTTTTAGAGAGAAGAAGGGAGAGAGGGAGAGAAACATTGATGTGAGAGAGAAACATCGCTTGGATGCTTCCCACACAGGGGTTCAAACTGCAACCTAGGTATATGTCCTGTCTGGGAATCAAACCTACCACATTTTGGTGAACAGGACGATGCTCCAACCAATTGAGCCACACTGGCTAGGGTGTCACTGACTATCCTTTTTAATTTCTCCCATCCTAGTGGGTAGGAAGTGTTCATTCATTCAATAGGGTATTGAGTCTCCAATTATTATTGTTGAATTGTCTATTTCTCCAATCTGTCTGTTTCTGTTCCATGACTTTTGGGGCTTTCTTGTAGGAACTTATATCTTTACATTGCTATATCTTCATGAAAAATTGACAGGTTATTTATTACAAATAGAACTAGAGGCCCGGTGCATGAAATTCGTGCACTTGTAGGATCCTTAGGCCTGACCAGTGATCAGGGCCAATTGGGGCCTTCTGGCTGCTAGCTGGGGTCTTCCTTCATTCTGCACTGCCCCCTGGTGGTCAGTGCATGGCATAGTGAGCAATCAAACTTTCAATCTCCCAGTCAAACTCCTGAGGGGACACTATGCATATTAGCTTTATATATGTATGTGTGTGTATGTGTATATATAAAAGTTTGGTTTTAAGATCTATTTTTTTCTGATACAGTTTACATGAGATAGTTTTCAGTTCTCCCTTTACTTTCAAGTTATTTGCTTTCTAGAGTGTGTTACTTATAGAAAATATATAGCTTGGATCAAGTTTTCTCTTCTTTTTAATCCATTAATCCAATATGTGTCTTTTTATTGGAATGATTAATATAGTTACATTTAATGTAATTATTGATAAGGCAGGGTTAATATTTTCCAGGTATTAGATATTTGTTTTCTGTTTGTTTTTTGTTGTTTTTTGTTGTTCCTCTATTCTTCCATTGCTGTCTTCTTTTTTCGTTACACAATATCACATTGTTTTAATTACCTTGTCATTATTTTAATGTTTTTTGTTGTTTAATTATTTCTTAGTAATTTTCCAGGCGATTACAGTTAACATCTTAATTTAGAACTATCTAGTTTGCATTAATACCAATATAATTTCAAAATTATACAAATATTTTACTCCTATATAGTTATATTTCTTCCACTGTTTTTGTGCTTATTAGTACACAAGTTAGTCAATCCTCATTAGTCATAACTTCTATTTTGCAAATTACCCTACTTGCTAATATATGTATTTAACTTCAAATCAATACTGGTGACACTTTTGCATTTATTTCAGGACAGGCACATGATGGCAAAATATTTGGCTCACCCCACCTGTACCTTCCCAACTGAGGTCAAACAAGGCACTTCTCTGACTTTTTGTTGTAGCTCTCATACAAGACAACCAAAGGGAGGGTGGAGGGGGTGGAGAGCAGAGCTGTGCACTGCAAGATGTTCCACCTCTATGGACAGTTGGATGGGCTTTAAATCCTAACTCTAGCACTTATTCGGGGGAGGTGTCAGGTAAATCATTTAACACTTCTAAACCTCATGCTCTCTTCTATAAAATAAAATAGATTCTACCCATATGAGTTATTTTAGGATTTAAGATGATAATCAATGTGAGTGATTATATGAATATATATAACTTCCCCTAGAGCCATGGTTCAGTATTTACTAATTCAGTGTTTATAATGACGTTATAGAACATATCTGTGGTGAATAATGAGAACTGACTGTATATCTGTATACATCATGCATCTGTATCAGCCATAGCTCACAAAAGAAACAGAACCCGCAAGTTATGTGTACTTTAAGAAATTGCTTCAAACAATTTTGGGTGCATTGCAAGTGAGATATCCATGGGGCAGACCATCAGGCTGGAAACCAAGAAGGAGCTGATGCTGAATTTGAGTCTGAAATCTGTAGCACAGACTGGCAGGCAGCTGACAAAGGCAGGACTTCTATGTTAAAACTGGAAACAGAATTTTGTCAGGTTTTGCTCTCATGGCCTTCAACTGATTAGATGAGGCTCATTCACATTATAGAAGACTAGAGGCCTGGTGCACGACATTCATGCACTTTGGGGGTGGGGGTCCCTCAGCCAGGCGTGTGTTCTCTTGCAGTCTGGGACCCCTCGGGGGATGTCTGCCTGCTGGTCCTTAGCACTGCTGTGGAAGCGGGAGAGGCTCCCACCACCGCTGCTGCACTCACCAGCCATGAGCCTGGCTTCTGG
>NW_005365441.1:769687-781966 GCF_000412655.1 Myotis brandtii | reverse complement strand
GGGAAGGCACCAGCCCCATCACCCTGCTGCTGCAGCCACTGCCAGTCACCGCAGCCAGGAAGGTTTTTTTATCAACACGGTCTCCAGTCCCTTCACCATGAAAAAATGACAACTTTCTTTAGGCATTTTCAAGATGTGTCTTTCATTTAACAATTATTTCTTTATTATTTTTTTATCCTCACCTGAGGATATGTTTCCATTGATTTTTAGAGAATGTGGAAGAGAAAGGGAAAGACAGAGAGAAACATCAAAGTGAGAGGAACACTTTGATTGGTTGCCTCCTGCATGAGTGCTGACCTGGGCCCCAGCCAGGGAGGAGCCTGCAACCTAGGTACATGCCCTTGGTCAGAATTGAACCCAGACCCTGCAGTGGGCAGGCCAAGGCATTATCCACTGAGCCAAACCAGCTAGGGAAGGATATGACATTTCTTAGCCCTCCAGGAGTGGACCTTTGTTTTTTTGCCAGGAGTGTGGTGAAAACCCTAGATCACCTTTTTGGATTCTTATTACCCAAGTTACTAAGAATATTACCAGTGGCATACAGGGAGCTTAGCCAATGAGCGGTCAGAAAATATGTTTCCTCTGTAGTTCACACCAATCTCTGGCTTGGCCCCCCTGGCCCAGGCCTGACACCTCTGGCCCAGACTTCAGGCCTGGCAGGGGAATCCCATCTCCCCCCAGTTACCGGCTCCGCCCTCGCCCAGGCCTGACGCCTCGGCCAGAAGCATCAACCCCAATCACCCTCCCATCGCCGGATCGGCCCCTTGCCCAGGACTGATGCTTCTGCCAGAGGCGAGGGGACCCCCATACCCCTCTGATTGCTGGCTCTGCCCCCCCCCAGGCCTGATACCTCTGGCCCAGGCTTCAGGCCTGGGCAGGGGACCCCCATATCCCCCTGATCACTGGATCCACCCCCCACCCAGGCCTGATGCCTCTGGCCCAGGCGTCAGGCCTGGGCAGGGGACCCCCAGACCCCTCCGATTGCCAGCTCCGCCCCCTGCCCAGGCCTGACACGTCGGCCAGAGGCATTGACCCCCATCACCCTCTGATCGCAGGATCGGCCCCTTGCCCAGGCCTGAGGCCTCCGCCAGAGGTGTCAGGCCTTGGCAGGGGACCCCCATCTCCCTCCGATCACCGGCTTCTGGGAGGCTTCTGGGGCTTCTGGGGCCGGCCTGCGGCCTGGGATGGAGGCTCGCACTGGCAGCTGCGCTGTTCTGCCCGGCCTGCAGTATGCAAATTAGCCGCCATCTTTGTTGGTGGTTAATTTGCATATCGTGCTGATTAGCCAATGGGGGCGTAGTAAAGGTATGGTCAATTACCCTGTTTGTCTATTATTAGATAGGATAATATCTTCACTCCTTAATATCCTACTTAATTTCAATTGACTATAGGACAGTGATGGTGAACCTTTTGAGCTCGGCGTGTCAGCATTTTGAAAAACTCTAACTTAACTCTGGTGCCGTGTCACATATAGAAATTTTTTGATATTTGCAACCATAGTAAAACAAAGACTTATATTTTTGATATTTATTTTATATATTTAAATCCCATTTAACAAAGAAAAATCAACCAAAAAAATGAGTTCTCGTGTCACCTCTGACACACATGTCATTGGTTCGCCATCACTGCTATAGGAGATAATCATAGCTAAAGAGCACCTTCACAGTAATATTTAGTGGATACCATAGTCTAGTTGGCAGGTACAATTTAACCATCATAGTTTGTAATTATTGCTTAATGGAGTTTTATTTTAAATCAGATAGGATAAAAAAGTGAAACTAAAGTGTGTTCATACTGTTACATATTTGCATATGCAGTTCACTTTTCTAGTGTTCTTTATTTCTTTATGTCATTTTAAATACTGTCCACTGTCCTTTCATTTTTCAAAGGAGAATTTTCTTTATTATTCCTTGTAAAAGTTTTCCAAGTGACAGATTTTCTCAGTTGTTTTTAAATCTAGTAAGGCTTTAATTTATTTCCCATTTTCAGAGGATAGTTTTGATGGATCTTGAAGGGTTACTTGACATTCTTTCTCTTTCAGCACTTTGAATATATCATCTCACCGTCTTTTTGGCCTCCTTCTCTTCCTGATCAAAATCAGCTGTAAATCTTACTGAGTATCCCTTACACATGAATAAAAAAACAACAACAACAAACTTCTCTCTTTTTGCTTTAATGATTGTCTATATTTGTTCCTCAACAGTTGTATTATTATATGTCTAAGCATGAATATCTTTGAATTTACCTTACATTGAGTGTTTTGAATGTCTCAGATGTAAAATTAGTCTTTATATCAAATTTGGAAAGATTACTACCATAATTGTTTTCAATATCTTTCTCTTCTCTATCTAGGACTTCATTATATACATATTTTTTCACCTGAGGCCCACAGATTTCTGAGGCTCTAATCATTCTTCCTCATTCTTTTATCTTTCTGTTCCTCAAGTTGGATCATCTCAATTGTCCTGTGTTCTCCCTATGTTTTACTTGGACAATTTCTAATAACCTATTAGAATTCTAATGAGGTTTCATTTCCTCTTTCATTTACCCTTTTCAACCAGGAAAGTGTACGAAAGTGTCTCACACATTGTTGTAGCCCCCAGTCTACCTCTATTATAGCACTTGTCAATATTACCCTGTTTAATTTTTTCCTTAATTACAAAGGACATGCACTGAAAAATACTTTTGAGGAAAAAAAGTGGCATAATCTTAACTTAATACAAACACATTTAACACTGTATTTCTGCACATGCTCAAGAGAAACACACAGGTTGGAAGAAATTTTTGCTTAAATGCTCATGAGTGTTATCTGAACGGTGATTGTAATTTTTCTGCTTTATAATTTTCTGTATTTTTTAAATGTGACCCCATAGATTTTAATATTTATCTTTTTTAAAGAGATAATTTGGGGGACCTTGTCCTCCTCAGACCCCAGGCTTAACGCACAATGAGTCATCACACTTCACCAAATGCAACATGCTCTCTAAACACATGATTCTTTGTGTCTGGAATGTGCTCCCCTTCCCATTCCTTGCTGCCTGTTTTTCAAAACTCAGCTCTGGCTTACCTGGAAGGCAGGGAGCTGTCCTGCACCTCCAGATGTGCCAACCGGTCCTTTAGGCTCCTAGTACGCCCCTCCTCTACTTCTGCTCATTTGATCACTGCTGTTATAATTATTGTTTACTTCTCTGTCTGCACCACAGAATAAGGTCTCCTAGAGGGTATATCTACATTTCCCCCTCTGTGTCCCTCAACAGAGACTAATTAAACACTTGACAGGATGCCAAGCTAATAATTCTTTGTGTGTATTGTGGGAATGTGCACACACATATGTACGTATTTTGATTATCAGTGCCAGGCTGAGGTAACGGGTTTACAGTTATCTAAAAATGCCCATGCGATGTTCTCACAGCAGAGCTTCTCCTTCACCCCTGACGAGCAGTTTGTCCCTATCTCAGTTTTAATTTTAATGGCACCAGCCCAGTTACTTGTCTTCTCCATCCCCTTTGTGCAGGCTGCCAGTCCGTGTGTATTGTGGGAATGTGCACACACATATGTACGTATTTTGATTATCAGTGCCAGGCTGAGGTAACGGGTTTACAGTTATCTAAAAATGCCCATGCGATGTTCTCACAGCAGAGCTTCTCCTTTACCCCTGACGAGCAGTTTTGTCCCTATCTCAGTTTTAATTTTAATCGCACCAGCTCAGTTCCTTGTCTTCTCCATCCCCTTTGTGCAGGCTGCCAGTCTTGAAGGAATGCTGAGGAGTGATGCAGAGCCCCAGTGAGAGGTGCCTGTGCAGAAGAGCCACTGCCATCACGAATGAATCTTACAGGGATGGCTGTGATGGATTTGCCCCTCCTGTTTGTCCTTGAGGGCCAGCAGGGGCACTGTGTTGGGTGATAATTGCTCTGCCTTGCTTGAAGGCATAGCACATGGCTTATAGGACATTGATTCATTTGGATCTTGTGTCTATTCCAGCTCCAGGGCATTCCCCACTGTTGAAATTGACGCAGAACAGGAAGAGATAAATGTGTGAAGGCTGGGGCCTGAGGGGCCCTGAGGCTGATATTGATGAGCCAGTAGCCATGGTGGTTGCTGCCTGTGGCTCTTCTCCAACACAGGAAAGGCAGATGGAATCTTGACTAGGAAGCAACCGCCACCAACACATTGGAAACCATTGTTACATCACCTAAGAGGGAAAGAGAAACATTGGTGAGCTCCCAGAAATAACAGATGGGGACTAGAAATAAAATCAGGAAAGGAGAATGTGCATTCTTGAGTCATCTGTGGTCCTTTGCCATAGAGGTTCAGAACATTTACCTTTTTTAAAGTTTTATTGAATTTACTGGGGTGATATTGGTTAATAAAATTATATAGGTTTCAGGTGTACAATTCTAAAATATATCATCTTGTATATTATATTGTACTAGAGGCCCAGTGCACGAAAATTGTGCATGGGGGTGAGGGGTGTTCCTCAGCCCCTAACTGCTCACCTGCCTGCCTGATCGCCCCTAACCACCTCTGCCTTGGCCCCTGCCACAGAGGCTTCATCCGGAAGGATGTTCGGAATGACATCCAGAAGGTCTTTCGGCTGTCTGGTCTAATTAGCATAGTATGCTTTTATTAATATAGATGTTCATCACCCCGAGTCAAGTTTCCTTCCATCACCATTTATCTATCCTTTATCTTCTTATACCTCCCCCCACCCTCTTTTCCCTCTGGTAATCAGTAATCACCACACTGTTTTCTGTGTCTATGAGTGTTTGTTTGTTTGTTTGTTTTTAATCTTTGTGGTCCATCTGACTAAAACCCATTCAAAGTTCAATGAGAAATGGAAACAAGATACTTCCTGTTCCCATGCTAAATAGTTCTGGGATAAAGAATATTTCTCCTGCTTGTGTTCTAACTAATACCAGGATAAGGCAAACAGTGCTCAGACACTTCCTCCAGGAAATACTCATTCCTGGAAAACACACTGTGCCTCAGTAACTTAGTTCACTCACTAAGGCTAGCAGCCTGCTCATCAATATTCACTTTGACAACTCCTCTTGTGCCCACAAATCCAAAACTCTTCGATAGCTCTGCCCATGCCAACCTTGCAAGCCCTGTCTTAAAATCACCCATCCAGACTTTATAAACCTGTTTGCCTATCTTGTCCTGACATTTTTACTAGAAATGAGGAAAGACACTGAGAAGGTATTGTTGTCTCTGAGTTATAAGTTTAATGGCCTATGTTCAGCGTTAGAGAGTCAAGGATTTCTTCTCTAAATTAAAGGCTTTTCTGTATATTTTTCTGTCTCACTTATTTCATTTTTCTGTCTCCCCCAACACAGTAGAGAACAGGCTTGTCCATCGGTCCCACACATGCTGCTGTGCCACACTCTCTCTCTTCTCTTCAGACCTCTCCAGATGCTGCTTTTGACCTGCTGTCTGAGTCCTTTCTTCTCCTCTTAGTCAAATCTTTCTCCACTCTTTCTCACAGTGATAGAACTCATATATGTATCTCTTCTCTGGCATCTGATTAACCCTTAGTCTTGCTTCCTACTGCTCTCCTACACATGCTCTGTGCTCAGTCCAACAAGACAAGGGCTTCTTGCTGGACACCCTGGCTGACTCATCTCCATGCCTTCCCTGCTCTTCCCAACACTTAGACTACTTAACTCTACCCCCCCCCAACCCCTGTCTGTACTTAGACCTCTTCTCAGTTACCATATATAGGAAACATGGAAACCTTAATCTTCTCTTTTAAAATGATTGGGTTTCTTCTTATTTTACCCCAATGCTTGTCTTGTAAGCAAAAGCAAAAAATAAGAGGCTATAGAATGCCACATGCGAGCATATTAATAGCACATAGAGTGGGGAAGTTCAGCTGGAATTGGCTGCCTTTCAGAGACAGTCCAGGCTTGAGCATTGTGGGGTTAGTCTGATGGTTCTAGCTGTCCGAGTAGTTGAAAGCCTCTTGCTGTACCTGCCTATGACCTAGTGGGTTGGTAGAAATGAGCGTGGTGGTCTCATACCTTGTGATGAATAAAGAAAAAGCACAGCTGAGAGGAGGAGAAGCCTATGAAATACCTGCGGTGTGGCAGGTGTCGCAGCATCCTCAGGGAGGGCTTCTCCAGGCCTTTCCTGCTCCCAGGGGGGGACACTACCACCAGGCGGGCAAGGCTGGGAAGGCATAGAGGTCAACAGTGGTCGCACGATTCTGTGATACTAAACGTTCTTCATTTCCCTCCTGTGGATTAAGGGCAGCTCAGTGTCGATCTGTGTTTCGTTGGGAGGTCCAGTGCATACCTGTCATGGGACGCAGGAAGTGTTTGTTGAGTAAGAGCAAATCTCAGGGACTATTTTAGGATGCAACACTTGAGATCACAGACATCAGCTTTATGTGATTTTCTTGCACATTGTCATACAGAATTAACTGTTTAATAAAAGTTTCCCAATGATGGCAAAACTGAATATATATTACTATAGGAGCTTTAGCCCCATGCGGCCTTCCACTGTAACTTACAATGGGACTGTGACATTTTATAATTGCTGGAGACAGGTTTTTCATATCAACACAGAATACAGTTATGCATTAATAATTCATTGGAACAAGCTTTACTCTGATATAATAAATGAATTATTAATTGATGCTCTTAAGAGTCATAGTTCTGAACAGAAGTTGCTTTATTTCTCTTCCCTGCTAGGATTTTAGGTTAGCACAATATTTGCAGAAGAAACAGATGCCACAAATTTAATTGTGGAAACAAATCAGAGCTCTACTTTTCAAGATCCATCATGTTATTTTAAACTACATCAAAATTAGCACATTCAATGACAAACTAATTTAAATAATGTGCACAACCAGGAAAAAAGGCATTCCAGGCCTCCAGAAGGACAGACATATGTGGCAAAGATTCTCCAGACCCAGTTCTATCAACAATGACACGTTTTCATGTAGGAAATCTGCCCTTATTTTGTGTGAGAACAGCTGCTGAGTTGTTTTCCTGAGGAATGATAGAATCTGCCAATGTCTCAAGACTGAGTGCTCCCTGCGTTACTTCATGTGTAACCCGATGGAGAGGAGAGCTCCTTCTCCCTCACCCGGTGACTCCAGCTCCTAGAACAGACTCTGGTACAAAATACGCCCTCAAAAATATTTTGAAGTAATAATAAAACATGGCATGACAGCTATCTTTTAAAAACTTAGCAGTCTGTCTAGCTGGGGAGAGAAAATTTGTACTGTTGAGTTCAATGATGATTTTAGAACAGAACAGATAGCTGGAAGAGACTTCCTGTTATAACCCATTATTAATTAACATGGAGGTGTGTCCCGTATTGACACTCTGCTGCCCATTAGGATTCAGAATTGAGTAAGACCTAGTCCTCATATTTTAGCAGATCTGATCCCAACAGAAAAATAAACAATTTGAACCGAAGTACTCTGAGAAAGCTGCCAGAATGATCATTTTAAAGGTTTCCAATCCAATCACAGGATTAACTCACTGAAAATGAATCTTTCACTTTCCAGTGCCTGCAAAATAAAAGCCAGACTCTTAGCAGGAGATACCCTGCTAGACCTTCTCTGACCCTGCCTCTCCCCAGTAGGAATTGTTCAAATTCCTTTAAATGTCACCATGACTTCAATTTCAAGTGTTTCTACGTAGTCAAATATACCCTTTTCTCTTCATGGGAACCCTGCCTCCCATTAAAAGTACCATCCTCCCAGCTTCGCACAACAATTTAGTACCTATTGAGATTCTAGTTCTTATTAGCCTTTTGGATTCTGCTGAGATATGACTTCTCCAACAGCCTCCTCTAAAATGAGGAGTGATTATAGGATCAGTAATGATATTATAAGTGTTAATGCTACTTAACAAAGCCAATAATTTATAATAAGAATAAAGTTGTTAAGTGGATAAGTGCAAATCAAATGGAAGTAGAGAAAACAGAGGTAGAACTAAAGTTATTAGAACACTGACCAGAGAATATCTGTGGGCATAAAGACAAAGGGAACATATAAAGATGTTTCTGGTAAGAATGTCGCTTTTCTTGGTTAGAGTTATAATATAGAAAGTAAAAAATAATCTATCATTAGTCAAAAATACTGCTGGTAATTGAAATAGGAAAATTGAAAGTGGGAGGTTATGCCAAAATAAGTTACAAAATTCAGATGAGGTATACTGTATCCAGGTATACATTTTAAGATGTATCCAGATAAAAATGACTCATGGAGTGTTTAAAATGTGGGTCTTTATATTAAGAAAAACAAAACAAAACAGGAAGAGAGATGATGGTTTTGAGGTTTGAAGTTCATTTAGCATTTCAACAAAAGTGATTTACTAGTTATGTATTTCCTCACCAGACTGTCAATTCCACAAGACAGGGACTGTTCTGTATTTTTCATTGCTATGACTCAAGCAATGGAAATAATGCCGCCAGGCACATAGTACTGGATTCATTAACAATGAAAAAAATACTTCATGTAAGAGAACTCTGATATGGCATATGCTGCATAGCATATATTGTGCTTTAGACATGCTGCTTGCCTTAAAGAAAGTAGTGTCCTAGAGAGCGGAAAAAAAGACATGCATAACAAAATGGACAGCTAGGCAAAAAAGATGTCCAGTGCTGGAGACATACGGGTCAAAATCCAGAGAACTTGCTTTTGTCACAGGATGGGGTGAAGGGAAAAACCATCATGGGAGAGTGCTTATTTTGTTTACTCTTTTAATGAGGGAAATGAATATGAAAGGCTTCCTAGGTTCAAAAAGAATTATACTTTTACTAGAGGCTCAGTGCACGGATTGGTGCACTGGTGGGGTCCTTCAGCCTGGCTTGCACCCAAACCGGCAGTCCGACATCCCCCAAGAGATGTAGTAGGGCACAAAGTGGCAGGTGGCCAGGGAGGAGCCTGAGCCTGGGCTGGGCTTGGTAGTACTGCCACAGAGGCAGGAGAGGCTGGCACCATTGCAGCTGCACTTGCCAGCCCTGAGCCCGGCGTCTGGCGCCTGTCTGTCAGCTAAGCAGTGCTCCCGCTATGGGAGCGCACTGGCCACCAGGGGTAGCTCCTGTGTTGAGCATCTGGCCCCTGGTGGTCAGTGTTATAGTGACCAGTTGTTCAGTCATTCAGTCATCCAGTCATTCAGTTGCTTAGGCTTTTATGTATGTACTAGGGGCCTAGTGCACGAATTTGTGCACCTGGAAAGGAACTGTGGGCCATGAAGCTGTGGTGGGCACAGGGGTGGGATGAGTCTCGGCCCATACTCGGCGCCCCCACCCAGCCCCTCCTGCTGTGGCTCCTGGTCCCCTCTCTGCCAGCAGCCCTGCTCCCACTGCCGTCGCTCCCACATGCTGACAGCGCCAGCCCCACTCACACCCACTGCCGGCTCTGGTGCCAGCCCCAATCACTTGGTGCCATCAGTGGGTGCGAGCGGAGGCTGCCGGCCCCAATCACCCCTCAGAGCTTCTCCACCTACTAGTGCCCAGTGCCAGCTGTGGCTGTGAGTGGGGCCAGCGCCGGTAGCAGGTGCGAGTGGGGTTGGCGCTGGCAGCGGGTGCAAGTGCCGGATGGGACTGTAGCCTTTAGGAACAAAGAATTTTCAATAACCACCAGAGGCTTTCCCCGATGATAGCAACTGGTGCTCGGCCTTGGTCTGGCACCTCCACTCACCTGCTCCACCATCCCACTGCAGCCAACACCCACCATGTTCTGCGCACACCCCCTGGTAGTCAGCACATGTAATAGTGCTGGTTGTTCAGTTGTTCTGGTTGTTCTGCCGTTCGGTCTATTTGCATATTAGCCTTTTATTATATAGAATATATAGAAAGAGTTTATCTGGCTTTTCCCCCATTTAGGGAATAATGGAGGCCTTTTCCAGTTTTCCTAGATAGTTTATATAATATATTTAGATAATCAGCCTTTGTTTTGTTTGTTTGAATTTAACTGTTGTTTTTCTCAAGAGGCAACAGTGCTTCTTGCTATAGAGGGAAGGATGAGGCAGAGGAGAGTGGTATGGACAACCACTGGGTTGCATTTCGTCAGGCAGCTTTCTCACTTCCTCTCATTTGCCTGTCTACCACTTGTTCTTGCCCTGGGACTCTCCAGATGCCACTGCTGGGGTCCCTTACAGATGGTGCTCCTCAGCCGCAGGCCCTATGGGCTAAAACTTCTTCCATGTAAGTGATTCTCCTGTTAATCACTTAAAATTTCTCATTTATTGAAGGCCTCTTTCCCATTCAAAAAACCACCTTGCCATAAAAACCTAATGATATTTTAAGAATTATTTGTTCATATTATTTAATTATACAAGTTTGATTGGATAATTTTAATGATTAGGTTTCTAATTTTTTAATGATGAAAAGTTAGGAATCCAAGCTATAAAATTATTTGTTCTTCATTTTTAGGATTTATATTTATTGGATGTGTACTAACATCATATTAATATAAAATGAATATTCAAACATTACTGTAATAATTCATGTCTGTGAAATATATTAAAATATGGATATACAAGAAAACATTAACATTTTCCTGCTACTCAATACTGTTTTCCTTTTTTAAAAACAAACTTGTAGGTTATTGGTGTCATGTTACAATCAAAATGTGTAGGTGTGTATACACACACATATACATATAATTTAGAATTGTATTATTATAAACTCTCAATTTTTCTCCAAATGCCTTTGCATCAGAATAACCAGTCAGAAAATCTGCTTATATATTTGCAATAAATGTTGATCTGATCTAAATAGTATTAGCATGATTGGTTAAATAGAGGTGTTAGTGTTGGGTCAACTAACTCTTCCAGTTGTTGAGGACACCATATCTGTGTATAGGTAGGTTCCTCTCAGCTTCAGCTGTTTTAAAGCAGTACCGGGTACAGGCTAAAGAAGAGAACTAAGGCCTGAGGGAGCACTTAGACATGAAGCATGCATCTGTAAGGCTGGATAGAGGAAGGGACAGCATAGAGAATGCAATCAAAACTGTCGCAGGTGACTGATTCTGAGGCAGGGAAACCATCAGATGAGAAGTTCACAGGTAAGAGGAGATGGAACCAAAGTAGAAGGGAGCCAGAGTGGTAGAAAACTGAAATGACATTGATTTCTGTCACAGACTCTACCATAAAATGCAGTGTTCCACCTCAAATTACTGATACCACATTTAGGAAGAAGGTGGGGCATGGCGGTATCAATGGCAGCCAGATGCTATTACTATAGAAGTACACATGGTGTAACCTAAATTCTTCCCATAAGCCCAGAGAGAGGACACCAATTCTGTTAAGGGGTAATCTTGTCCTTTAAAATTGCCTATTTGTAAATAATTCTCTGTAGCTAATTTGTGTAATTTGCAAAAGCTGATTTTCTAAATCTAGGAACCTGAGAGCACCACCATGGGACCAGGTTCACAGCAAGACCCTCATTGGTAGTAAGCCTTTAGCAGTAAGTCTTATGGTGTTTTCACTGTAAGCACAGAAGGTCAATAGAAATAAGGTCAAAGGCTCAATACACCATTTCTTGATGTTTCTGAGAAATCATCAGTATTTCTCCTTATCCCTCAATACATCCTAGAATATCAACTGTCTCTGAATGCATTTATGGTACACCATAGAATCCTACACAGTATGCCATAAAATAAAAGTGTGTGGTGATTGCAGGGGGAAGGGATGGGTGGAGTTATAAGAGGTATATAAGTGGGGGGGAGTAAATGGTGGTGGAAAAAACCAAAATAAATAAAAACATAACAAAAATTTCCTCAAAAAATTAAAAATGGAACTTCCATTTGACCCAGTGATCCCACTTCTAGCAATATATCCCAAGAAACTAGAAACACCAATCAGAAAGGATATATACACTCCTATGTTCATAGCAACACAATTTACCATAGCTAAGATTTTGGAAACAGCCTAAGTGCCCATCAGCAGATGAGTGGATTAAAAAACTGTGGTACATCTACACAGTGGAATACTATGCTGTGGTAAAAAGGAAGGAATTCTTACCATTTGCAACAGCATGGATGGAACTGGAGAGCATTATGCTAAGTGAAATAAGCCAGTCAGAGAAAGATAAATACCACATGATCTCACTCATTTGTGGAATATAATGAACAACATAAACTGATGAACAAAAACAGATCCAGAGACAGAGAAGCATCGATCAGAACATCAAACTTCAGAGGGAAGGCAGGGGAGGGTAGGGTAAGGGGGAGAGATCAACCAAAGGACTTGTATGCATGCATATAGGCCTAACCAATGGACACAGACACCAGGGGTGTGAGGGCATGAGTGGGGGCGT
>NW_005365441.1:742091-769315 GCF_000412655.1 Myotis brandtii | reverse complement strand
ATAAATAAATAAATAATTAAAAAATAAAAAAGTTGCTGCCATTTCTAGAGAAGAACTTTTGTGTCTTTGGAGAAGACTCAGACTTTCACCCTTGAAAGAAATTCTTTCCCCTGTTTTATGAAGGAGAACATTAGATGAAACAAACTAGTTGAATTCCATTTCTGAAAAACCAGAGGATAATAAACTAAAGAGGCTATGGAGGAGGAAGAAGGCAGAGAGAGGCCAACTGGAGATGAGAAATCCCCTAATATCAATCAAGGTATGAGTGATAAGCAATTTATATAAAGATTTAGTACTCTCTTCTTAAATCTGTATGAAGGTGTAGTCTTCAGATAATAAATTATTTTTAATGGTACGTTCCTATATCTTCACATATTTCCAAATATTAGTTACTGGATTAAACATGAAATTCATGCAAGGGGCTCGGCCCTGGCAGCCCCAACTCAGTCCGGAAGGTCATCTGGAAGGATGTCTGGAAGGTCGTTTGGCTGTGTGGTCTAATTAACATATTGTGCTTTTATTATTATAGATTGATTTCAGAGAAGAAAGGAGAGGGAGTGAAAGGTAGAAACATCAATGATGAGAGAGAATAATTGATTGGCTGCTTTCTGCATGCCCCACACTGGGGATGGAACCCACAACCCAGTAATGTGCCCTGACCAGGAATTGAACTGTGACCTCCTGGTTCATAGGTTCATGCTCAATCAGAGCTACGCTGGCCAGGCATGAACATACATTATCTTTTGATAAATCACAATAGTTTGATGATTATTAAAATATATTACAACTATCATTTTATCATTCAGCATTTCATCTCATTTTCACTTAATTTTAATTTAAAATATAAAAAAGTGAGGATTTTAGGAAAATGAAGAAATTTACTCAGCAGTTCACTTTATGTATTATAAAAATGAAATTTAAATGGTTAGTGATTGAAAGAGCTTTAACTAGGCTCAAAGCTCCTAAAGAATGGCCTAGTGGTTTCCTGACTAAATAAAGCCCCTGAGACCTCCCAGAACCAGAGCTAGAGAGCTCTGGGGCTCCTGTCATTCTCTACTCATTAGAATATACATTAACTAACCTCTCTATTGTGTATGCCTATTTGTACTTTGATAATCTAAACCCTTAAATTGGAGAGTTGTCTGCAGGGTCGGAGGTTGGTGTGAACAGAGAAAACTATGTTGGAAGGAGAGGATCTAGTGGAAAATCTGCATGTGTATGCATGTATGCATGCATGTATTGAGGTATTTATGATTTATTTGTGGGTTTTCTGAATCTATCCTTGGAATCAGGGATGGGCTATTTTCTTGCTGACAAGGGTGTGGCGGAAGTTTCTGTCTCAGCATTTATTCTGGTAAAGTGTGGGTGCTGATTGCCTGGGTTCAGCTCCCAGGATTTTCACTTAGTAGCTTTGTTGGGAACTGACCTCCTTTGGTCTCAGTTTCCTCCTTTATGATGTGTACATGGTAATAATGTCTCCCTCGTGGTGCTGCTGAGGGAATCCAATGTGTTAACACTTCAGAGCTTAGCACCATATCTGGAGAGAGTTGCTCAATCTAGTCTAGGTGTTAGGGTGTGTGGGGGCTGTGCACGTGTCTTCTCTGGGGAGCTACATGCTCAAAAGACCACTGCATTCCCTTCCCATCATCAGAAATCTTGTGTCCCATCCCATCATTGAAAAGAATATATCATTTAATTCATGTTACAAAATAAAGACCCTAAAGCCAAATCACTGGATATTTAATGTAAACTTCTAGTGCTATAAGCAGGTTAATGAGAAGTAAGGTGTGTGTGTGTGTGTGTGTGTGTGTGTGTGTGTGTGTGTGTGTGTTTCCCTTTAAGATGGTAGGATTTCCCTTCATCTACTACTCAATTCAAACTCTGCCAACTTTATCTACTTGGAAGTTTAGTTTTATATTTTTTTTACTTCATAATCTTACCAACATGTATGCTTATAAACCAAAAGTGAAGCAAAATTTCCTTAGTCTCAGTTTTTTGGGTCTACAGGAAGAAAGAAAAAAAATCACACACAATAAAATGGTTCTGTCAGGGGTAATTAAGAAGGTGGTAGTGTGTTAATTTTTAGAATAACTATTTAGGTTCATCAATTCAGAAATCCAGTCATTCACTCAACATATGTGTATTGATGATGTGATGTGCTGTAGTCTATTCTAAGCCATGAGAATGAAGACACCCCCTAAAAAATATTCTTTTATCTCGCTGATTCTGTTGTTCTCCATAGATCTGGAAGTATTAAGTACCAAGCCAATTGAACTTTATCTTATATTATCTTTACAAAAACCAATTTCCAAAGAGCAGACTCCTGCACAGTTTGACTTGAAGCTATACTGGCATTTTCCAGCCAACAGTGAAAAGGCACTGATTGCTTTGAAATTGTGTTTTATGGGGTTTGGGTGGGGATATGGTTAGCTTCCAAAAAAGAATTAAGGTAAAAATCCCCATTACATTATTTTTCCAGTCCCATTGGCCTCATTACTGCTCACCTTCACACCTTCATTGATTAAACGATTCATTCCATGAATGTTGGGAGTGAACCTCACACACAAATTAGTCCATTGCAATGAGATAAGCACAGGAAGAATGTTATGAACAAAAGGCAGTTGAAACAACAAAATAATGTATAAGAGCCTGGGAATCTGGGGAAGGTTCACTGAGGAAGAGCCTTAAGGAAAATGAACAATAAAGTGGCACTGGGTTTAATCTGGGTGCTCTGATGGACAAAATAGCAGCACCGGCTCCTTCAGGGGACACAGGGAAGGCACTTACAGTCCCATGGTTTTCACAGCAACAGAAGTTGGAGAATGTGGCATTGCTTGTCATGGGAGCGAGAGTCATCTAAAGTGGGACAGCCCTGCAGGCCCCTGGATTGCTTTGGAATGAACTGAGAGGCCCAGAGTGTGATGGGATGAGGAAAGGGCATTTGGGGGACTGCTACTCTGGAGGCTGTGACTCTTAACTTTTAATGTTGATTTCAATTTGGATTAATTTATAATCTCTGCTCTATCGTGTATTTACTGAGCAAAAAGATTCCATAGCTTTCTTTCTTTCACAAGCAAACATTCTATTAACCAGCTATCTTCTTACACATCCATCAAACTGCTCGTCACATTAGTGATAGATTCCATCAATTTTTCAGGAGCAAGCATGCAATGGAAGCCTTTCTAACATATTTTGTTTGAGGGGGGCAAACCTTATTCTCAGGTACAATCAAGTTGAGAAGCACATGAAGCGTTGTCACTAGACATGTTGGAGGGAAGAAATGCAAAATGTGAATCATGTTTTTTTTTGGTCGCTGCCTGTTTGCCACAGGAATGGGTTGAGTGAGCTTGCTTATTTGCTCTTTTGCTCTAGACAAGTACTGAACCTAGTTTATAGTTAACAATAGTGGCAGACAGCATAAGGGAACGGAAACTCAACTGCTGATGAGGCTTTTCCTGACGTGCTTTTTCATGGTTGAAATCTCTTAACTCAGGAGTTGGGCAACAGGTGCAGAAAGATGGCATGCATACAAACAGGGATGGGATGTTTCCGATTACTAAGCAAGGAACATTTATGGATTTTACATTAACAATTTTTCCCAATGTGAGCTAGTTCCTCTCTCTCTCTTTCAAGCCAAATTCTTGGAGAAACTTGTAAGTGCTATAGACATCAGGGGCAAATCATAGTTCCAATGATTTAAGTGGAAAATGAATAACAGCAGCATTTAATGTTAAGATGTGTCACCATTCTAGAGCTAAAAGTGTAGTTTACTTCAGAGATGATAAAAACAATAGGGTGTGCATAGGGTGTATCCACAGGTTATCTAGAAATCTAGAGAGGTGGTAAACTTATTCCATGAAGTGCATCTATCTATCTGAGGATATGTGTATCTGGGGAAACCAGTATTATTAGCATGCGACTCTAAATTGTTCAAGGTTAAAAACATTTGAGTTAATTATCCATGGAACAGCTGAGGAGTCCAAACATGCCCCAGAGGAAGCATATAGACTTGGAATACTTTGCTAATTTACTTGAGCTTTGTCACATCAGTTCTTTGCGATAAATGCAATGATACCTGGCAACCGAAAAGCATCCTGTGAAACACTGGGACAAGGCAGTGGACACTCCCAGTTAGACTGCCCATTGAAAGCAAGCACAGTTGAAAATGGCTGTGAAACGTGGTCTGAGAGCTTTGGCTTCTAGGCTGCTCTTCATTATTTGAGATGCTGTGCAGTGCCCAACAAGCACACGTTTCAATAGTAAGTAATTGTGGTTTGAACAATAAAAAGATTTTTTTAACTGATGTATATTACTTTTTCTAGTAGATGCAAAGCTACTGGCCCATAAATGTTTATTAATTCTATGGACTAACATCATTAAGTGGAGTCTTTAAATAATTCTTTGGTCCTGAGAGTGCAGAGACCCAACCCGCAGTGTGAATGTGGGCGTGTAGAAACATCTGCCCTATGATGGAAATGGATGGGGAAGCTAACCGTGGAATAGTGAAGGGATGTACCTTATTCTTAGAGAGAGTTAAATGGAATCAGAACATGCACATTGACCTTTTCAAATGAAGAAAAGAGAAGTTAGAAGAATTTTGTTCAGTTGCCCAGGATCTACTCAGTGAATAGGCAGTGAGGTTATCTGCTGAAAATGAGGAGGTAGGATTGAATTAAAGGGCCAGTGAGACATAAACAGTTTATGAGGTATAAAATCATTGCCCCTCTATACAGCTAAATGTATAATAAGAGTTCAATAAATTATTGATTATTTAATCTATCATTTTTAATTTTTAGACAAAAAACATTTCATTAGAACCTTTGGAAAAATCTAAGATTTTATTTCGAAATGAAATCTAAGATTTTGCAGCTTGTCATGCTGTACCTGATATGCAGTTGTTCCAGCTCTTTATGAGATGTGTGTTTTGTATACTAATACATGCACATGTGTTTTCTATTCAAATCGATATGCACACAGACGCTGGCTTCCGTGAGATGGATGCATGCTGGCTTTTTCCGGGAGTTGCCTGCAGCTGCTGAACTCAGATGTGCTGGATAAACACATATTTTAAAATTGTTTAATGTGGCACTTCTGTCAAAATACCTCTTAACATCCTCCTCACCCACCCTGTGCCTGAGACAGTCAGTACCTGAGAAACTGAAACCTTCTCCCAGGCTGTCTATTTTGAGTTTTGAGAAATGTCAGTGAGAATTATAATCAAAACATCCAAAATAGGTATTTGACTGAAAAGATAGCCAGTGTTTTAAAGAGATTATACAGGGAAAGTGAAGAAAAACTACCATAGACGTATACTTTAAAAAAAAGTTACCTTTATTGTTGCAAGGATTAGTAGAGGTGTCTCTTTTTTTTCTCCCCCACATCCACTTAATGCAGGCCTATCCCGGGCCTAATACGCTATTGTCTATGTCTATTTTCTCCCCCACATCCACTTAATGCAGGCCTATCCCAGGCCTAATACGCTATTGTCTATGTCTATGACACGCGTGTCATAGGTTCGCCATCACTGACATAGACATCTTTGAGGGTATATTCGCTGTCTACCACTAAAGAACATTATAAAACACTAATGGCCTAGTGCACAAATTCATGCACATTGAAACTTATTTGCATATATGCATATAAGTTTTTTGGTTAACCCCCCCTTCCTTCTGAGATTCATCAGTCTGTTCCATGCTTCCATGTTTCTGGATCTATTTTGTTTGTCAGTTTATTTTCTTCATTAGAGTCTACATATAAGCATAATTATAAACAATAATATCATTTAAATATATGCTCTTTCCAGTTCTTCTAATTTTTTTTCAAGTTTCTGTGTTACTTCTAGAATAAAGTCTGTATTTCTTTTCTTTTTTTTAAATCCTCACCCAAGGATATGTTATATTGATATTAGAGAGAGATGAGGAGAGGGAGAGAGAGAGAGAGAGAGAGACAGGGAGAGAGAGAGAAACATGAATGTGCCAGAGAAACCTCGATCTGTTGCCTCCTATACTTTCCATGACTGGGGACTGAACCTATAACCATCCATATGTGCCCTGACCAGGAATTGAATCTGCAACCTTTTGGTGTATGTGACCCTGTTCCAACCAACCGAGTCACTAGCCAGGGCTAAAATCTGCATTCTTTAAGCTAGTATTTAAAACATTGATTTATTTAACATTAAAGTATCATTTCAAGTATTGGAGTTGGGAGAAACACAGCGTGTAAGGGTACCTTGATTCAATCACCTGTACTGAATGCAGAGTTGTGTAAGCTTTAGCAAGTTGTTTAACATCTCTGAACCTCACCAGATTTTTAATTAAAAAGTTATAGTTGAGTTTCTGCATCCAGAAAGATAGAGTAGATGTATGTTCCCATATTCCTCTTGTCAAGAACAAAAGAAACCTGGGCATGACACAAAAAGAAATGAAGAAACAATAACAACAAAATAAGAAAACTGAAAGACAGAGAGAAGACAGATCACCTAGGGAACTCATAGAACAGCACTGAGTCCCCTGGCCTTCTTTTTGCTTCATGTGTCCCAGGCATGGAGTGAAAGTATCTGGGTGCAAGCAAAAAACCCAGTACAACTCTGCTCTCTAGAGCCAAAGAACAAGCAAAGGGAAGTTCAGGGAGAGAAAATATTTAGACAATAACTGTTTCACTCCAGCCAAATACTGGGAACACACAGTGGCCACCCCTCCACTCATACCTCAGAAGCTGAACTGGAGCCTAGACAGATGGTGCTAGAGAAGGTTGAGAAAGGAGCAAGACTTTCCATCCCTGCTGGTGGTGATGGGGACCCCAAATTTGCTGTTAATGGGGACCATGTAGGAAACCTGAACTTTCATCCACATTAAGAATTCTCAAGAGATGTCAGCATGACATTTCAGAACTAGTGGAGGGTCAAGAGTTTCACCACAGCCTGGTTGGTGGTGAGGAGACCAACTCCCAGGTGTCAGTGAAAGCCAAATGAGGAACAGAAAGGAGATACTTCTTCCCTGCCAGCCAAATTGATATCAGCAGAGTCTTGGTGTGGAGCTGGAAATCCCACCTGCACCCAGAAGTAATTAGGCATGCACCCTCCATCCTCAGGTGTCAATGGAGGCTGAGTGGAAAACCTGGACTTCTATCCACACACAGCAATACCAAGGCAACACAAACCCTTCCCCTGTCAGAGTGACATCACAAAAGGCCAGTACAAAAAAAGCAAATATGATTCAAAATCTCCTAACATAATATTCTTGATGTCCACATTCCAAATGAAAATCACTTATATGTCAAGAACTAGGGAAATCTCAACTGGAATAAAAGGAGCATTCAATAGGTTGTATATTTCATATTTCCACAATAACAAATCATCATAAACCTAGTGGCTTAAAACAACTTATTGCATTATAGTTATGAAGTAAAGACATCAAAATGGCTCTTACTAGGCTAACATAAAGATGCAGACAGAGCTACATTCCTTCTGAATGCTCTAGGACAAAATAATTATTTTCCTTTTCCAGCTTCTAAAGCAGTATGGCGAACCTTTTGAGCTCGGCATGTTAGCATTTTGAAAAACCCTAACTTAAGTCTGGTGCCGTGTCACATATAGAAATTCTTTGATATTTGCAACCATAGTAGAACAAAGACTTATATTTTTGATATTTATTTTATATATTTAAATGCCATTTAACAAAGAAAAATCAACCAAAAAAATGAGTGTCATAGGTTCGCCATCACTGTTCTAGAGGATGCTGGCACTCCTTGGCTTGTACCCCACTTTCATCACCAAAGCCAGGAATCACTGCTAAGTTATTCTCCTGCTACATCACCCCAACTCTCACTCTTCTATTGTTTTTTTTTTCTATTGATAAAGACCCTGATGATTACATTGGGTTCACTGGGACAATTCAGGATAATTTCACCATCTCAACATCAGCTGATTAAAACTTAATTCCATCTGTATCCTAAATGCCCCCTTGGTCTATAAAACTAGCATATTCACAGTTTCCAGAGATTAAGACATAGACATCTTTGAGGGTATATTCGCTGTCTACCACTAAAGAACATTATAAAACACTAATGGCCGAGTGCACAAATGCATGCACATTGAAAGGAAATTAATTGGAAGAAATATTTTAACATCACTACTCACCCTTTCTCTATAATAGGAGTGTCAACCAAATTAATGATCGACAATGACAGATCAAAACACACACTTGCAATTGGCACCAGTGAGAACTTTATATGTATTGTGCATGCGCGAGTCAACTAAGCCTTTTATATATATAGAATAAACGTGCTTAATTAGACCTGCTTTCTGATGTAGCTAATTTTTTTCCCAGCCCAGTGAAGCACCCCAACTTCTCTTTCAGGTAATTGTCAGCAACACAGCAGTAAATATCAACACAAAGCAGATTATTATTGTAAGTCAGGCAGGGTATATTCGCTGTCTACCACTATAGAACATTATAAAACACTAATGGCCCAGTGCACAAATTCATGCACATTGAAACTTATTTGCATATTGGTGGCCATAAAAAAATAATGAATTCTTAGCATTTGCAAGTTGTTGAAATAAGTCAGTCAGACTAATGAAAATGGTATGTGATTTCACTTATATGTGAAATCAAAAGAACAAAATAAATGAACAAAACAAAACAAAAACAGACTCAGACACAGAGAGCAGACTGGTTGTTGCCAGAGGGGAGGGGTGTTGGGGAACTGGGTGACAGTAGTGATAGAATTAAGAAGTACAAATTAGTAGTCACAAAATAGTCATGTAAAATACATAGGGAATATAGTGAATAGCATTGTGATAACTATGTATGGTGCTAGTTGGTGTGCTGTAAATATCGAGGGGACCACAATGTGAAGTATATGATTATCTAACCACTATGCTGTACACATGGAACCAATACAAAATAACATCTAAAGAAAACAAAAAAAAGCTAGTCAAAACAAGCAAAGAAACAAAAGACAAAACAAAAAAATTAACCAAGAGGAATAGAAATAAGATATTAAAGAACAGAAATCAATGCAATTAAAAATGAAACATTATAATCAATAAAAGAAAAGCTGATTTTTTCTGAAAATTGACATAACACTGGAAGGACTGACAAAGAAAAAGATAAGACACAAATTACCAATATCAGGAATGAAATATGGGACATAACTACACACCTTGCAGACATCAAAAGGATAATAAAAATAATATAAGCAACTCTTCACACATAAATTTGACAACTTAGATAAAAATAGACCAATTCTTCAAAAAACACACATGACTACAAGTCACCTAATATAAAATAGATGTTTTGTATAGCCTATCTCTATATAGGAAATTGAAATTATAATTTAAAAACTCACAAAAAAGAAATTTCAAGGCATAGATATTTCTGTTAAATACTACCAAATGTTTAAAGAAAAATTAACACTACTTCTACATACAGTTTTTCAGAAATTAAAAGAGGATGGAAGACTTTTCCCTTATTTCATAAAATTAACATTGCTCTGATAGCAAAACCAGATAAAGACAGGATGAAAAAAAAATAAAAAGAGATAAAAAGATAAAGAGAAGGAGAGAGAGAGGAAGGGATGGTGGGGAAGGGAGAAAAGAAGGAAGAAGGAAGAAAAGAAGAAAGGAGAGGGGAGAGGGGAGAAGAAAGGAGAAGAGGAAAGGGGGGAGAGGAGAGAGAGAAAGATGTCCTTCATGAATTTAGATGAAGATAACTATTAAATATTAGTAAATAGAATTAATCAATTTATAAAAAGAATTATACACCATGTCCAAATGATTTTTCCCCCAAAGTTATAAGACAGGTTCAGTATTTGAAAATCAATATAATCCATCATATTAAAAACCCAAAGAAAAACAATCTCCTGATTATATTAATTGCTGCACAAAAAACATTTGACATAATTCAGTACCTATTTATAATAAAAGCAGTCAGAGAAGTGGGAGTAGAGGCGAACATCTTTGAAGTTAGCTGTCGTTCATAGAACAGGGGTGGTGTATTAGAAATGGGAAGGCCCAGCCAGAGGTGCTGTTATGGCATTGCAGTGACCTAAAGCTCCCCCTGGCAGGATGTATGCTTCTGACAAGCAGCCCCTCTTTCATGTAATAGGGCTTTGAGATCCTGTTCTGCATGTACTTTTGTAAGAAATGCTGGGTGGATGTCAGAATAGACTGTGGCTAGAAGCCTAATCCCAAATCCCTGAAACCTCCACCAGGTATAGGGGCCGGTTCCAATGGATACATGAGCATGCGTGTGTGTACATGTGAGTTTACATAATATCTCAAAGACTTTCCTCGCTAATGTTCCTTTGGTGATTGGAGCAAGTCTCTTATTGTTGTGTTCATGAGAAAGCTGAAGATCCCTTTTCTTATTCTCAACAACAATAACAACACTAAAGGTAAGAGTAGTAGTGAAACAATAATGAGAAACAGTTAAAACTTAGTACTTAAATATGCCAGACCATTTTATGCCCACCCACCTCTGTGAATTGGACATTGTGGGGTGTTTTTGGTCTTGTATATGAAAATAAATGGATTCAGAGAGGTTATAAAAGATCAACCAAGGTCGATCAAGTTAGTGGAAAATTGTAATTCAGGTCTGACTAAAGAAAAAAAGAATATTGTGGCCCCTTGGACAGATTTTATTTTTTTCCCCTCCAAGGGCAATCGACTCCTTCATCTCAACCTCCACTACAACGGCCAAATGAGGCAGGACCATGTGCACATCAGGAACACAGAGATCTGCTCTGTGTGCTCTGAGCAGTTTGTCACTCCGGCCAGCTCCAGGCCTCCTTTCTTCCTGGAGGCAAAGGTAGAACATCCAGGTTCTTCTTACCCGTCTATCACATCGAAAGGAAGAGAAGAAAAATAACGAGACACTCTATATGCTCTCTCTTCCCCCACCTGAAACACCCCTCCCCCACTCTGTCCTGCCCCAGGCAGCCAGCACAGATCCATATCTATATATGTTAGCCTCGGGTATGTTCATTTTTTGGAGTGGAATGAGCAAACAGGATAAGTGCTTCTCCAAAAATAGGTGGGGCAGAGGTACTAAAAGACCTTTGACCTCCCCTTAGATACCATGGTGTCTGTTTTGGTGAAAGCTCTGCCATGGTTGCCATGTGCTACAGACGTAGGTGAAGCCAGTGACATGGTGACACAGAGGAGAAAACACACAACCACACCCCCTGGCCCCACTTCAACCACAAGTAGCCGAACAGCCTTTCGCAGAAAATGACACTATTGTTCCTTTATGAACCACAGGAGACCAGGCCATCACATTCCATTTATTAATAGTGATGGTGATGGCTCCATGTGTTGCCCAGGGCTTCAGTGTTGATGTCCCCTAACATTTCAAAGCAGCGGAGTCATTTATTTCCTTTATATCTACCCAAGCATTTTTGGTAGCATTTTTATATCTTCTCTCCTGTGAAGACATCAATGCTTTTACTCAGCCCACCAAGGCTTGGGAAGGCGGGTGACCCTTTTTACAGCATCATCAGGGAAATCATGGATTTTGATAGATTCAGGTTCTTTCCTCATCCTCAGTTCATACTTTCTATTAAAAAAGTCTCAATGGCCTGAGAACTTGTGCTTGGAATATAAAAACCCCAAAGAAAAATGCTAAAAGGACAAGAGAGGCAGTTTTTCTGATATAATTAAAATGGACACTTGAAAAGAAATAAATTCAAAAATAGAAGAACCATTCACCATCCCAATGTCAGTGGTCTTTCTCCCTATGGCTTTGCCCCTCGTTAGTTTATTCTCTGTATTTCTCAGTCAAACTTCTGAAGCCAAATTTCACAAGCCAATTTTTAAATTAAAATTCATCACTGATTAATTCTGAGGCTGCGTAAAAGAAACTGCACATCTTGGCAGGCGTGCAAGGATTTTTAGCTCCTGTACCAGGCCACCTTTCCTAGCCTTTGTTCATGCCGTCAGTCATTCCATTATCAGCCCAATCATGAGTCAGCCTTACAAAGTGTGCTACTCAGTGTTTGTGTCCATGTATCTTTGCACACAATGGTGCTGTTCCCTTTTATACCTTCCCTATCTCCTGCCTCCTGTACGCGGAAGCTGAGTCTCACCATCTCTGCGCTTGCCCTTCCAGGCCTACACTTGGAACTAGTGGTCTTCATCCATGGTTTGTTTGTAGGACCTAACAGGGTAGAGATTAAATGGCTGAGCCTAGGCTTCTTTTTATGAGTCTCAGGCTAATAGGACTTCTCTGTGATAATGGAGTTTTAATCCAGGATTGATATGAAAGTATGATAGTTGACTATAGTGCTGGAGACTCTAATTCTATGAAAAGTTGAAAACACAATATCTGTCACCCAAAACATCTATGATACCAGAAGCAGCACACACACACATACACACACTATACAAAACTCATTAGTTCATTCATTTATTCATCTATCAATGTTTACCAAACATTTACTTTGTGTTCAATCTTATTTAGTTGATGTGTATATAACAGTTGTTACAACACAAAAAACTAACACTTAGGCAGGTTTCATCACCCAATACGATGGAAATAAGCAAGCAAAGAAAGGCACTTTATGAAATTATTTATATATATATATGCCTAAATGACCATTACAACAGAACAACTGGAAAGACCGGAATGACCTGTTGCTATGATGTGCACTGACCACTAGGGGGCAGACGCTCAACACAGGAGCTGCCCCCAGTCTGCAGGCTCTGATCGCTGGATGGGGCCTGCTGACCAACCTCCTGGTCCCTCCCACCGGCTGTCAGGGCCCCATTGCCCAATCAATCACGACCAGGCCCCAGGCTGGCACAGGGAACCGGGGGTGGGTGGCAGTGGACACGGCCCCTCCCCCTGGCTGGCAGGCCCCAATAAGCCCACCGCTCACCTGCCTTGGTGGCAGTTGACCCCTCTCCCTGGCCAGTAAGCCCTGATCACCATATCGGGGCCGGGCCCTGGGCTGGGACAGGAAACTGGGGGTGGGTGGTGGTGACCAACCTCCCCCAGCACCAGGGGTGGGGGTGACAGGGATGGAGGTGAAGTGAGAATGAAGGGTGTCTGCTGAGCTCGCTCTCACTCCCCATGCTACCCTCCCCTGGGATGCCTGGGCTCAGTAGCCTGGAAAGCACCCCCCTCAGCTGCCAGGCGCCCACTAGGAGCCCACCCCGCACCCATGCAGCCTCTTCTGGGTGAGCCAGGCAGCAGCCACCAGGACCGCAGGGGCTGGTCGGGCTCCCGTGCGTGCGTTCATGCAGGAGCCATTCTGCGAGGCTGGCCAGGAGAGAGCGCACTGCCTGCACAGCTTCTGTGCAGTGCCGCTGGGCTGCCCAGAGGCCCACGCTGCACCCTGGCCCACAGCATTCGCGTTCACCGCATCTCCACATGCAGACTCGGGCTCTTTGACTCAGGCAGAGGCGGGCGCATGGGGGCCTAGGGGCCCAAGTGCTTCCCAGGTCCCAGAGGTCAGCTGGGACCTGCCCTTCTACACCAGACACTCGCACTTTGATTGCTTGTCAGGCCTAGGGACCACTTCCTGTGCAAGAATTTCGTGCACCAGGATTCTAGTATAATACAATAAACATGAAGTATGGGTCCAGGAATGATGGCACATGGATCTGAGAAGGTACTGTGGATTGTATGAACTCCACAGTCCATCCAGAAAATGAGAACATACCTGGACCTCTAGGGTAGACTCAAGAGCCTGCAGACTTCCTCAGTGCCTGCTGCAGCGTTCCCTGTCTTTACCCTATATTCCTCTGCTCCAACTTAATTTTACCCTTGGTTTCTTTCTTTTAGACCTGAGATCAGAGAGACTCAATGGCATAAGGACTCCTAGAAAGTTCAGGAAAAAAGTTGAATAAAGGAGCTTATCCATTGACACTACCGGTGAATTGGGGAGTAAGCAGAAAGAAATTAGGTAGTTGGCCATGTACCAGACAGGGAGGCCAGCAACTCCACACCACCTCTCCAGCAGCTGCTAAAAATATTTAATAATGATTGATTGTAATATTGCTATTTACTGGTCAATTTTTCCCCAGGTATTCTATTTAATGGAAAAAAGAAAACAAAAACAAAAAAACAAGTACATTATGAATACCTGCTGCCCTAACTGGTTTAGCTCAGTGGATAGAGTGTCAGCCTGCAGACTGAAGGTTTGATTCCGGTCTGCAGGCTGACACAGGAAAAGGTTTAAAGCATTAGAACAACAGGGTAGGGGGTGTGCAGGAGGCAGCTGATCAATGTTTCTCTCTCATCGATGTTTCTAACTCTCTATCCCTCTCCCTTCCTCTCTATAAAAAATCAATAAAATAATAATAAAATACCTGCTAATCATCTGCTTCAGCTGATTTAAAAAAGAACAATTCTACTTTTACATTTTCTAATTAGGTAAGTATTATGAGTTTTAATTAATGTCTTACTTGCATGCCATTGTCTGGTCCTAACGCTGGTGAATTATTTATTTGAAACCAGGCCCTGAACACTCCACTGCTGTGTGTTCTGTTGTTCTAATGCTTTAAACCTTTTCCTGTGTCAGCCTGCAGACCGGAATCAAACCTTCAGTCTGCAGGCTGACACTCTATCCACTGAGCTAAACCAGTTAGGGCAGCAGGTATTCATAATGTACTTGTTTTTTTGTTTTTGTTTTCTTTTTTCCATTAAATAGAATACCTGGGGAAAAATTGACCAGTAAATAGCAATATTACAATCAATCATTATTAAATATTTTTAGCAGCTGCTGGAGAGGTGGTGTGGAGTTGCTGGCCTCCCTGTCTGGTACATGGCCAACTACATAATTTCTTTCTGCTTACTCCCCAATTCACCGGTAGTGTCAATGGATAAGCTCCTTAGGAAGAGCTTCGCTGCAGCTCATCAGTGCCAGGAGTCAGCACATTTCCTGCAGTGTTTTCCTCTCCTGCCCCCGGCCTGCTTCTTTCCCCTGTGCCTCTCACTTGCTGGAGGCCTTGATGCTGGAAGTCCGCAAGAGGGCTGCCCCCGCCCCTGTTCCCTGCAGGCAGCTGCCTGCACTGCACACTCTCTGTGAATAGGAACCTTCTCACCAGTGGACTGGCAATGAGGCTTAGGAGGAGTTTGAGAAAGAATCTGAACTGGAGAATGGCAAATGCCTACAGGAAACGATGCGTGGGACTCTCTATGACAGCTTCAGAAGGACAAGTGGAAACATTCCTGTCTATCCCGAAAGACTGCGCTACTGTCAGCACCACTTCCAAACCACCTTCCTGTGAAAGAGCCGTGTGCCTGAGCAGGGGGGGAGGGAAGCGGGGCTCCTGCCCTCTCCTGACAGAAGTGACGGTGAATTCCTCAGGGGAGGCCTGGCAAAGGACGCCTTATTTAAGATATAACTTCTCAAGTAAATGGAGAAGGAAACACTTTCTGCGTATTCTGTACAAGTACTTGGCTTAAGATAAAATGCTTGTCTTACACAACTGCAAGTGTCATACTGTGAGAAAGGATTCAGGTTAAGACTTGACGGAGGTGACAGGAACAAAGAGAAGGATGCAGAGTGATAATTTATGAAAAACATATAAAAATATGTTGGTCCTTGTGATATAGGTGGCTGGTTGGTGTTTTACTTCCATCCTATTGTTGTCTAGTGTGACTTCCAGGATTCAAATGGCTGGGAAGCTAAAACTACATCTTACAGACTTTTTTTATGTAGCGTTCCAGATTTAATTTAGATTAGGTCAATCAGAGGCACGTGAATCTATTTTTTTTTTTCTGATGTGGATTGTAACAGGGTTGCCCACTTCTGGATTAGGCCATGTTGAACCGTGGGGATATCCTGATGGTGTAAATTTTCTGATTTTAGAGGACACAGCAGCAACCCCGGTCTGTAGAGCTATTTAAGAAGTAACACTTAGAAGCTCAATCTAGAATGTGTTTTTAACTTTCCTAGCCTTCTAACAAACACGGTAACATACACTATAGTAAATCATTACAACTTAAACTCCCTAGAATAAAATCTGCTCCCTGTAACTGAACTATTACAAGGAGGGTTTTAAATCCATTCCCATATCAAAATGTTCTACTTTTATCCATTATTTCCCAGTTAGCTATTGGAACTGGCAAACCCTGATGGTATGATTCTCACAAATTGAAACTGGAATGATAAGTTATTTTGTTTCTCTTGGGGGAGAATTTCATTTTGATTAGTGGACTCCTGGAGATAAGTCACAACCACATACCCACATAAGCCAAAGAAAAAGAATATAGATAGGACATGGCTGGCTGTTAAGGAAAGACTTTTAGTCTGGCAATGGTTATTTGGATTTTCTTCATCTCACCAAATCAGTTAATTATTTCATTCATACTTGAGATAGCTCAAAGCGATAAACAGTGATACACGGCTATTTTTGTGCTTTATATTATGAAATATTTCCAATAAAAATAGTGTGAATACTAAAACTCATAAATAACACTCCATATTGTTGTCATGTCTATTCTCATTTCGCCATCACACACATCCCAACATTGAATATTTCTAAGAAAATATCAGACCCTAACATTTCATATGTAAACATGTCAGCATGCATTTCAAAGACATTGGCATTCTTTTCATCTAAAAGCCACATGACTATTTCTGAAAGGTAAGGCAGCTTTTTAAATAAAAAATGACACATTCCTATACTAATTAAAACAATAGCTTTTATTTTAATCAGTGATTTTGTATTCAAAATTTCCCTGTCATTTTTTTTTAAGTTTGCTTGTTTGAATTTGGATTGCAAATCAATGGCAATTGGCAGATGTGTCTTTTAAGTTCCATTTGAATTATTGATTTATTTTCTATTTCTTTTTACTTTCCTCTGCAATTACTTATTGAAGAAACCAGATATTTGTCCTATAAATTTTTATAGTCACCTCCCTGATCTCATGTAATGTGTTCTCTCTTTCCAGTATTTCTTTTTTGCATTCCATAGGCCTGATAGAACTCTTGGCAATAATTCTTTATAGGTGGGTTTTATATTTCTTTCAGAAAACACACCCAATTGAGTAGCTTGTCTTCATAGTGATGTTGGCAGCTATTAATGATCACTGTCTAGATTCATTACCTTATTAGGAGTTATAAATCAGATGTTCTAATATTGTCACTGTTTGGTTCTTGTTTCTCAGTAAAGTGCATTATTAGTTTGTACTGGTACTTCCAATCTGAGTTCCAGACTGCTTGGTCTTCACAGAGCCTTGGTGGCCTTACCTCACTTTCTGTGTCCTGATCCTCAGTGAGCCCTTGCTTTATTTCACAATTCATACTCAACAGTCTCAGAATAATAAAACCTGCATCATCCTAAGAAATATGACTTATAAACTAGCTAATATTTTTTGTTTGGCAGCTCATTTTTCCTTATGGTATAATCCACTGGGAGAACAGTAAAATTGCTGTTTCAAATACAAGAAGAAATAATTTTTCTTGATTTAATCATGTCACCAACTTGAGACACATGCATTTGTTTCATTTTCCTTTTGTTGGATATTATCTTATTTTATAATTGTCTAAAATCTTCACATGCTTACAAGGTTAAATATATAAAACATCATATGTTCAGAGAAATCTAGCTTTTATTCCTATCATCTCCACTCATTTTCCTTCTTCCCACAAAATAATCTGCTGTTTAATTTTATGGTTTGGGGTAAATTGTTTTTCTTGTAAGTGTAAGCAAATTGGATATGTGTGTATATATAAATACATAAGACACTACACACACTTACTTAAACAATGGTACATTATTTTATTTATAGGGAATACACATTTTATCACTTTGTTGCCCCTCCATCTTATTTTTAAGACATCACTCATCTATATATATATAAGGCTAATACGCAAAGTGTCCCCTCGGGAGTTCAACTGGGAGATGGGGTGTTCGATCACTTGCTATGACATGCACTGACCATCAGGAGGTGGCACAAAATGAAGGAAGGACCTGGCCGGCAGCCGCAAGGCCCTGATCGGCCCTGATTGCCGGTGAGGCCTACGGACCCTATCCGTGCCTCTAGTAGTGTCACATAGAGGTATTCCTCATTTCTTACTACAGCTGCCTATGCTCCTTTTTGGTAGATCTATCAGAATTTATTCAACCTTCCCCTTATACTGGACATTTGGTATACGTTCATCTTTTCCTATAGCAAATAATTTTCCAGTCATGCATGCCTTTGCACGCGCACTACAATATATTCTTTTTTAAAATATATTTTCATTGATTCTAGAGAGAGAGGGAAAGAAAGGGATGGAGAGAGAGAGAGAGAGAGAGAGAGAGAGAGAGAGAGAGAGAAACATATTGTGAGAGAGAAACATCAGTCATGCTTCCTGCATGCACTGACCGGGGACTAAACCCACAACCTGGGCATGTGCTCTGACCAGGAATTGAACTGATGACCCCTTGGTGCACTGGATGACACCCAACCAACTGAGCCACACTGGCCAGGGCTGCATAATATTCTTAATGTAGGGATTATTTGGATAAAATGTAAATTTGATAGATATTGCTACCTTCTCCACTAACACAATTTCCCCATGGTCTCGGCAACAAAGCATATTGTCAATGTGTTAGATCAGAAATTATATATCAGTTTATTTTAAAATTTCATGTATCTTATTATTACCCAGTTTTAGAATATTTTATATGATAAAGGGCAATGGTCTTCTTTTTCTGCAAAATGTGTGTTCCATATTTCTAACCTATTTTTCTATAGATGTGTTGCTATTTTTAACATATTTTACTCTTTTTTAAAAAAGATTGTTTTTGTATATTAGGAATATTTGTCAGTGATAGAAGTTGTAAAATACAATGAAGTTTCATTGACACACTTAAATTTCCATTATTAATGTTACTGAGAAGCAAAGAAAGACAGATATTAATGAATACCCATTGTCCAAAACATAAGCTAAACTAGAGTTCAAAAGTGAAATGTTAATATAAAGCCTTATGATTGTTGAAATTTGTAAAACAAGACATGTGCAATCTTCCCAGTAGAAGAAGAGAAATTCCAAAAGGGGAATTAAAATTCCTGCAGTTTATCTTTTCATGCAGTTCCTGAAGAAGAGAAAATAATGTGTAGCATTTCTCTTTCCTTTGAAAGACTTAGCTATGGTGGACTGGGTAATAGAGGAAGCAGTAAAGCTCTTTAAGAACAGAGAACAATTGAAAAGCAGTGATGTCCTATAGGTCTGTCAAATGGCCTGCATACCAGCAGCACACAAACAAATGGAGCTTCAGGTAAAATGCCATTTATTCTCAAGCAGACCGATGTAAATGCACTTGAAGTGTCTAATTTCATTAATACAGACAGGTGTTTTGTGTGTGTTTTTAAGTTAGATAGAAATATTGAGTGAAAATTGGAAGTCAAAGCCCCATTTAAATGTCTATTTTTATTGATTTTAGAGAGAAAGGAAGAGAGAGAGAGAGAGAGAGAGAGAGAGAGAGAGAGAGAGAGAGAGAGACAAAACATCTATGTGAGAGAGAAACATCTATTGGTTGCCTTCCTTGTGTGCCCTGACCTGGGACCAAACCCTCAACCCAGGCATGTGCCCTGACCTGGAATTGAACTGGCAATCTTCAGCGCACAGAATGACACTCAACCAACTGAGCCACTCTGGCCAGGCCCATAGCATTTTTTTAAATTCCCTTATGCCTACCCCCTTTCAGTTGTTGAACCTCAGCTTGTTCTCTATCCATGAGTCTGTTTCTGTTTTGTTTTTACTATTCATTTGTTTAGATTTTTAATTATTTTAAAATTTATTTCACTAGGTATAGTTTGTACACAATAGTTTATTAGTTTCAGGGGTACAATATAGTGATTCGGCAGTTATATACCTTACAATGTGATCATAACACTAAGTCTCCTAATAACGTGCCACCGGTTAAACTATCACAGTAGGTGATAGTCCACATAAAAGTGAAATCATGTGTTACTTGTCTTTCTCTTTCTAATTAACATCACTTGGCATAAAACATCTAGGTCTAAGATTTTTAATCATTATTCTAAAAGAAGCCTGCTCTTACTTTGTTGGTCTTAATAATTAATAAACATTTTATTTCTTGCATTATCAAAATTAGAGGGGAAAACTCTGGGTTTCCTGAGGAAGTATTAGTAACCTTTTTTGTTAGTCTGGGTAATCTTATAGATTGAATCAAATGTTGTCTGGGATTGGAAACAATGCTCTTTCCCAAATCTAACGTGTTTTTTAACTGAAGTATATTCCACTGTGTGATCGAAGGAATGCTACACTTAAGAGCTTCAGCTTGCAGGTTCCTATAAATGCTGTTTGTCACCTAAGTAGAGGATATACGTTAGAGAACCATGGTTGTTGTTGGTTTTTAAACCTGGAAGGAAATTTCGAATCTTCTGCTCTAATCGCCTCATAACCAATGAGGAAAATAAATGCCTGAGTCCTGTGGCAGCATTATGAGACCTTCACGGTGCTATTTGTCTGAACAGCAAAGGTATGATTTAGCTCCTTGTCCCAGTATGTTGTAAGTTTCTCTTCTAGCAAGCTGATTCTATGAATAATATCAATCATAACCAGGAAATACATATAGCAGAGTCACCCTTTGCCACGATCTAATAATATCAGACAATATTACCACATCAATAGTTGTATATTTACTCTTAAATTTCAGTAATACTAGCCTCTACATTTTACAGGTGGGGTCCAGAGGGATAAGACATTAGATCTAGTCCATGCTAGAATTAAAAGTTTAAGCCTGACCAAACCAATTCTCCATCTCACCTGCAATCTCATTACTATAATAATTAAGTTGGATATGTTCTTTTAATCACGAGGCTCAAGGACAACATAAAAAAAGTCATGTAGAAAAGTAGTCACTAAGATATTGCTGAGCAAAGGAGCTCTACTATCAGGCAGTCTGGTATAAACTGTCATAGCTTGTGCCTACAAGACTATCGTATTCATCTGTCTTCATTAGCAGGTTTTAGACATCAGAAGGATTTTTTAAAATGCTACAGTTAAAAGGCAGAGAACTAAACACAAACTTTTCACTAGTCAAAGCTTCAAAGGCATCATTTTGCTGCCTCATAATGGCTCTGTGTGTGAAGGTGACATAGGAGTGCAAGTTGTTTTCACTAAATTGTAGACATGCATAGAGCAATGCTTCACACTGTTGCTGCTTCATGATAACTGGGAAGGGTCTGAGCACAGCTCTGAAACAATGCAGAATTCAGTGGTTTTCTGGAGCTCAAAATCCAGTTTGTTTTACTTTTTATCATTGATGGTGTTGTTTTAAAAATATATATTCATTTTAAAAAGTATTAATTGATTTGAGAGAGATTTGTTGTTCCAATTAGGTATGCATTCAGTGGTTGATTCTTACATGTGCTCTGACCTGGTATTGAACCTGCAACCTCAGGACGATGGAATATAGGGAGGATGTTCCAACCAACTGCACTATCTGGCCAGGGCCTTGATGGTGTCAACCCCACTGTGGACAAACTCCTACAAAGTAACTTAAAAAAAAGGGAAATGGCCTAAAAGTAGAAGCGGAATTATATCCTTAATGCTGTGTGCACCTGCTGCTTGACTGTCAAATATGGTAAGCACCCTGAGAACAAATATATTGATCATGGCCAAATGGTTCAACTTGATATAGGTTGTGATGAACCTTTTGTAATGGTTTTAATATCCCAGATTCCATCGTGTGAAATCATAATGCATTGAGTAGAGCAGAGGCCTGAGGTCTCACAGGCCCAGTACAGATCTAGAATCCCTATAAACTTAGGGGATTTGCTTTAATATTTTAAACTTTAATTTTTCTACCTCTTAAATTAGAAGTTTTCTTTTCTGGAATTATTTTTTCTCTTCTTCCATTTGTTTTATTGTCTCATGGTTTAGTTCTGGGCTCACATATCCTGGTATCAAGACCTTTACAAACTTCCTAGTCAATATAGCACATGATCCTTACATGGCATTCTGTAGTTTGCTTCCCTGAACTATTTTCAATATTACTTACATCATCTGAGATGCGATGTATTTCATTTGTGCATTGTATATATTCTGACTGAATGTAAGTTTTATGAAGAAAAAGACTTCTTTTGTCTGTGCTGATCATTGCTTTATCATCACCATTTACAAAGCCTCATGTTATGTAGCAGTCTACTCAGTCTATTGTAGATTGAATTTAATAAGATTATATAAAATAGGAAAAATAATATCCATCTTTAAAGAATATTGAAACAAATAAATGAAATAATTTTTTCAACAAATATTATCAAGCACCAATTATGCATACATATGAATCTTTCCAGCTATTAGGGATACCAATTAAAATTAGATGGTTTGGTCCCAGCCTTCATTGGTCCTACATTTTAACAAGTATAATTAGATATCAACATACAAAGTCTACCATAAATTATTTAATTAATTTTATATGTACCACAAGAAGGAAGTACATGGTGGAATGGGAATGTACAATAAGGAGAAATTAATGATCTGGTGTCAGGGAAGGCTTCACAGAGAAGTAATGTTACACTTCAGACATAAAAGATGAGTTTTCAGGAGTCAAGTGGGAAGCCATTCCATACACTGAATAGTATGTGTAATTACATTGAGGTAATAAATAAATATGTGTGTATGTTTGGTGACAGGAAGCAAACCAGCATGGGTGGAGTAAGAGAGTGAGCACAACTGTGTCTGGAGGTGAGAGTAGAGAGACAGGTGGGCTGGAGGACATCCACTAAAATAGTGGTTTCTCAAAAACTGGTAGCCTTAAATAATCAACACAAACTTCCAAGATACCACAGTTTCACAAATTCAGAAGAATGTAATGGTGGCTGGATTTCTAGCATGTCCATAGAATGTGAAACAAATGGCCACGGTATGAGTCAGGGTATAATCAGGAAAACAGAAACTAATCTAAGCACTTCAAATAGAAAAATTTTAATGCAGAAAATTGGTGATGGAAGACCTGAAAAAATAAAGAATAACTTCCAAGATACCACAGTTTCACAAATTCAGAAGAATGTAATGGTGGCTGGATTTCTAGCATGTCCATAGAATGTGAAACAAATGGCCACGGTATGAGTCAGGGTATAATCAGGAAAACAGAAACTAATCTAAGCACTTCAAATAGAAAAATTTTAATGCAGAAAATTGGTGATGGAAGACCTGAAAAAGTAAAGAAAGAACCTAACCTTTAACAAAACAGGATACCACTGCCCCTAAAAAATGAAGGTATCAGGACAGAGACAGTATTATTGAAACTTGGTAGAGACTGGAGTGTAGGTATCTAGCACGTCTGAAAGCCATAGTGGTGGCTTTGCAGTCTCTTCTACAGAAAGATACTGGCCAGGCAGAGAGAGAATGAAGCATGTGTTCTTCCCTCAGCCTTCAAATCCTGCCTATGCCTTCCATTGGCTGAACTCAGTGGGAAGCCAGTTGGCAAGGCATTCTGGGAAATGCAGATTTGTGATAAAGGGCTGAGCAGAAACCAGTTAAGGAATGTTACTGAGGGCAGTCTCCTCACAAATCACCCACTTTCAATAGGAATAAGAATGCTGATCCTAACTACCTGCTCATTAGTAGGTGGAAGTACATTTTACAGGCTGCCATCCTATCTCCATAGCAGCCATGGAAACATGCTGTATTACACAGGTAAAATAACTTGTTTTTAATGCAGTGGTATATGAATATTGTATACAATGCAATGATATGGATGTTAATAACCATATTGAAGAAACTGTTAGCTATATTCTAATTAAAAAGTAAGGTGTTCCAAAACCAGATAAAGACACCACAAAAAAAAGAGAGAGAGAACTACAGGCCAATATCCTTGATGAACATAGATGCTAAAATCCTCAACAAAATTCTAGCAACTCGAATTCAGCATTATATTAGAAAGATCATACACCATGACCAAATGGGATTTATTCTGGGGATGCAAGGATGGTACAATATCTATAAATCAATAAATGTGATCCATCACATAAACAAACTGAAAGACAAAAATCACATAATCATATCAATCAATGCATAAAAAGCATTTGACAAAATCCAGCACCCTTTCTTGATAAAAAAAACTCTCAGCAAAGTGGGAATAGAAGGATCATACCTCAATATAATAAAAGCCATATATGACAAACCTACAGCCAACATCATACTCAATGGGCAAAAACTAAACTCATTTCCCCTAAGAACAGGAACAAGACAGGGATGCCAACTTTCACCACTCCTATTCGACATAGTACTGGAAGTGCTAGCCATAGCGATCAGACAAGAATAAGAAATAAAAGGCATCCAAATTGGAAAAGAAGTAAAACTGTCCTTATTCGCAGATGACATGAAACTATACATAGAAAACTCCAAAGACTCCATCCAAAAACCAGTAGACCTAATAAATGAATTTGGCAATGTAGCAGGATACAAAAATAACACCCAGACATCTGTGGCCTTTTTATACACCAATAATGAACTCACAGAAAGAGAGATGAAAAAAACAATTCCATTTACCATTACACCAAAAAAATTAAGATACCTAGGGATAAACTTAACTAAGGAGGTAAAAGACCTGTACTCAGAAAACTACAGAACATTGAAAAAAGAGATAAAGGAAGACAAACAAATAGAAGAACATACCATGTTCATGGATTGGTAGAATGAACATCATTAAAATGGCCATACTACCCAAAGCAATATATAGATTCAATGCAATTCTCATTAAAATACCAAAGGCACATTTCAAAGATCAGAACAAACTTACCAAAAATTCATCTGAAATAAAAACAAACAAACAAAAATCCCTGAATAGCCACAGCAATCCTGAGAAAGAAGAACAAAGTTGGGGGGATCACAATACCAGATCAGAACAGAGAACCCAGAAATTGACCCAAGCCATTATGCTCAACTAATATATGACAAAGGAGGCAAGAGCATACAATGGAGTCAAGACAGTCTCTTCAATAAATGATGTTGGGAAAATTGGTTGGATACATGCAAAAAAATGAAACTAGACCACCAACTTATACCATACACAAAAATAAATTCAAAATGGCTAAAGGACTTAAACATAAGACGGGATACCATAAAAATCCTACAAGACTCCATAGGCAGCAAAATAGCAGACATATGCCATAGCAATATTTTTACAGACACAGCTCCTTGGGCAATGGAGACTAAGGAGAAAATAAACAAATGAGACATCAAACTAAAAAGTTTCTGCACAGCAAAAGAAACCATCAACAAAACAACAAGAAAGCCCACTGCATGGGAGAACTTATTTGCCAATGATATTTCCAATTAGGGTTTAATCTCCAAAATTTACAGAGAATTCATACAACTTAACAAAAGAAAGATAAATGGTCCAATCAAAAAATGGGCAAAGGATCTAAATAGACACCTTTCTAAAGAGGACATACAGAAGGCCCAGAGACATATGAAAACCAGCTCAAAGTCACTAATCATCCGAGAGATGAAAATCCAAATGACAATGGGGTACCACCTAACACCTGTCAGAATGCATATCATCTACAAATCAACAAATGACAAGTGCTGGGGAGGATGTGGAGAAAAAGGAAGCCTCCTGCACTGCTGGTGGGAATGCAGACTGGTGCAGCCACTGTGGAAGACAGTATGGAGTTTCCTCAAAAAGTTAAGGATGGAACTCCCATTTGACCCAGTAATCCCACTTCTAGGTATATATCCCAAGAAACCAGAAACACCAATCAGAAAGGATATATGCACCCCTATGTTCATAGCAGCACAATTTATAATAGCTAAGAATTGGAAACAGCCTAAGTGTCCATCAGCAGCTGAGTGGATTATAAAACTGTGATACATACATAACGCAATACAATGCCACTATAAAAATGAAGGAAATTTTACCATTTGCAACACATAGATGGAACTGGAAAGCATTATGCTAAGTGAAATAAGCCAGTCAGAGAAAGATAAATATCACATGATCTCACTCATATGTGGGATATAATGAACAACATAATTTGATGAGCAAAAACAGATCCAAAGACAAGGTAACACTGAACAGACCGTCCAACCTCAGAGAGAAGGCAGGGGAGGGAGGCGTTAGAGATCAACCAAAGGACTTGTATGCATGCATATTAACATAACCAATGGACACAGATACTGGGGTGGTGGGGGCTTGTCCTGGAAAGTAGGAGTGGTGGGGGGTAGAGGGGAGGTCAATCAGGGATAAAGGCTGTGGGGAGGGGGGAGTTCAATTGGGGTAAAAGAAGACATATGTAAAACTTTAGACAATAAATAAATAAGTAAATAAATAAAATGTAAGGTATTAGTTTAACTATATATTTTAGAATGACTTTTAAAATCAACTAATAATTAGGGAATTTTGGAAAGTTCAGAATGATAGCAGAAAGAAAAATATATCATCCATAGGTCCACTATTCACTGATAGTTACTATTAATGTGTCGATATAGAGAATATTCTTAAAATTCACAAGTTTACATAAAGTTAGCTATTTTGATATGACAAAAGCATCCTGACTTAATAGTTGTGATTTTTCTAAAACATGATTTTGAATTGTGCTGGGATATGGGAACACAATTTTTCTTTATTTTTTGGGGGGGGTATGGTCACTGGATCAATACCCAATGTGCCTGTTCAAATTTGGCCATATAGTTTTTATCTATTCAATGTCAAAAATAGGATAATTTGAAAAATAATAAAACCTCATTTCACTTTAGGACATAAAGTATTATAGCAAGTGACAAAACGTGAATAAAATGTAAAGGATTGTTTCATGCATGATGAGATAAAAAAAAGATTCAAATGTTCTTGATGGCAACATCTTGGGACTATACCAAAATCTGGTTTAAATATTTCTTTATGAATTGAAAACTAATTAGAGGATAATATTGATGAGCATAAAGGTTGATCTATATTTTCCAGTATTTTTACATCCATTTTATTTGCTAATTTTATATAGTTGGAATAATGTTAAACATAATTGTATATTTATAACTAGAGGCTCAGTGCACAAAAATTTGTGCACTCAGGGGGGGTCCCTCAGCCTGGCCTGTGCCCTCTCGCAGTCTGGGACCTCTTGGGGGATGACCACCTGCTGGTTTAGGCCAGCTCCCTGGGGAATTGGCCCTAAGCTGGCAGTCAGTCATCAGTCTGGCAGCCCAGGAGCCCTCGGGGGATGTCCACTTGCCAGCGGGGAGCAAGCCTAAGCTGCAGTCGGACATCCTTAGTGGTGCTGAGAAGGCAGGAGAGGCTCCTACCACCACCGCTG
>NW_005365441.1:701618-741576 GCF_000412655.1 Myotis brandtii | reverse complement strand
GACAGAAGCTCCCAGCCTCTCCTTTTTTTCTTTTTTCTTTTTATTCTGGGATTTATTTACCTTCTATAATTGAAACTTTGTTGCCTTCAGTGGAGCTCTGAGCCAGCCTGGAAGCTTGGCTTCCTCTATCACTGGAGCAACCAAGCCCACTGGAGCAACCAAGCAAATAAAGCATCACTGGAGCAACCGAGCAAATAAACCCACGGTCAGCTGAAAGCAGGTATCTAGGGTTTATTTATCTTCTATAATTGAAACTTTGTTGCTTTGAGTGGAGCTCAGAGCCGGCTGCGGCAGCTTGGCTTCCTCCATCATTGGGGCAACCAAGCCTCCTGCTCGCTTCAGCTCCGTGGCTGCCAGCCGCCATCTTGGTTGGGTTAATTTGCATATAGTCACTCTGATTGGCTGGTGGGCGTGGCTTAAGGCGTAGTGAAGGTACAGTCAATTTCCGTGTTTGTCTTTTATTAGATTAGATGGCAGGAAAAATTGAGTATCCTTTTCTAAATTAGCATTATTGGTTTTTTAACCAGTTTTTTGTTTTTTGTTTTGTTTCTTGCCTCAGGTCTTCAGATTATACACATTTAAAACTAGTGCTTTTACCTAGCCCCAAAACTCCTCCCCTTTGACAGATGTCTCTTCTCTCTATCCATAAGTCTGTCTCCACTTTGTTAGTTTATTTTCATCATTGGATTCCATAGATACATGAAATTATATGGTAAGTATCTTTCTTTGACTGGCTTACTTCACTTATAATATTTCCCAGGTCCATCCATGCTGTCTCAAAAGGTCAGATTGATGAGAAGGGTGAAGGGATTAAGCAAGTAAAAAAAGAGACTCATGGACATAGACAACAGTATGGTGATTGCCAAAAGGAAGGGGGAGGGGAGGGAAGTTAAAATAAGGCAAATTGGATACATAGTGATGGAATAAGTCTTGATGTAGGGTGGTGAACACATAATACAATATGTAGATGATGTACTATAGAATTGTATACCCAAAACCTATATAATTTCATTAACCAATGTCACCACAAAAATTCAATAAAAACAACTAGTGCCTTCAGATTAGTTTAGAGAATAGGCACCAACTGCCCAAGTGCCCATCAGTAGATAAGTGAATTAAAAAGCTCTGGTACATTAACACAATGGAATACTACTCAGCCATAAAAACAAAATAAATCTTAGCTTTTGCAACAGCATGAATGGACCTGGAGTTTATTAAAGTAAGTGAATCAAGCCAGTCAGAGAAAGACAGATACTATATGATCTCACTTATATGGGGAATCTAATGAACAAAATAAACTGATAAACAAAATGGAAACAGAGGCATGGATACATAGGAACAAACTGACAGCTATCAGAGGGGAGGTGGGAGGGGGGCAGGACAAAAGAAGGTGAAGGGATTAGCCAAAGAACATATATGCATAACCCATAGACTCAGACAACAGAGTGGTGTTGGCCAGTGAGAAGCAGGGGTGAGAGCTGGGTGGAGGGGGACAGAGAGGGTAAGGGGTGGATAACAGTGTCAACAATAAAAATAAAGTTAACAAGAAAGAAAAAAGAAATCTTGCTAAAAGCTGAGCTTTATTTCTAGCTAAATGAGAAAACATTTCACAGACTATTTACTGAAAACAATCAATAAGTCCCTAGGAGGTGTAAGTCAATATATATCAAGTCAAAGTACACTATTACTTGGAAGTCAATATGTTTCACCGCACATATAGAGAATTTACATTAAAACAGGCCACTGACATTTCCAAGCTATATTTTTGGTAGCACAATGTACATCAACTCAAGCAAAACCATGTCTACTGAGTAACTAAATCACTCAATAAAAACTACATTTAGCAACTTTTAGAAAAATAATATTCAATTTGCTCCAAAAAGTCTCCTCAGATTAAGTTACTTTGGAGTAACTAATAGAGGCCACTGTGGAGCACTCCTTCCTTCTACCCTTACCTGCCATTACTGTGGGGAGGGCAATAGGTCTGGGTGCAGAAAGACACACCTGGATTCTAAGCTCCAGGTTGGCGCCCACTAGTTCTGTGATATTAGAAAAATAGTTTAACCTTTTTGAGCTAAGAGCTTCCAGTCCTGTCTTCTTTTGCCCCCACCATTAAAATGCTAACATTCTTTAACTCTTACACTTTGCTATTAACCAAATATTTTTGATGGTCTACATACTGAGAAGGAAAGATCTGAGAGCTAAGTAGCAGAAGTCTCACTTAACTTCACAAAGACACTCTTTCACTCTTGGACTTGCTTCCATGCATAACCAGTTTTACGTACTGCCTCCCTGGCAGGCACCTGCCCTGGGGTGTTTATCTGGCTGAAAGACCAGAACAGATGGGAGGTCATTGCCCGGCAGGGAGAAGCTTCCTGAGAGAGCAACAGAACTGACTGGGCGATCTGGAACTCAACTTGATCAAAGCTAAAATCCATATTATCCTATTTTATTTGTTAAATCTAATATAACTCAGTTTCATTTTATAGTATGAAGGGTTGCAATTTGTGTTATTTGGAAACTAAACTAAGAAACAGACATTGCATGTTCTCCAGGGCAGGAGATGGTCTGCATTACCTCTAAGGCAAGACTCATTCCCGACAAGCATTAATAGGCAAAGGACGGAAGGCCCTAACAAGATAGGCCTAGAGTTAGGGCACCAGCTGGCTTGCCCAATGATCCATCACCCTTTCACAGTGCCCAGTACTGATAACCTGGTAGAATAGAGCATGAGTATGCTGTGTTAGGAAGACAGATCCAAGTAGGGTGCTATGGAGAGACAGGAAAGGGAGCTTCACTCAGGATTGTAAAGTTCAAGAATGACATCCTTGAAGTTCTTGGCCTGAATTCCAGCACCATGAGCGGAGTTTCTATAGGCAAAGATAAAGGCAAGGGATATTGTGGTGACCCGCATCCCGGATATGCGTGTGCTGCAGTGGCAGACAGCACCACTCAACGCAGCTTGTGATTAAAGGATCATCCAGACACAGAAGCAGGAAAGGTAGTTTTGACAGAAAAAATAATTTAAAAGGCCTGATAAGCACTACAATTTTTTGTAAAATGGTACACCCTTGTTTGTTGTATGTACTTGACATGAAATTTTAAAAAGGAGCATAACCTATATGATCTGACAATTCTTTAAGAAAGACGATGACAATTTTATAAGACTGTTTAGATAAGGGAGGAGAGAAATAGCAATATTGGTTATGAGGCTGGTGAAGTCTGCTATTTTCTAAAATGAACTTGAGGGAACTATCTCCTCACAGAATTTCACTGAGTGTTGCATGGGAGGAAAATGTTTTTGTAGGCATAGTTTTTTGTAAAACCAGACCTAAGGCAGTAAAGCAGAGTCCCTCCCTGCAGGATATCCCCAGAGCTCGTATGCACAGCACATATCAAGGAAGAGCTGATAGCGTGGAGCACTTCGCACACTTGTCGGACTGTGGCGATCTCCTTCGAGAAGCATGCTGCAGAAACGGTGTTCGCGAGTCCGATTTGGCACTGCGGTAGACTCTTTAACCGGGTCCTCACTGGACTGTCAGGTGCACTCTATGTCAGTGACGCTCTGTGTTGTTAACCTGTGGAACTTCCGCTTCAGTTTGGCCTGGAGTGAGTCCTCCAGAAATATTGATTGAATGATGTTCACAGAAGGAGCTGAACTAGAAAGAAACATGGACAGAGGACAGGCTTGGAAACTGGCACTTGCCTGGTTCTCTGCACTGCATTATTCTCAGATCATTGCCTTTAGGGTTTGACTCTTCAGCAAATCGGATTTGGAAGATGGGCTTAAGGGGAAAAAACAAACAAACATTAGGTCTTGATCAGGAATAATTTCCCTGGTGCTGTTCTGTTTAATCTCGAACATAAATCAGTTTGTCTTCTCAAAAGAACCTTATTATCAAACATGGGTGATCTAGGTCTACTGGTGCTATAGACAATGAGTGACAGGTAGTGTGGCAAAGAAGGAACCTGACTTGCTGGGAAAACATGGTGTTAGAAAGGCTGTGGCTGCAATGGAAGGCTCGCTTTCCTGCTTACTGATTGTGTGGCAATGGAGAAGTTACTTAATATAGTTCAACTTTAGTGTTTATTATTATTATTATTATTCCTGTCTGTAAAAATGTGGGATTAACAATGCAGAGTATGATATTTGAGCATGTTAACTGAGGTTACACACTTGAAGTTCTTAGTGCTGTGCTGGGTCATTGTAGTCCTTCAAGAAATGGATTATAAAGTGTTTAGAGGAGCTAGAGAAATTCTACAGTCAGCCCTGTCCCAGAACAAGTGACAAAATTATAATCAGCCAGGGTGATGAGGTGCTGAATGTCATCAATGCAAAAACAAAACCCAATAGTGTAGGCCCAGGAAGAGGATGGTTAGTCTTAACTCTCTGCTTATTTTATTACACAGGATTTGTGTACATTATCATTATTTTTTTTTTAATAACTAGCCACCACTTGTTGGCTAGGCACCTTCTCAGCCAATTCTTAGAATAATGCTACAAATTAGATTATGTTTGTGTCCACCCTGACTTCAGCTCAGTATGATATTTTTGGGAAACAAAAACTCATATTTATTTTTCATGAGAAGGGCACTCCCTGTCTATGGCAGTGGTTGAGAAGCACCCACACAAGTGCACTGGAGGAAATAGCAGCTCACTGTGGCAGGAGCAGAGATTCGCAGGAGAGTGGGGAGAGAAAGAAAGTATGCATACACAGACTTTTGAGTTTGAATAGACCGCAGGTTGTGGAGGGAATACAAGCTGGGTCCAGGATGTGTGCTGAATCCTGCAAGAAGGCACAGCTATTTAAGGGGTTCTGAGCTGGAGAAGGACCATGTGGGAGTGGAGTCATCTTCTTTAGAAGACTCAATCCAATAATGGTTGCTGATCAGCAGAGATTTGATCGGATTTACTGGATATGCTTCTCAGCTTCACATAGACGTTGTGCCATCAAGTTCAGGAGCTTTTCTTTCCCTCGCATTCGTCACATGCTGTGATTAATTTTTAGAAACTAATCTCTTAGCTGCTCAGAGAAGGTGCTCTGGAGCGAGGCTGCTGGCCCAGTCGCTGTCCAGCTGTGTGGTTTCATTGAAGTTAATTAACCCCAAGCACAACAGTTCCTGCACCTCTCAAAGTGCTAAGGAAACTTTCCTTATAAGAGACGGTTAATTAGCTCACAGACACAATAATAGTGCGCCCCCACACAGTGATGCTCACATTTTTAGTTTGTGTTACTGTTATTATAATTCTGGGATTTTTTTAGTCAGCCATCAGCATATTCACAAGACTTCCTCTTAGGAAGATTTACATTCTAATGAGTCCTTGGATTTTAAATTTATCTCTACAATTTTGTTCTCATGATTAGTGTTTTAAAATTGCAATTTAAATATTTTTGTAACATTTGATTTCTTTTTCTCAATATGTCTTCCTCCCCTATGTTCTTGTGCTTTACCAAATCACCTTCACTTTTTTTCTCTCAAAACTCAGCTAACTTAGGAAATTAACTCGGCACTAGTACCCTGAGTGTTGTGAGAAAGCACAAAACTAGGCAACCATTTTTATTTCCTGACTCTAAAGCCAAAAACCTGTAATTTGACCATTCTCTTTCTGGACACACAGTCCTCTTTGCTCTGTCTGCATTGTCATTTACGATGATTGTAATCACAAATCACTTCAGGTCACTTGGGGATATTGTCTCTGTTGTGGCATCTCAACACTATTACCTGAGCTGAAAAGACAGCAGTGAGCAGAACCTCTGGGTAATGCTTCCCAAATTGTGTGCGCTTTTCTAGAATTAGGGTCATAAGGAAGTGAAGCAGGCTGGGGCTCACTGGTTGTTTGGCTTTCACTGTGCACCTATAGTGTCCATATCAGCTTTAGTTTGAATTCTCTTGAATGAAAATGTGCTTAGCCCAGTTGGTGTGACTCAGTGGTTGAACATCGACCTGTGAACTAGGAGGTCATGGTCCGATTCCCAGTCAGGGCATATGCCCAGGTTGTGGGCTTGATCCCCAGTAGGGGGCTTGCAGGAGGCAATCGATTAATGACTCTTTCGCATCATTGATGTTTCTGTCTCTCCCTCTCCCTTCTCTGAAATCAATAAAAATATATTACTTTTTTTTAAAAAAAGAAAATGTACTTAATGCAGAAAACATGTCATTCTTCTGTCTTTGTGAACATAGTTCACTCTTATGGTTCTCAGAATATCTGCTATTCTTGTCTGTGCCATGTATGTTGATAGAGTGAGCTGTGCAGACATGTGCCTCAGACTAACTGGGACACTACTGACATGACTTTGCAGTCCCTGAGTCTGCTGCTTGTTTATTTGATTTTTCTGTCTCCCTATTAGATGTTCCTCTTAGCTTTTCCCTCTTGCTTTTTTATCCAGCCTGTCAATAAGCAGTTTCATTTACCACAAAGGCATCCCCACTACCTTGTAACTTATGCTTCTACTAAATTATTCCATAAACCTGGAAATTCGATAACCAACCTCCTGAGAATTATATCAGACAGGAAAAAATGTCTCTAAGTAAAGACTTTGAGAGTTCTATATTGAGTTTTATTTGTCTGCTTCTTATACATACCTCCATGGTTCAATTCTCCTCATCTCCCACCTGGACTATTGAGACCACCTCTCATCTGACATCTACATGGCACTTGCTACTCTTCACTTCTTTCTTAACAAGGCTGACATTTCAAATATGATCACGGTGGCTTTCTACTTAAAGTCGTTTGGAGGTGTTGCCCTGACCAACAATATAATCTAAGCTCCCCTGCATGATATTTAAGGTGCTACGCATTCTGCATGCTTCCTAACTTGCAGATTCATATCTGCCTCACCTACCCCACAGCCTACTAGAAACACTGGAAAGTGCTGGCTTTCCCTAAAAGAAAGAACGAGAGAGAGAGACAGAGAGAGACAGAGAGAGAGAGAGAGAAATCTTATTTCATCTCTAAACCTTCAAGTGTGTTGCTATCTCAGCCTAGATCAATGATGGCGAACCTATGACACGCGTGTCAGAGGTGACACATGAACTCATTTTTTTGGTTGATTTTTCTTTGTTAAATGGCATTTAAATATATAAAATAAATATCAAAAATATAAGTCTTTGTTTTACTATGGTTGCAAATATCAAAATTTTTCTATATGTGACACGGCACCAGAGTTAAGTTAGGGTTTTTCAAAATGCTGACACGCCGAGCCCAAAAGGTTCGCCATCACTGGCCTAGATTGTCCCTCCTTTTTGTTTCATCCTCTTGACATCTAGGGACCCTTGAGAACATAGTTGAGAGTGTACCGGTAGGTTATTGGCTCCCCAAGAAGCCTGTCTGGGCATTTTTCATTCTATGACTTAACAGCCCCTTCACTCTCCAGTCCCCTGGACTATGGGTAGAGGCTGTACTGTTGGTGAGAGCCTGGTGGTCTTTCCAGTCCAGTGATGGCGAACCTTTTGAGCTCTGCATGTCAGCATTTTGAAAAACCCTAACTTAACTCTGGTGCCGTGTCACATATAGAAATTTTTTGATATTTGCAACCATAGTAAAACAAAGACTTATATTTTTGATATTTATTTTATATATTTAAATGCCATTTAACAAAGAAAAATCAACCAAAAAAATGAGTTTGCATGTCACCTCTGACACGCGTGTCATAGGTTCACCATCACTGTTCCAGTCTCATATGTGCCTCCCCCTGGATCTTCCATGTGTTGACAATTCTCAGCCATGCCAGGCTGCTGTGGCTCTCATGCCTGTACCTGACCTGTGAACACCTCATGGGTCCAGATTTGTTAATCATCAGGTTAGTTTACTAAGGATTCCATAGGCTCCAGGTAGAAATAACTCACTTTGTTTTTAAGTCAAGCTTTCACACCTGTGTGATGTCTGGCACTTTGTTGTCAACTTTGAAAGTCTCTCTTCCACTTGTAGATTTATATCCTTTTAAGAGGAGAAAATGTTTCTTTATTATTATTATCTGAGACGACCATGGTTCTAACTAAATTAGGTGCTCACTATGGATGTTATATTAAACTAGTGGCCCAGTGCACAGAATTTGTGCATAGGGGGGATCCCTCAGCCTGGCTTGCACCCTCTCACAACCTGGGACCCCTTGGAGGATGTCCGGCTGCCAGTTTAGTCAGACATCACTCTTCAATCTAGGACCACTGGTTTCTACCCACTGGCCTGCCTGCCTGCCTGCCTGCCTGATTGCCCCTAACTTCTTGCCTGCCTAATTGAACGCCCCAACCACTCACCTGCCGGCTTGATCACCCCTAGCCACTCTGCCTGCCTGTCTGATCACCCCTAACTGCTCACCTGTCTGCCTGATTGCCCCTAACCACTTATCTGCCTGCCTGATTATCCCCAACCACTCTGCCTGCCTGCCTGATTGCCCCTAACCACTCTCCCCTGCTGACCTGATCACCCTTAATCGCTCTCTCCTGCTGGCCTGATCGCCCATAATTGCCTCTGTCTTGGCCCCCACCACCGTAGCTTTGTCCAGAAATATGTCCGGAAGGATGTCCAGAAGATGTCAGGTCTATCTGGTCTAATTAGCACATTACCTTTTTATTAGTAAGATGAATATGTTTACTGAAATATTTGTTGTGCTGGCAAGGCAGGAGGAGGTGGTGGTGATTTTTGTTCTCACTCCATTGATTTGGACATGTTCTTGATCAGTGGTTTAAAACAGGGCTGAAGTTTAAAAACACCTGGAGATTGTTTAATAAACACCTTGACTGGTGTTTTTCAGATGTTCATATTCATGGGAATTACCTAGGAAGCTTTCAGAAATGGAGGCTGAGATTCAGTAGATCTCAGGTGGGGCCTGAGATTTTATTTTTCTAGCAAAGTCCCAGGAGACTGGCATGCTGCTGGGCGGGGCCAGGTCACACCAAGTAGTGTGAGCCTTGCTCTTCTATATTGGAATTTCTGGAATCTGTCCTAAGAATTACACATTTCTAAGAATTTCTATAAGGAGTGACTTTGTGTATTCTGCTACCCATCATTTATTTACTCTGTAGCAGTATTGAGGAATTGGCCATATATCACAGGCTGTGGCTCTATTAGCAAAGAGCGCAAGAAGGTTCCAGATCTCATAAAGCTTTGAAAATCAGATGAACATATGTTAAATACATTTTTACACATTGAGGTAAATGTCAAGGATTATATTAATGTTTTTATTTGCCAATAACAAGGAAAGACTTGTTTGAACTAATATTTGAATGACATAACTACACCAGCCATGGGATTAGCAGGACAAGTTGTTTTACACAAAGTTAAGATCATATGCAAGTCTCCGAGTAAGATAAGAGCCTGACTAATTCCAAGTGCTGCCCACAGACCATTGTGGCTAAAAAAGCAAGTACAAATGGGAGGGTGTCCTGTGGAGAGCTGAGCAGGGAAAAGACAGCCACACGCAGATTGGTCATCTAGCTCAGCAGCGCAATGAGGGCAACTTTTTCTAATCAACACCTGGGGCAGTGGTGCTGTGAAGACTTAGCCCGTCTGTCTTGGTGCCTTTGAGACACTTCCCAGGTATGAAAATCAGTAATAGTCTCCAAATACTTGTATTTATGAATTTTTAGGAACATTTATGAATAAAAAGGACAATATAGAAAATAACCCCTTCTCAGATGTATCATTGGCAAATATGTTCTCCAATACAGTGAGTTCCCTTTCCATTTTTGTGGGGTTTTTTGTTTGTTTGTTTGTTTGTTTGCTCTGCAGAAGCTTTTTTGTTTAATGTAGTCCCATTTGTTTGTTTTGTTTGTTTGTCTTCCTTTGTTTCTTTTGCCCTAGGTGATGTATCAGTGAAAATTCTGCTACGTGGAGTTTTCTGAGAATTTGCTGCCTATGTTTTCTTCTAGAAATTTTACAGTTTCATGATGACTTATTATGCAAAGCAAAATAATCCAGTCAGAGAAAGACAAATATCACATGATCTCACTTATATGTGGAATCTAATGAACAAAACTAATGAATAAAATAGAACTGATTGATGAATTTCAGAGGGAAGAGATTAACCAAAAAACTTATATGCACAAATGTACAACCCATGGACACAGAAAATGCGGTGGTGAAGGCCTGCGTGGGGTGGATAATAGGAGGGGGAGAATAATGGGGGGAAAAGGGGACATCTATAATACTCTCAACAATACATTTTTTTAAAAAAAGGACAATATGACAATACATATTTTTACTTTTCAATGAGTTTTTATCTTTTGTTTTCCATTATCTAAATTAGCAATTAAGAAAGATTTCTGTCCATTATAATTGGGACTACTTATTGAACAGCCAGTGCCTTCTAACAATTCCTCTGAGTAGGAATTTACTCCATAGAGAAGTAAAGCATAGAATGCCATTTTTCTTAATCAATATATATTTTTTACAGTGTAAAATTTTTATATTTAGAATTATCCAGGAGACTCAATTTAGAGGATTCCAATTTTGTTGGCAACATCCAAAGCATCATAGTTGAGAGCCAGTTGAACATATGCCTCTTCTCTCCATCAGGCCTAATCAGGGTATTGACCTTGGCCACAACAATGTCATAGCGCTTCTTCAAGCCCATTTGACCTGGTGGTTGCTGGGTTTGTCCACAGGGAACACACGAGTATTGCTGTCTTCTATCTTCTTCATGGCTGACTCCATCGTCAGGGATGGTCAAGTTTGTTTCTCCTGAGGGTGCTCTTCGGAGGATATTTAGGCTGCCTTGGGAGCTGCAGTGTCTTCAGCATGGGAAGGTGGGAGGCGTGCAGATCTTCTTCTTTTACTTATTTATTTTTTATGGCCATGAACACCTTTCAGTACTGCTTTCTTTGCCCTCAACACCTTTTATTTGCCTTAAGCTTTGGGAGGGGCGGGGGCTAGCTTGTTTAATTTTGGTGCCATCTTTGAGAAAAGGGCTCCTAATCAACATTTTCCAGTTACTTCAAATCTACCTGAGTCTCTATCATGGGCCAGATTCTACATACCTTGACATAATTTCAAAGCAATTAAACAAACCTGAATAGATGCATCTTCTACTATCTTCTATACCCAGGATTCTATATCTTGGCAAATTTCTACATGCTGATTCCTTCAATTATGCCCCCTTTTTCTACTTTTTCTAGCATTTTTAATGTTCTCCCCTCCTTTTCTTAATGCTCAGTAACCATATTCTTGACTCAACAATAAAAGCAAAATTGGCATTTCAGATGCTATTTTATCTATCAGCATGATTTGCAACTTACCTCTTAAAAAACTCTCCAGAGTTCTCAAAATATGTTTATTCTAAAAACTCTTTTCTAAACAGTCTAGTAATTTTAATTATAAATAATTTTAACTAACATTATGACAAAAACATTTTAATATAATAGTCAAATTGGTTTTACAAGAAGTAGCAATAAAATAATCTAAGACAGTGATGGCGAACCTTTTGAGCTCGGCGTGTCAGCATTTTGAAAAACCCTAACTTAACTCTGGTGCCGTGTCACATATAGAAAATTTTTGATATTTGCAACCATAGTAAAACAAAGACTTATATTTTTGATATTTATTTTATATACTTAAATGCCATTTAACAAAAAAATCAACCAAAAAAATGAGTTTGATTGTCACCTCTGACACGCATGTCATAGGTTCGCCATCACTGATCTAAGATAATAGTTTTATTTATTCATTTTTCTATTTCATCCATATTTTAATTCTGAGTAAACATTGTATACTTTACTTTGTTAATCATAACATCATACATTTTAACATAGCAACTTTTTCTAATCTCTTTAGATTCTAATTTTTAAGTCTATTAAAATTAAATAAGATAATTAGATAAAACAGTTCAATGTTTGGCACATAGTAAGGATTTGATAATTAGTAGCGATTTTATTTATATTCTATTTCTTCTTTAATACCATTATATGAGAACGTTCTCAATAGCCTTGAGAAGTTTATTACTTATTGCATGGAAGGAACAGGGGAGTTTAGAGGGCAGGTCAATATTGAAAGGATTCAAATATGGGGAAAAATAGTTATAAATACAATAAAGAAAACACTATATTTCAAACAGTGGTTCAGTGTCAACACAAAGATATAATAAGAAGGAAGCAGAAATGAATGTAGGTAGAAAATCATGGATAGGCATTTTTTTTCTGGGGGTTTTCTCATTATTTCATGAAGTCAAGGTATTAGTACAATTGTGTCCTTTTTTTTTTTTTAGGAGTTTATGTCTACATTTATTTCAAAATAGGTCTCCCATCCTCCCCCCACCATTCATGCTCTCATCCCCCTGTTGTCCATGTCCATTGGTTTGGCTTATATGCATGCATACAAGTCCTTTGGTTGATCTCTTCCTCTTACCCCCACCCTCCCTTACTTTCCCTCTGGGGATTAATAGTCTGATTGCTGTTTCTGTGTCCTATTTTTATAGATGCTAAAACTGGGGCTCAGAGATATTAGGAAAGTCACATAGCCAATAAGAAATTGGACAAAGACTCAAACAGATTTGACTTAGGCCAAAGTCCCAAAACTTAGCTCTGACACCTGAGACTGCATTTGGAATGGCAGAGTGATAAATTTGTGCCCATGCCCAGTCAGATCAACTCTAGGGCCCCTCTGTCAGTCTTCCTACACCACAGCCACACTTCTCCTAATTGGGGCATGGGGAAGAGTTTGTTTACTCTTCAACAGCATCAAGCAGACGATGGTTGGGTACAAATGACCAGTAGTAGCAATCCCTCTCTAGTATAGATTTCTAATTGGATGCAATGGCAATCACAGGTTCAATTAAACAGAAATAATCTACATGGATAATGAAACACTCACCTTGGGGAAAAATCTTCGGGAGTATATATCAGTAAATTGAATGATTAAAATGTTGCATAAAAACCCAGGCTAAATTCTCTCATCTCACAGTTACCTATTTATCTACACATATTGTGTCCTAGAGATGCTGGCTTTGTGTGTGAACAGCACATGCTCAGTGTTTCTTTATAATAATACTCTAGCACTTTAATAGGAAAGTATGCACATGTAGCAATCTTCAAACTTTTTGTGGAAGGAACACTTATTAAACATTGTTAAGGAATTTATATTCTGTTCTCAGCAATAGGGGAACCCTCCTCCATTTGACCTAAATGATTTGATATCTAGGGCCTTTGCTCTTGTTACAATCCTATCCAGTTCATATCCTTTCTGTGAGTGCCTTCTAGTTAAGAGTTTTGATCTTGTCTTGAAGGAGTTTGTCTGAGTCACTTCCAGCTATTTCAACTCAAAATGGAATGAAACAAATGTAGCCAAAATAACTGAAGTTGGTACCTGAAGTTGGAGTTGAGAACACAGAGGTAAGAGCATGTTGGTACAGTCACAGCAGGTAGACAAATCATCAGTGAATATTTTTTAAAAATATATTTGTATTGATTTCAAAGAGGAAGGGAGAGGGAGACAGAGATAGGGGGAGGATGAGAGAGAATCATTGATTGGCTGCCTCCTACACGCCCCACTTCCGGGATCAAGTCAGCAACCCCAGCATGTGCCCTGAATGGGAATCAAACCTTGATCTCCTGGTTCATAAGTTGGCGCTCAACCACTGAGCCACGCTGGCCAGGCCATCAGTAAGATTATTTTTTATTCTATAACTTAGCTTAAAATATAAACATACACAATGCTCTATTTTTTCTCAGTAACTAAATAAATAATCTTAAATTCTCCCTAGAACACAATGCTAGGCTGATAATAGCGGCCAAAGATATGTCCACATCCTACTATCAGGAACTTGTCAACGTTACTTTATTTGGAGAAGGGGTCTTGGCTTGTATAATTAAGGAAATAATCCCGAGATGAGTAGACTACCTTGGAGTATCCAGCGGGCACTAATGCCATCACTGACGTTCTTCTGAGTGAGAGAGAGAGAGTGGTGGATTAAGCACACACACTCAGAGGAGGCGGCAATATGACCTCAAAGGCAAGAGAATGGTGGGATGTAGTCACAAGCCAAGGAATCATAGCAGCCACCAAAAGCTGAAAGAAACTAGGGACATATTCTCCTCCAGAGCCTCTGGAGAGAAGGCAGCCCTGCTCATATCTTGATTGAGACTTCTGGCCTCCAGAACTGTGAGTGAATAAATGTGAGTCGGATTAGGCCACTAAATTTAATATGTTATGGCAGCCACGGGAAACTAACACTGGTATAAGATGTAAAATAAGATTCTACCATTCAGACATCAGAATGAGTAAATATTAGAAGTGAGGGGTATGATTTAATGGTTTTCAGGGGAAGTAGGGCAAGACTTTATGAAGGGTGTGACAAGATGAGACAGGTTCCAAGAAGTAAGCTTCTGCATCTTGGGAATAAAGTAGACACTAAGGTACCTTCCATGTGCTGAAGACCATAGTGGAGATTTCATATTCCTGTCATTTTATTTCTTTCTCACAAAAGTCATCTGAGGTTTGACATAATTTCCCCTTCTTATGGGTTGAAGTTGAGGCTCAGAGATAACAACAAATTACTTGTCTGTGATCAAAGAGCTTGTGACTTGCATGGTTGGATTTATGCCCCAAATCTTCTGATTCCAGATCCAGAGTTTTTATGATGCAAATTCAGGATCCCTCAGTTTCTTCTTCTGAGGGAAGAGAAGCATGAATTGCATATTTTTGCAGGCCCATTGCAGATTCATTCTATAAAGAGCTATGAATTTTGTGGCAAATGTGGACAGAAAAATGTGCTTCCATCTTGAGTGCAGAGTCCCCATTTATTTAGGGAAAGTGAGTGTGACTGGCATTAACTCTTATAATCCCCTACACTGACATGAATCAAGCAGATACCATTGCTTTCTTCTCTGATTAGGAAAAATTAGCACAAGTCCTTAAAAACATAAACAAGGATCTTTTAGATTTGCACTGCAGTATAGAAAAAACAAAAATAAATGGCATTTAAAATTCTCAGAAGCTAAAAATCCTTCTCCAAATGCTAAAGATTCAAAGTACTGTTTTCATCTTTGATATTCTTTCCAGTGATTGATTTATGTGATCCTTTTAAAAGAGGGGCGAGGTCCTTGCCTCCCCCGGTTGCTAGTGGGGATGGAATTCTTGTGATATACTGAGAAAAGGGATTTCCTGAGACTCACACAGGAGAATGAGTGTTTTTTACTTGTATGGCATTATATTCCTGAGTTTCCAAAGTCCCATTTCCCATTGTACAGTCACAGAAGATGTGTAGCTGGGACTTCGGTGGTGCTAAAATCAGAGTCAGTGGCCAGAGTTTCCATTCCATGTCTGCATAGTCCAGTCCAGCATCAGGCTACTTACCCTGCGTTTCCCCACTGCAGTCCACCAGTCCATTGCATCTGCAGGGCCACATGGCTATGGAGGAAACATAGGCAGGGGCAAAGCAAGAGAGCCCCATGAGCCAAGCACACAAGAGGGAGAACTCCTTTGTTTAGGAAATTATGTATTCCTAAATTTCCGTGTGCTTGCAATAGCCACTCCCATTCTGGCCTACCATCTCTATTCCCAGGTTAGACTGATAGGCAAGTACCTTTCCAATGCCATCCCAACTTTACTAGGCATGTGTCTATCTTCCCCTTGTTGGATCCCTTTCCCCAGTGTTTTGCAGGGAATAAGCTGGTGGTTCCCTGGGGAGTGAAAAGCTACAACTTCCTGGTGAAGCTGCCCAAATGACATGCCTTCAATGTCTGGACTTCCCTTTGCTTTTCTCTCATTATTAATAACTGGCTAATTACAATGGTATGAATCCCATTGGTAGTGAGTAAAAATATACATATTTTTAAACATCCAAAGGAACTTTCTTTCTACTGTCATTCACCTATGATATCAGCTACAGTCTCCTGAAAAGGTACTCACTTCCTTCATTTCATCCAAGGCATGGCAGACTGAATTCTAGAGAGAAATGGGTGTAGTGATACTATACTAGATCCAAAGCCCACTGAACATTGGTGGAGAATGATTTTGCAATGGTCTTTGAAAAAGTAAAGAGAGGTCTCATTCCCTGTAACAGAATTTCAGTGGTGAATCTTATCTGTAAATCAGAGCTCTTACTCTGGCCTCACACTTTCCCCAAACAGTAGGGCATGTGCACCAACAAATAAGGGGTGTGCTCTGGTCCTTCCTGCCCTGAGTCACTCTGCTTGACTCACTGACTTTCTACACTTGCTTCCATCTTGCCCACTTCCTTGGTTTTTGTCTCCTAGTTAATGGCCCACAAGTGTCTTCATAACGAGTGTCTGTTTTCAGTTTCTGCCTCTTCTGTTTCTCACTTCTCTGTCCAAGGACCTTGGCTTGAAACACATACCAGTCTGTTTTAGTTCAGACTGACTTGTTGTTCCAAAGAACCCAACAGCTTGCTCCAGAATGCTGGTGCATGCACTTATCTGGTCACCTGACCCCACTGCACAGAGATATTTGTACTCCTGGGCAAGTGTAAAGTCTTAATGAGGCTTCCAAGTTCAAAGATACTTTACAACCAATCTGAGTTTTCTAGTCCAAATAATACAGTAAATAATTAAATAATGACACCTTATAATCTATCTATATAAAAGGCGAATATGCTAAATGTCCTTCCCACCTTCCAACCGGTCTCTATGATGACTTGTTTTATAGCCAGGTGGAAACACTTTACACTGTAACCAAATGTCTGTGAAGCCTTTTCCCATGCCTCATCTCATTTGATCCTCACAGAAGTCCTGGAGTAGGTAAATAGGAGACTCGGTAGAATCCTATTTGCTTATCATTAGCCAGAAAACGGAGATTTAGAAAGCTTAGAAACTTAAAAGAAGTAAGAAATGGTAGACCTTGAAAATGACTTCAGGTTTTCTCACTGCACAGAATATAGTCAAACATTGCTGCAGTTAAATATTTTACCCTTTGTTCTCCCTGCGTGATCTATAATAATCATGTGCTTCATGCTGATATTTACTGCTATGTTGCTGACAATTACCTGAAAGAGAAGTTGGGGTGCTTCACTGGGCTGGAAAAAGTTTAGCTAAATCAGAAAGCAGGTCTAATTAAGCAAGTTCATTCTATATATATATAAAAGGCTAAATTGACTCGTGTATGCACGATACATATAAAGCTCTCGCTGGTGCCAATCACTTGCGTGTGTTTCCATCTGTCATTGTTGATGGTGAATTTGGTTGACACTTCTATTATAGAGAAAGGGCGAATAGCTATATTAAAAATATTTCTTCTAATTAATTTTCTTTCAATGTACACTAATTCGTGCACCAGGCTACTAGTATATTAATATTACAATTATATTTAACAATAATTATATGCTTATAATTATAACAATAACAGCTTATGCTCTAGTGAGTTCACAAGATAGAGGGAGAGATGTGTGTGTGTGTGTGTGTGTGTATGAATTCATCAGCAATTATAAAGTCACAATGATAATTTGAGAAAAATATTCATAAGTTTTTAGTTTTTAAAAAAAATATTTAAGAGCTTCACTTTTTCTGAGAGATCAATAAATGAAGAAAAATATTTAACCCATTTTACAGGCTGGTAGAAAGAACTGTACTCTTTTCCATCTCTTTGCTTTCTAGTAACTAAGATAAAGGATCCCACAAAACTGCAGTCAGGAAATCAGTTCCTGTATTTGCAGCATACCAGTAATCCAGATTCTGTGTGGAAATGGTTATAGCTTCATTTTCTGATATTTAGAGGTCAGACACTGAGAGTTGTTCACCTCTCTGTCTATGCAGCGTCTGGCTCTTGGTGACAGCTAAGTGCTTTTTGACATTTACCTGAAAGGTAAAAGCCATTAGTAGCAGAATACAGTCAATACCAACAATGAATTTCAAAGTGATAGGACCATGGCAAGGGGAAATATTTTTGGATTTTATGGGAAATGCATGTTTTGGGTGTTATTAGACCTAGATTTAAACCCCAAATCTGCTCCTAACGAGGTGTGAGAGTATGTGAAGTTTTTTCCAGCTCTCTGAGTTTTTATGTCTTAACTTTAAAATTGGAATAAAAACCTACTGTTAAGCTAAAAAAAAAAAGCCAAAGTGAGAGGTAATAAGAATTTATTTGCAATGACAGACTTGCAATCCAAAGCCATAGAGTCAGGCAGGAAGCCTATGTCCTGATTAGGGGGTGAAGGCAAAGGGTTATTATGGGGAAAAGGAAGGGAATCAACACATGGATAGAAGGAATGAATTTTTATTGGTGTTATAAAGCTGTTACTCTTTAGCTCTGTATGACTGGTTACTGATTCTAAGTAATGTCCAAAATCACCAGTCCTTATAGTCAGAATGACTGCTTTCCTGTTAGCTTTACCAACAGTTATTTGAAGACCATGTTGGCTTGACTCAGTCCAAAGGTTATTTTGCCCAGTTCAAACATTTCAAAGGTTCGAGGAGCAAGATGTTCAAGCAGTTCTTCTGGAATGGCTGCTCTGGCTCCACTGTTAAACGGCTCCATCTATGGTCTAGTTTTCACATGTCCCCATGCTCACTTGAGATCTTTCTGTGAAAGCATTGCTGCCAAACCATCGGGAAGCATTGCTGCTCAGTTATTAAGAGTCGTTGGTCCTCCATCTCTAGGAAGGCTAATTCCCAGTGTGTCATGCCCCAGGTAGGAGGAAAGATCACTTCTGTAGGGGCTTAGGCTGCACCTGAGCAATAAGAGCACCAGAGCAGAGGAAGGATTCACTGTCATGGGCCTTTAAGGACAAACATGTTCTAGTTTCTTCAGGTTTCTCATCTGAAGTTACTGATCATCTCAAAGTGTTGAGGGACCATTATCTGAGTGATGCTTTTATAACATTGAGCTATGCAAAACAGACCAAGATTTATAACAGCAAAAGGGATATCTTATTCTTAACTGACTTTCTTAATCTCCATTCTTTATGGGACATTTTCTGATAATAAAACATTCATTTCATGTTGTGTAACTGGAGAAAACTGAAGAGCCTTAGAGAGAATGGTCCTTAGGAAGCATTACCCCTACTGATTTTGAAAGTAGATTAGTTGGATACCTAGCTGTTTCCTTCCTGAAAATCACAATATGGGATTTCTAAAGAGTCATGAAAGGCTTTGGGCAAATTTTCAGTAAATGTGCATTCCTTCACTACTTTCAACTTGGCCCCTAGGGTCATGTCAGAAGTGTGAGCTTTGCTGAATGGCATCGATATGTGGCACCACAACAGGTCAAAAGAAATAAAACGAGACTGGAGAAACAAGCCAGAGACAATGACTAGAAGTAGATTATACCCGCAATCACCTAGCCCGGGATGTAGAAAAGAAACACCCACCGGGAACCCAGGAAGTGCCAGGACTTTGATCAGAGAGAGTAGTCTCTCAAGAATCAGAAAAATACTCAAGTAGCATCAGGCATGTTGACAAGCCACCTAATGAGAGCAATTGGTAGGTGAGGTCAGAAGAGGCTTATGGAACCTCTGAGAGTGGGTGTCCCAGAAAACTGTGCTGCAGTCTAACAAGGGTCCAAAATGAGGCTGTGTCAGCCGCCTGTGTGCCAGGCCACCCTGGCCTCAGAAAACAGTGTACACTCAGCAAATGTTCAAGATGATTCTGAGAAAGCAATGCTTGCTCAGCTCTGGGTGTATAGTTCAGGATTAGGAATTTGAACTTGAAAATTCTTGTAACAACATCACAGAGCCTCTGTCATAGCTTATTTTGAGCACTGGGTTGGGAAAGAGCTGTAGAATACCTCTTGTGGACTTGGATACATTGGAAAGGCCAAAAGTACACCAGAGGTGGGGTTTAAAAAACACACGGTGGACAGCAAGGAAGGACAGTGATGAATTCTAAGTTGCTGCTCTGGGATTGCTTCATATGTCTTTGCCTGGTGGAGTTTGGGCAGAGCGAAGAAAGAAAGTGCATACTCCCCATGAGAAATAGTGGACCTCAGGGAAGAGAGAAAGGATGGGTGCTATAAAAGCTGCCACAGGTTAAGGAGCATCAGAGCAGAGTCCAACATGACACCCCCAGGAGTAAGGTGAGCTCCCAGCACAGGGTGGCTCTGACCAGGACCTCAGGAAGTGGCGACCTTGAGATGCATGTCCAGGGTTAGGTGTGAGTGGTCAAGCTCCTAAAAGCAGGGATGGAGAAACAAATGTGGACAAAAAGGGGCCACATGCTAACCTAACTCAGAGAAGGCCTCTGAGGCAGCCTTGCAAACTTATAGACCTGAAGTAACCACAAAGGATGATCTGAAATTAAAACCTTTTAATTACAAGAGCAGTTTATAGTGGATAGTCATGTTCTAGGGCAGTGGTTCTCAACCTTCCTAATGCCGTGACGTTTTAATACAGTTCCTCATGTTGTGGTGACCCCCAACCATAAAATTATTTTCGTTGCTACTTCATAACTGTAATTTTGCTACTGTTATGAGTCATAATGTAAATATCTGATATGCAGGATGTATTTTCATTGTTACAAATTGAACATAATCAAAGCATAGTGATTAATCACAAAAACAATATGTAATTATATATGTGTTTTCCGATGGTCTTAGGCCACCCCTGTGAAAGGGTCATTCGACCCCCAAAGGGGTCGCGACCCATAGGTTGAGAACCGCTGTTCTAGGGCAATACCTTCCCTGACAAAAATCAATTTTCTATTTTTACTGAGCCTATTGTCTTTTTGCATCCAAGATAACTTACCTGTGGACTGTAAGGGCAACTTATAATTTCCCTTTTTCCAGACCCCTAGGGCACAACCAATGAACCAAGGCGAAGACTACAAATTCCCTCATTGTTACTGATATGGGGTTACTAGTAATTGTTGACTGTTAACTCTCCTGTACCCACCTATGCAAAAGAAACATGTGTCTATCCTTTCACTTTTTATCCAATCCCAGAGGTTCCCCACCTTTGCTTTCTCCCACCTCCCTAATCTACCACCAATGGATTTCATGTAACTCACTTAGGTCTCCACCTTTGATGGTAATATTAGGGGCAGAAATAGAGTATTGGGGACCAGCTACAATTATAAGAAATATTAATCATGCTCTGTTAACCATGATGGTTCTGTTCTGATTAGAAAGCACATCTTAACTTTGTCGGTAGGTATACGCCCTGGGACATGGGAGCTCACATTGGAATGCAGTCCAAGCTTCTTCTGAGAACTGCCTGTCATTGTGGAAAGATTTAAAACCTCGTGGCCAAAACAATCTAGTCCTGGAGGCACCTGCTCTTTATAACCCTGAGCCCCTATTGCCTGCAATCTGGTCCCAGGGCACCCTGAGGCGCCTGCCCTCTGGGACCTTCCCCGCAGCCCGCATGGCTTGTACCTGAAATGATTATCCCGTGCCCACTTCCCCATGCCTGTAATTCCTACTTTCCCACATAATCTTATCTTTTTACCCAATAGAAGCAGCTGGTTTGTGGTGCGGTACAGAGCAGATTTTTGTGGGTGGCCTGCTGTTCTCCCATACTGCCGGCATTATTGAAATAAATCATATATGATTCAACCCTGCCTCTGCTTAATTGGCTGAAGTAGTGACAGGCAGCCCAGACCCCTTGGTTGTCCAATTACAGTAATTTATAAAAATAGGTGAAAAACCACTATTTTCCAGAGCATTATCTTAATCATTGAGATTCTGCTTCCTGGCAATTGTCAATGGTTTGGCTCAAATAAACTACAAGAATTCTTTACAGGTTTGAATGTTTCTTATATTAACACAAATAAACAGATAATTCACTTATTGACAGAACCGAAGTGTGCAGGCAAAGAGGCAGAGGGATGGACCGTCCTTTCTCTGACTGTTGTTCTCACAGGTGTTTGGGATGGCGCTGCCTCTCAGAGCGCATGTCTCCATTGTTGAACAGAACATAATCTGTCTTCCGGATCCTTCTTCATTTTTAGCCACTAACACAGGGAAGACAGAGGCTTCCTTCAACCAGTGACTCTGGCCTTTGTCTTTGCACCATCACCTCCTCCTGTTTTTAATAGGGCCAGGGAGTCAGAACAAAAGATTCAACGGCATTGGTTTCCATGGATTCCTTTCCATTTAAATTTTATATTTTAAAAAAGCACACACCTTAATTATGATGATTTAAAGTGTCTAATTAAAGTTTTAAAGGAATAATGACTATCCTGAGGTATCTGTTTGCTCTGGGGTTCTTTGCAAATGAGAGAAGTAAACTTTTCAACCAGGGGGGATCATTTTAAGGCTGACGGCTTTTGTTTCCTGCTCTTCTTCATCTCCAGTTGCTTCTGTTTCTTCCTGCCTCACTCTCTGTCTTTTCAGTCTCCACTCTAAAGCCAGCTCTGATCAGCACCTGACCCCTTGCTTCCCTCTTCTTTAGTTCTCTCAGAGACCACTGGCCCTTTCCTGTGGAAGCCAATAAAACCGAAATATCACGATCCACTGGTGTTTTAAGTTCTCTAGAAAGAGATGCATGTGTTGCCAGTGAGCTGACTTGGCTGCCTACCAGACAGTTGAAGAAACCATCCTCTTTGAAGTGGCTCACATCAAGGGCCACCTTTCTAATGCAAAATTTTAGACCCCAGGGATGCCGCGCACTGACAGGTAAATGACCCCTGACATCTAGCCTTTGTCTCCGCACAGAGTGGGTTCATTGTGCCAAGTCTGAGGCATGTGTACCTCTTTGCCCATGAACCCTGCTGCGGTGCTTCAGCACAGGCCCTGCTCCATAATTCCAGCCACACAGCAGGTCCCTTGAGGTCAGAGACTGTGTCATTATAGTGTCAGTTCATCTGCACATTCAACAAATACTTACAAGTGCCTCCACATGCCTCATACTCACAAAGGTGCTGGGAATTCAGTTGTTGCACAAACTGAATGTGGTTCTTCACATTTATCAAATGAGCACATGAATAAACATCTAACTGTAAAACTGTGAGCACACATGTTTGGGTTTATAATTTGATGTATTTATAAAGGTCAAGGCTTTTCTGTAGCGTAGAAGAGTATCCAAGATCTGAAAACTAAGTAGGGATGCCTTGGTCAAAAAGAGTGGAAAGAATCACATTGGAGGGAGGAGGACCAGCTGGGAAGGCTAGGGGAGCAGGGCTCATGCATGCCAAGTCTGTTTACAGCAGACGTGTTATAGGGGGTAATTGTTGCCTGCACTACAAAATATTTGTAATTTCTGGCCTTCGTGCACTGCAGGGGCCCAAACCTACCTGCCTCTTATGAGAAGCAAACGGTCCCACATTTTGAAACATCTTGAAGGCAGCTTAACACCTCCAGTTAAGAATCACTATATAGAGCTTTAATGAGGCTCTTGTGTTAAAAGGTTATTTACATGCTGGTGAGGAGACATTGGTATTAACTCAACTTGAAAACAGTGGTGATGCTCATATCATCAGAGCCTAGGGGGCAGAGGGAATAAGACAGTTCTCCAGACAATAATTCCAGAGTCAACTGTCTTAAATCAATGTGCTGAATGACCTTCCACCTATGGAATGTTTAATCTTGCCCCCGTCTTCCTGTTTGTCCTTCCTGCGTGTTTACTCTGCCTCTGTATAGTTTCCGGAGTCAGTTGTTTTGTGACTATAAACAAGATAAACAAGATCTTACAAATTAGTAGAGAAAGATTCAAGATCAGATATAAGGGCAGCAACAAAGGGAAAAACAAAAATACAAAAGACATGCTCATAATTTAGCAAATGGCTTTTTTGTGAATCTAGTTCCAGTAACTATAACTATCTTGTACAACATTTTAAAGTGGTACCTTTCTGATTAATCAATCAGAGGACAGATTGAAGGGTGTTAATTAAGAGGTCGGTTAAGTTAGTTGTGAGAAGGAGAATATACTGGAAAATGTAAAAGCAGATTTAGTGACCACCAGTTAGAAGGTTCCTATAACAGTAAGGATGAGAAACAATGTTAGTTCTGAACAACTTGGCAGAAATGGAGAGGAGTGAATGGATTCAATAGATATGTAAGAGGCAAAATTTATATGACTTGACCATTAGATACAGGAGTAATATGATGAATGTGTAAAGCATAATTGTAGCTAGAAGGGTGGAGAGAGAGAATACTGAAAATAGTCCCATATTTGAATGGGTGTGATCATTCCTTCGGTTTTACAGATGTGGCTTTGAAATATCCACAAGGGGATATTTTGCAGTGATATAATCAGATCAAGAACTCAGAGAAGATATCAGGTTTAGAAACATAGTTTTTTTCATCTATAATTACTGTATGTTATTACAGTGCTACACTTTTCAGGTTATTGGTACTTAGAGTGAGGGCCCAATGATCATTACTTTGTCAAAAATGTTTGTTTGGCAGAAATGTCCTTATTTTGCCCCTACATGAAGTAGCAGGCAAAGACACAGTTCATATTGAAGCTGGACTCATGCTCCTCCACTCTACTCTCTCTGATCCACTCTCAAAAGGCCATTAGACATTATCATTTGACTACATTTTAAAAATCTATATAAAAAACACAATAAATTAAACATAAGTAGCATATTAGTCTGATGGGGCTGCCAAACAAATTACCACAGACTGAGTGGCTTAAACAATATAATTTTATTTCCTCAGAGTTCTAGAGGTTAGAAGTCCAGAATTAAGGTGTTGGCAAGGCAACTTTCTTCTCCTTGACTTATAGATGACTATTTTCTGATATCTCCAAATGGTATTCTCTTCTCTGTATGTCTGCATCCTAATTTCATCTTCTCAAAAGACACCAGTCATACTGGATTCGGGTCCACACATGTGACTTTATTTTATCTTAATTAGCTCTTTAAAATGCTATCTCCAAATAGAGTCAAATTCCAAGTTACTGGGGGAGGGGTTAGTATATCAACATATACATTTGGTGGTGGATACAATTTAGTCCACAATAGGTAGTAATTGAAGCTGTGGGTCTGGTATAATATTGCCTCTTATAGAATACATAAGAGGAGAGGGCCTGGGATTACAACATGAGGAATCAAACATTTAATATCCAAAGGAAAAATGGTGAAAGAGGAATGAGAATCTTTGAGAGAAAACAGAGGGGAAAGCTAGTTTATAGAAGTCCAAGGGATTTAATGTCTTGACAAGGAGTCAGTTGTGAAAAGGATAGAAGATTAAAGAAAGAGCAGGTAGAATGAGGACTGAAAAAGGATTCTTGTCTTCTGTTTTATCTACTCAATGTCTAACCCAGAAACTGGTGTTTAATAGTCATTAAGCAATGAATTAATTATGCATTGCCATATTTGAGCTTTGAGGGAGGAGAAAGATGACAAGGCTGAACATTTTAGAATTGGCTACCAATATTTGTGCAAACTTGAAGACATTAATATCTTAGAAGCTCAGTTCCAAATAAATTTGATAATCTTATCTCCCAGTTTTGATTGAGATTATATGTCTGTCACACATATCAAGGAAACACAGTGAGTATTATTCTAGCTACTTATTGAAATTCTTTAAGCATTGTGATCAAATTAATTAGAGGTAGAAAGAAACAGAGACTGAATATATATCAAGCCACCTCCTTACTAGAGAGGCTTTTGTTCAGATGTGAATTTTAAAGGACAATTTTGGGTGAGAAATGGGAAGCTCTGCTGCAGTGAAAGAGAACCAAGGCAATGCCAACAGAGCAGGCAAAAGCAAGGTTGGGCAAAGCAAGTGTCCTGCACCCTGGCATGAGCGGACCAGCATGTGAACAGCTCAGTGTGACTAATGTCTGAACAGGATAATCTTACTTTAAAATCAAGTTAAAAGTAAACAAACCCAGAAATGAAATATTTTTATTAATATATGTGATGTTTTTAAAAGTAAATTAATCAGTAATTGAAAGGCATAGGTTATGGACTTCATACATGTACTAGTAAGCCTTTACGAAAGAAAGATAAGCAAGTTCCTTACCCTGAGAGACTACTCCAGCATCTTGGTGGCTGAAACATTCACATGTAGAGACATATCAAACAAAAGGGCATCCATAGAGCACTTGTCCATGTAATCAGACATTTCCCCTGACTTAGGGCCTGAGTCTTCCAGGTGGCTTCTGCAGGTGGGTGAAAACTCATGAACATGGGCATTGAAACCTGACCCATTAAGTCAAAGCTAAATGGCAAGAAAGTACAAAATCTCCCTTAAAGAAATAGATTGCAATACCAGCACATATAATCCTCATAACTACATGAAAGAAATATTGTTAAATGTATTCTACAAATCCAGTTTTGAATCCCAAAGAACATACACAGCTGGCAATGAGCAGAACCAGTTTGTGCTCTTAGCATCTAAGGAAGTTCCTGGCACATAGTGGGCCCTCATTAATATTTATTGAAGTTAATACAGGGCCAGATGTACAACACAGATTCCCTCGACTTTTCTCATTTTTTTTTTAGCAATTTTTGGAGTATATTTTACAAAAGATGATTTTTACAAATCAATTCCAAATTTGTTTGTCACTCTAATCTGATAGAGTTGGAGAGATAAGTTTGGGCTGTTGTTTGTAATAAAAACCAAAAATAAACAAGTTTAAAAAGATGTGGAAAGGAAGACAGAGACTGCTACTCAGACATTTATTTATCCTATGCTGCCTTGGGCATTCCTTTTAAAACAGACCTCCACAAAAGTAAAGATTCGGTGCATTGGCCATTCAGAATATTACGATACAGGACAATTTTCAAAGAATAGGGGGTAACTGCCTGTTGGGGACCCAAGGGTGCACCATGCAGACCCGGGCTTACTGATTTGGCTCAGCCTTGTGAAATACAACAGGAAATTGTCGTGTTGTCAGCACTCTGTTGGTCTAGCTTCCTGGCAGACACACTTGATGCTGGAAGGCTTCTCACTGTATGTCCACTTTGTGTTCCTTTTCCAAATTGGTCTCAAAGCCTGGGCGTGGAGGTTGGGAGATATGAGTAGTCCTAGCCCTCTACCTTCCTCGACCTGGAATAAGTACCCCCATTGTTCTGGGCCATCATTTTCCCATCTTTAAAGGAATATAGGAGATATGAGGAGATAATTCTAAAAATTCTCTTTAAATGGAGGATTTTATGATCCAAACGGTTTAGCTGCCCAGGCTGAAAGGTTTAGCTGTTGTATAAGCAATTTTGCTGTTATAACCTAAAAAGGGTTCTGGAAATAATTCCAGGAATATCCTCACCATGACAACCATTGATTCCTATGTTGTTGATGGGCTGATTCCCTAAAGTTAAGTGAATTTTGTGCACTTTAGAAATTAGGTGATAGACCCAGGTAGACGAAGACATCGACTACTTGCCTTTGTTCTCCCGGAGCCCTGGTGCTTTTAGCAGGGTTATCAAAAGTCTTCTTGATGTCTTAAAAAAAATGTCAATTCTGCCTTTCTTCTAGCCCTGCTCTTACTTTTCCCAAACTAAGAAAAACAACTCCAGAATCCAAAGTTACCTCAGGTCTAATGCCTCTTTGCTGATAATAAAACAAACTTTTCTTACTTAATGAGAACAGCCTGAAGTCTATGTTAAGAAGAAAATACAAACTAGCCAAGATTTTCAAGCAACAGAGAGCCAACTAAATAGCTGAGCACCGTTTCCTCTGGAATGTGAGCTGATTACCCACCAAGCTAAAATGCTCAGAGGGCCGTGGAAACAAATCTCCATATTTTGCCTCTAACCATTTTCTCTCATTTTAGTTATGAATTTTAGTAAATTATCAAAAAAGGATGTTCTTGCAGTTCATTCAATCCTCTTTCTCAGCCTTTCCTTTCCAAGTTGGGCTGGAGGATATCCAAGTGATTAGGGAAATAAAAATTCACAAAACGAGCAGGCTGGAAATTGATGGTGATTCCTCAATGCCCTCATAATTAGGTATGCCCCTTACTTTGTGTTACTCTGATTAAAGTTTTCTTCGATTGTTACAGATTCTGTTTTGATAATGATGACAAATGCCATTATTTGCATGTTTCACAGAATCCTAGGATGCTTTAGCTTTTTTATGTATTTCTCCTCTCAGATAGTGTATCTCTCCGTTGTGCCCCTGCGCATCTCTACTCACCTGTCTTATTCTCTCTCCTCTCTCCCTACCTTCTCTCCCCATCCCCCTCTCACTCCTATTTGATCTGCTTTTCCCAACTACTCTTGATATCCTTCTACTCTTTCTACTTATTGCTATTTTTTTATATCATTCCTCACTCTTTTTTCCCAATTACAGTTAACCAGGTCACTCAGTATAAATGAAATCATTTAAAGGGTTTTTTAAAGATGTGTGTCCATATTTTTGGGAAAAATATCTATAACTTCAATTTAATAAGCTTTGGGTTTGTGCAGTGTGAGGCTATGATGGGCACTGAAGATATGAAGCTAAATGATACACAGCCCCTCTATGAAATGTCTAGAGGGGAAGAAACATGTGTTTTGATTGAGGAGTCAGAATGCGTGATGGGTAAAAGTGAAATAGTTTTATTTTTCCAATAACTTCCACAATTGCATTTTGCCAGTCCCCCTCTGTTGCTGAGGACTGGATTCAATGAGTGTCATGTCTTTCCCTTAAGACTTTAATTGGTATTTATTGCTTTATATTATCTAGCTTTAAGGCTTTGTGCTAAAAGATTTTATTTCAATAGTTGCAGATTCATTCACCATAACAATGCCTATTCTACCATGATGGAGATATTTCTAATTCCAACTCCTTTTTTGAGCAAAACATGAGAAAAATTGTTCACAAAATCACAACATTTTTCTGTCACTTAATGGCGACCAATTGAAAGAGAGTTGTCTCAGAATATATCCATGGATATAAGAATGAATTCACAGATCTGCAGGTAGATAAAATGAAATTCTTTGGTTCCTTCTTTGTCTATAGATTGCTTTCTCTGCCTAGGCTATGCTCTCTCTGGACAAAATATGTACATTCAAGTACCAAGCAATGAACCGATAGGGTGAGTTAGACTTCATCCTTAGTCACCTACATGTTTACAAGCATGTGCTTTACAAACAATTTACCCTTAAAAAACTCTCTGGCAGTCTGGAGGTGTGTGTTCGCTTGGTTTAACATTGTCCCATGAACCAGAAGGTCATGGTTTGATTCCTGGTTCAGGCATCTGCCAGGGTTGTGATCTCAACCCCTCGGTCCCTGGTGGGGGCCATGCAGGAGACAACTGATCAATGTTTCTCATCTATGTTTCTATCTCTCTCTCCCTCTCTTTTCCTCTCTCTGAAATCAATAAAAACATATATGTTTAAAAAATTAGATGCATGCCTGTGTCCAAGTCAGTATCCCACTGGTGTCTATGACAGATGGGCTTGGGCCAAGTTTGTACCTGACCCAGTCATCATCAGTCATTTCACATGATAGATGCTTTCTGTAATTTTTCCAATCTGGCCACAAAACATGTTTCATGTGATGCTTAATCAATTACTGACATTTAGATACTGGGGTCCCATTCAATATATAAAATCTGACTGTCCAGGGTTAGGGTGTTGGCATCTGTTTATTTTTACTTATTTGTTTTTGGTCTTTAAATAAGTGATTAGATACATATTGATTCTTAGCATAGTGTATCTGCTATATTTCAGACCAATGGTTTAAGATAAATAAATGATCAGGACATGATCTTTGCCAGAACAGTCTGACAAAAGCTGTGATAGAATTACAAATAGGACAGTGCAGAAGACAGGAAAGGATCATTTATGAACAGGGTGGACAGAGGCTTTGCATACCCTGACTTCAGAAGAAGAAGGAATTATCTGAGCTGAAGGGACAAAAATATGCATTTCAGAGAGATGATGCAAGTGTGAAAGGGAGAAAGAGAGGGGCACATACTAACTGAGTTTAAAATAAATAGATCTTCCCTGGCCAAGTAGTTCAATTGACTATAGCGTCCTCTCAATATACCAAGGTCTTGGGTTCAATCCTTGGTCAGGGCACATACAAGACTCAATCAATGAATGCCTAAATAAGTGGAACAGCAAATCAATCATTCTGTGTGTGTGTCCCTCTGTCTCTCTATCTCTCTTCCTTTCTCTCTCTCTCTAAACTCAATTATTTTTAAATGCTTAAAATAGATAGATCCTAACTCAAAAAGTCAAAATTGGATTATTTTCCTCTGAGGTGATTATGGATAGAAATAGGTATTACATATATTTTCTTAATTGGACAGGAGAATGGTAGCCAGTCCCATGTGAATATCTCATTGCTACAGATATCCCACAGATAAGATCAAAAGCAGCTCATAAGGTGGTTATTTCATGAAAGCTACACCACAGCTCATATCCCTCTAGACCAGACGGCTTCTCTGAGTTCCCTCCAGTCCCAGTGGGAGCTGTTACCAGGGTGCAGAGGAAGAAAGGAACCTGGTGCTTTTTGATGAGATCCACTGGGGATAATAACCTCATCAAATCTGAACTTTGTTGGGAGCTTCCTATGGAGAATGAGATTCCCGGAAACAGCCACACACAAACACCTTAATGAACCAGTCCTCCAAGTACTCAGTTTTAGAACTATCACATGCCCTTTGTCTGAGAAAGAACACCTTCCTCCTGTTCTGACCAGTTAGTTTCAGGAAGAAAATCCTTCCTTGCACTGAATAGAAGCATGCAATGCCTGCCACCATTCAAAAGTTATTTTTTTATGCGTGAGGTGAATAATCACATAAGGAAGGGGAGTGCTAAGGCAGGCTGTTTGGTGAGGTGAATAAAGAGTTGGGAGAAGGAGATTATAAATTCTTGGCTTCTCTCCTCCTCTGCTGCTGATTAGACAGGTCGCTGCAGGGGAAGATGCTGAGTCCCAGGTGCCTCTAGGTTCTGTTAGATAGAGATAACAATGCATTATTTATTGTGCATACTAATGGACTCATTAAACATGATAATGGACTTCTGGATATACAGTATATCTTATACATTTCTCTTGTTATTGGATGACATGAGGCATGCAGGGACCCAACCTATCAAATCCAGAACTGATATTTTAGGTGAGCATAAGCAAAAGTTTTCCAAGGATAAGATATTTCTTACTATGAAAAAAGGTTGAAGTCCACTTCAGGGGAAAAGTGCTGATGCTTGTGTGGGTGGACATTCCCAGTAGGGGAGGAGTTGAATCTCTCCACCTTCTGGTCTCATCTCAGAGTTCCTGGGTATTTCTACAGGGAGTGCTATAGAATGGAATTTGGGACAATGGAAAACCAGTACACATTAAATTGGACAGTAGTTTTCTGGAAAGCAATTTGACAATGTGTATCAAACATATTCAAATAGACCCTGGCCAGTATGGCTCAGTTGGTTGAGCGTCATCCTATGCAACAAAAAGTTGCAATGTACAATTCCAGGTGGGCACGTGCCCACACTGTGGGTTTGGTCCCTGGTCAGGGTGCTTATAGGAGGCAACCAATCAATTTTTCTCTCTCACATTGACGTTTCTCTTTCTCTCTCTCCTTCCCTTTCCTCTCTCTCTCAAATTAATAAAAATATATATTTAAAAATATTCAAATAGTTTGAAGGTTTTATTTAGTAATTTCACTTTTAGAATTTCATCTTTAAGAAATAATGATATATGAAATCTTACCTGTTGTAATAGCATGGATGAACCTAGAACAGTGGTTCCCAACCTTTATTTGGCCATGCCCCACCCAAGCATCTCTAAAATCCTGATGTCTCCTTCCCCTTTGATATATAATTCTTATTAATAAAAAGTAAACTCCTATTCATGTGGAGGAATTATAAAAGGCCATTAACTTGGTTCAAAGAATATGGCATCCATGAAAGAGAAAAATAAAAGAACGAAAGAACAGTTGAAGTACTGAGGAAGAAATCACTAAGAAAATGTTAAAAAAAATAATAATATGAAGTGATATGAAAAAATAGCAAATAAAGCTTCAAAACATATAATAGAGAACCGAAATGCATAAATACGTCACTATATATATTTACATACTATATATGAGGCCCCTAGAACCATAAGAAATGCAAAAAAAATCACTGTTAATAACTCATTCTTGAATTTCCCCCCTTAAAAATTAAATTGCCCCCCTGTGAGGCATGTGTCCCATGTTGGAAACCACTGACCTAGACGGTATTATGCTAAGTGAAATAAGCCAGTCAGAGAAAAACAAGTACCATATGATTTTACTTATATGTGGAATTTCATGAACAAAATAAGCTAACAAACAAAATAGAAACAGACTCCTAGATACAGAGAACAGACTGACAGCTGTCAGAGGAATGGGGTTTGGGGGACTGAGTGAAAAAAAACAAAGGGATTACGAAGTACATATTGGTAGCTGTAGAGTAGTCACAGACATGTAGATCACAGCATAGGGGATATAGTCCATAATATCAGAGTAACTATGTGTGGGGCCAGGTGGGCACTTGAAGCAGCGGGTGGCCTCCCTGTAAAGTACATGATTTTCTAACCACTTTGCTGTAAATCTGGAAAGAATATGGAATAGTATTGAGAATTTTTTAAAAAATCAATAAAACTGAAAACATTTACAAAAATAAATTAGACAAAAAAAGAAAGGGAGGGTCAATGGGGAAAAGGAGACATATGTACAACTAACAATAAAAAAAAGAAATATAAATATATGAAAATTAAAAATGTAAGCAAAGAAGACATTTCTCTTGTCATTATTATAAAAACAAAAATTGTAAGTAACCTAGATACCCAACATTTTATTTAGTTTAAGTGAAAAGTCCATCAGTATAGTGGACTATGGTGCATCCATTTAAAATTATGTTTTTAAATTATTTGATGACCTGAGGAGATTTTTACAAATATAATCTTGCATACAAAGAGTTAGATGTAAATTTGTGTGCACAATTTGACCCTTTGGAACATGTATGTGTTAAGTGTGTGTGAGTGAATAAGTATATGTGAAGACAGAAAATGAAAGGCAATGAATTACCAACAATGATCTATAAATGCTTAAAATTATTGTGTTTTCTTGTTTTTCTCTTTAACATGTTCTCTCGGTTTTCAAATCATCTACCATAAGTATTTTATAAATTTTACCAAAAGTCAATGGTTTGGCAATATGAATCTTCAATTATTTATGCATGGATGCCATGCTCGTGCACGTAACCTACTTTGATGGAATGGGAGCAGAGGTGGCATGGGTGACTGTCCAGAAGATCCTCTGAGAGCCTTTTTGTGGCTCAACTGTGGGTTCATCTGCTAAGTCCATGGCAGGTGCTTCTCCGGTAACCTGGATTTCAAAATGAAAAAAGACGTGTAGAACAGAGCCGGAGGGGATCCATGATGGCAACCATATGTCATGAATGAGAATCCAAACTTTTCTGTAGTAAACCACTGAGAATTGGTGGCTGTTCTTACCATAGAATAACAAAGAAAAAACTTGAGTAACATAGTCTATGCCATTTAATTTTCTATTTTAGAGATTAGTTAAGTGACTAATTAGCTGGTTATTTTAAACAAGTAATTTGTTGTTTATCTTATAGACCTAAATAGAAACAGACTCAGCTGTCTCAGGAGTAACAATATCAAGTCAAACCAAATATAATGCCTTCTAATTTTCACCTTCATCCAGTTAGTATTTCCAATTTCCTGATTAGATACATGCATGAATATAATTTATTCTCTATGTTCACTTCCATACCTTTATTCCCTGATTTTTTAAAAATCTGATTTATATCTGTGCCAACATAGTAAATTTAGTCATAATTTTGATATATTAAACCTTACAGCCCAATTATTTCCTAGAATAAACTTGTATTTCTTTGATGTCTTAAATTTTCCCATTATTATATCTGTTTATGCATTTTGGTAGGAATTCCAATGAAGACTGTAATGTCTTCTCAGTAAATAACCACAGAAAGTAGAGGATGTCAGGGTGTCCCACCACTGGTAAGGTTACCTTTAATCTCTTAGTTAGGATGATGCTTAACAGGATTCTTCACTGTAAAGTGACTATTTTTCCCTTTGTCATTATTGGGCAATCTGTAGGAAGATACTTTCATACCATGTAAATACCCTGTCCCTCATGAAACATCCATTAATTTCAATATACATTGGTGGTTTGGTCAGAAAATATATATGTCAGAATAAACACATGGGTTCTCATTGTGTTGAATGGATTATAACCTGCGATAATCATTAACTGATTTGCTGATCAAATTGCCCAAGTTTGACCACTGAGAGCTCCATCAATCTGGCTCCTATCCTTTTTGGGTCTCTCGACAGCTCTTGAGGTGTTTCATATTTCTGGCCCGAAAGGATATTCTGGACTCTATTTGTTCTTTATCTAAAATCAGCTGCTTTCCCAAGGAGCTCTGGTTTCTACTGATGGAGAGGAGTATTTAGAAACCAAGAGGTAGGCTTTGTGTGTGCTCATTCTCAGTGGAGTTGGGAAATATGAAGAGATATAAATATGTTGATGTATCCATATCCTTATCTCTCTCTGTCTAAAACCTTGACTTCATATTGTTACTTCAAATTCCAATCCAAATTCACAGAGTTCAGTTTACTGTTTCTCCTAACTATATTTGCAAATTTATTTAATACTGAGAAATCCACTTCCCATTACATTCATATTTAATTTTTTGCTTAATCATAAAATACACCAAAAGTAGTTTCAGGACTGCTAACTCACAGCAATTGAGAAAAGAAGCCTACAATTGGAGTTCACTAATCGTTTACAGTTATTTTTATTTTTAGTCTGAGTGTGCACAGTTAAAACATTGCATAGCTACCTAAACTATACCTGTTTTGCTTCAGGGTAGTCACAGTATTTCTTGGGAACATAATTATGTCATTTGGCTTCTTGTTTGAATTTAAATTTATGGTGTTTTTCCTTCCCAGTCCTTACTGATTTTATATTTTTGAATACATAAAACATTAACCTAGTTCCCCAAGTCAAAACTATAAAAAAATACAATTGAAGAAGTGACCTTCCTCCACACAACATTTCTACTCCATTCATAGCCACTCTTCATAAGTAATCAATCTCATTCATGCATGGTTTATTTGTACAGTTTCTTTTAGTGAAAAAAAGTTCAATATACATGTATTTTTACTTTCCATGTTCTCTTGTATGAAATAGCATACCTTTTAATTTGTTTTTTATTTAGCAGTGTATTTTGAAGATAAACCTCTTACATATGACCTTTAATGTCATTTCCAGCATGTTGTTAAGACAGTGTGGCAATTAGCAATTTTGTGCATATGCATGTGTTAGTGATGTATCTTCCAACTAAATTCCTAGAATTGGGTCAAAAGTAAAATTTATTTTTCATTTTTTTAAGTATTTCCAAATCCTCTCTCATAATGGTTATACCAGTTCGTGTATCTACCAAATCCAACTTGTATGATTGTGTCTGTTTCCCCAAAGCTCAGCTACAGAAAGGCAAGCTAAGGTTGTTCCTCCTGCCTCTCTATTTAAAGTATTTTTCTAGCTCTTTATTGTTTCAAGTGGAAGAAGAGAGATTCTGCATGAGCTCAGTCCACTAAATTAATGAGAAATGTTTCTATTGAAGAGTGCCTGCCACATGTCACCACTTTGACTTTGTGATGGTCTTATCCACACATCCTCCTCAGTAGATCTTACGCTCATCCACAGAAGAAAAGCAGGGAGTGTTTGCACTTCACCCAGTGTGTAGCACAGATCTCCATATTGTTCTCAAGAAAATATTTGCTTAACTAGTGTATTTGTTTTAAAAAGATAGGTAATAAACAATGGAATACTAAGGCAAAATGTAAAGAAAATACACATAAAGCCAGTTTATTTTTTCCTTCCCCTCAGTGCTCTAGTTGCACTCTTTCTAAATTGTACCATGACTTTCTTTGTACTTTCATCTGAAAAAACAAATTGAAACTGAAACCTAAATAAGGGGTCATTGAGTGAAGGGCATTCCAAGACCCCATGAGAAATTACCAGGCCACCTGATGAGAGATGTGGACTGGAAAATGACTCCTGATGAGTCTGAAATACAGGATGTCTCTCTGTCTGAACTCTCCATTTCCTGCTGCCACTTCTCACATCAAGCCCCTAACACAGGAGAGTTTCCTGGGGAATTTAAACTGACAGCTCCACGTTGATTAGAAGCCTTAGGACAGGGTATCTCTGAAATGAGATCAATGTTAGAGTGCTATTGCCCACAGCAGCCATGGAAGAAGGGGAATACAAAATAAAATAAATCTTCATACTAGTTTTTATTAGAAGAAAATATAAGAGTCAGAAGCATGGGAAAGGAAAAGGGTTTCACATTGTGCCCTTAAAATATTCTCAGCAATATCAATAGGAGACAAACTTTCTCCCTCTAAATAGTAAAAGGAAAGGCCTTGGTATCTACATGAAATTTGCCACAGCTTGAAAGTACACATATTTTCAAATATTTAGGATATAGATTTATTTAAAGCAGTTTTAGGTTTAAAATAAAAGTGAGAGGAAGGAACAGAGATTTCCCATTTATCCCCTACTCCACATATCCTATACCAGATGGTGCATTTGTTGTAATTGATTGACCTTCATTGACACATCATAATCACCCAAAGTCTGTAGTTTACATTAGGGTTCACTCTTGATGTTGTACATTTAATGACTTAGAATAAATGTATAATGACATATTTATCACTATAATATCATACAGAATATTTTCACTGCCCTAAAGCCCTCTATGATCTGCCTGTCTATCTTGCCAGCTGGTCCCTAGCAACCACTGGCCTTTGTACTGTCTCCATAGTGTTGCCTTTTCCAGAATGTCACATACTTGAAATCATACATTATGTAGCCTCCTTAGGTCAGCCTTTTTCATTAAAAATATGCATTTAAGATTTCTCCATTTTTATCGTGCCTTGATAGCTCATTTCTTTTTAATACTGAGTAATATTCTACTGTCTGGGTACATCTCATTCATCTACTGAAGGACATTTTGGTTACTTCCAAATTTTGGCAATTGAAGGTAAAGTCTCTATAAATATCCATATGTTGGGTATGATATGGACATACCTTTTCTTTTTCTTTTTTAATATGTTTTTTCTTTATTGGCTAAGGAATTACATATGTGTCCTTATCTCCCCATTTTCCACAACCCCCCACTCATGCCCACACCCCCCCCTAGTGTCTCTATCCATTGGTTATGCTAATATGCATGCACACAAGTCCTTCGGTTGATCGCTTCCCCTTTCCCCCACCCTCCCCCGCCTTCCCTCTGAGGTTTGATGGTCTGATTGATGCTTCTCTGTCTCTGGATCTGTTTTTGTTCATCCATTTATGTTGTTCATTATATTCCACAACTGAAGTGAGATCATGTGATATTTATCTTTCTTTGACTGACTTATTTTGCTTAGCATAATGCTCTCCAGTTCCATGCTGCTGAAAATGGTAGGAGTTCTTTCCCTTTTACAGCAGCATAGTATTCCATTGTGTAGATGTACCATTCTTTTGTAATCCACTCAGCTGCTGATGGGCAATTAGGCTGTTTCCAAATCTTGGTTTTTGTAAATTGTGCTGCTATGAACATAGGGGTGCATATATCCTTTCTGATGGGTGTTTCTAGTTTCTAGGGATATATTTCTAGAAGTGGGATGACTGGGTCAAATGGGAGTTCCATTTTTAGTTTTTTGAGGAAACTCCATACTGTTTTCCACAGTGGCTACACCAGTCTGCATTCCCACCAGCAATGCAAGATGGTTCCTTTTTCTCCACATCCTCGCCACCACTTGTCATTTGTTGATTTGTTGATGATAGCCATTCTGACAGGTGTGAGATGGTACCTCATTGTTGTTTTGATTTGCATCTCTCAGGTGATTAGTGACTTTGAGCATGTTTTTATATGTCTCTTGGCCTTCTGTATGTCTTCTTTCAAAAAGTGTCTATTTAGGTCCTTGGCCCATTTTTTTTATTGGATTGTGGAAGGCAGGGGAGGGAGAGGGGAGGTGGGGTAAGAGATCAACCAAAGGACTTATATGCATGTATATTAGCATAACCAATGGACACAGACACTGGGGTGGTGGGGGCTTGTCCTGGGGATTGGGAGTGGCCAGGGAGTAGTGGGGGGGTGGTAGACATATGTAATACATTAAACAATAAAAAAATAAATAAATGGTGAGAGGAAACTTTCTTGTTTTGTACCTGATCAAAGTGGAAAAGTTTCAAGATTATTAATATTGAGTATGATGATAACTTTAGACTTTTGGAGATAATCTTTATCAAGTTGATAAAGTTCCCTTATATTTCTATCATACCAAGAATGTTTATCATGAATGGGTGCTAGATTTTTTAAATCTTTTTTTCTGCATCTCTTGATATAATTATGTGATTTTTCTTTTACAATGCTGATATGACAAATACCTTAATTGATTTTCAAATGTTGAACCAACCTCACATATCTGGGATAAATGCCACCTTGTCATGGTGTATAGTTATTTTCATGTTCTTTTGGATTTGCTAATATTTTGAGGTTTTATCCATTTATGTTTATGAGAGATATTGGTCTGTAGTTTTCTTGTAATATCTTGGTTTTGTTTTGATATTAAGATAATGCTGGCCTCATAGAATGAGTCCAGAGACCAGAAGTGTTCCCTCTCTTCTGGAAGAGATTATAGTATTAGTATAATCTATTTCTTAAATGTTTGATAACATTCAGCAGTATACTCAACTGGGACTTTCTGTTTTGGAAGGTTATTAACTTTTGATTCAATTTTTAATAGATATAAGTTTATTCAGATTACCTAATTTTTATGTATGAGTTTTGACATATTGTGTCTTTCAAGGAATTGGTCTATTTCACCTAGGCTTTCAAATTCGTGGGCGTTCCTTCATTATCCTTTTAATTTGCATGGAATTTATAGAGATGTTTCTTTTTTCATTTCTGATATTAATAATTGGTGTTCTCTCTTTCTCTCTCTCTCTCTCTCTCTCTCACTTATCTATTTTATAGATCTTGTCCAAGAATCAGATTGTAGTTTTGTTGATATTCTTTATTGATTTTCTGTTTTCAATTTTGTTAATTTCTACTCTATTTTTATATTTTTTCTTCGGACTTTGTGAATTTTTTTCTAGTTTCCTAAGGTAAAAATTTAGATTACTGAGTTTAGATTTCCTTTCTTTGTAACATTTGCTATAAATAGAGTGAGGTTTTTTGACATTGATTTTGATTTATTTTTTTCACAGTAGATTCCACCTAGTGGAAGTCTTCAGGAAGAAGGTTGGGTATCCTTGTTAGACAAGTCACAGAAAACTTGTTTTAGTATTTTTCTGGTTAAATGATAAATGCACTGGGCATACCCTAGCAAACATAAGTTAAAAGAAAGTGCATGCCCATTTCTGATCCTTATTCTTAAAGTTATTGCAGCCCCTGCCTTACCAGACTTACTGGTTTTGCCTCTTGTTTTTATTTCCTTAAACTCAGCAAAATTCTCTGCTAGCTTTAAGATGTCCAGAAGTTTGTTGGTAAAGAAATACAAATCAATGTAAAATATTTGGTGATATGGGCATCCTCATTTGTGATAAGGATACTGATGTGGAGAACTTTAATTAGAACCTTTACTCTTGTGGGTAACAAATGTTAATACAACCACAAATACAGCTTAATGATGGTCATGATGAATATTCATGATGATTACTGATTCAATATCACTTCTTCCAGAAAGCCTCTAAAAAATTCTCTGCAAGAGGCATGTACTTAGTCACGGGGCTGTAAAGTACAGTGTAGGGAATCTTCTACATAATAAAAGCCTAAGCGACCGTCACATCTGAAACAACCGAATGGACGACCAAACAGGCTGAGTGGGGCAATAAAGCCGGCAGGGGGGTTATTGAGGGACGACCAAATGACTGAACACCAGGTTGTGTGGGGTGACCAGGCCAGCAGGGGGGTTAGTGAGGGACAACAAAACGACTGAACACCAGGCTGCATGGGGCGACAAAGTCGGCAGGAAGGTTAGTCAGGGATGACCAAACGACTGAGCAGCAGGCTGCATGGGGTGACCAAGACAGAGGGGAGGGCAGTTGGGGGCCATGAGGCTGGCTGGGAAGGTCAGTTGGGGGCCATGAGGCCAGCAGGGGAGGGCAGTTGGGGGCTATCAGGCCAGCGAAGTGGACAGTTGGAGGTGAGCAGGCCCGCGGGGGGCGGGGCAGTTGGGGGCAAGAAGGCC